>NC_050533.1:15562530-15595447 GCF_002922805.2 Oryzias melastigma
AGCTAACATTGTATCATTATGCTATCTGTATTTGGCTTAATTTTGACATTTTTCCCTATTTGGCTAATTTACACTTATCCAGTTTTTTGGCTAATTTGCCATTTAGCTAATATATTAGCAAGCTTCAGCATTTTCAGCTAACTGTTGTGGTATCTTTAGCTGCCACATTCAGCTTACAGCTTTCACACTTACATTGTTGCAGATAATGCAATAAATCTAGTTAAACTTAAAGTCTTTTACTATTATAGCTCAAGTTTATCCACCAAGCTACAAACCCAACCAACAGCTTCCTGGCTGTTTCACAAAAACCTCCACACCTTAACGCAATCAGCAGCCTGATTGGCCACGCCTCCTTTGTGATTGCACACCTGTGACTGCCTGAGCTGACCCCAAAACTAGCTTACAGTACAAAAAGGCATGTTTTTTTCTATGCAAGGCTTTTCTGAAGACTGCATTATTACGGAATATCATAATACCTTTGTGATTTTAAACTTTGCCTTTTCACAGGCCTCCAGTTGTTGGACATTCTGCCAAAGTTAAGGTGAGCTGCTCCTTCGCTGTTCTCAGTTTGTCTGACTTTTGTAGAAGAAATTTACCGTTTGTGTGTTCGTGCAGGGAGCAGGAGGATGAGGACTTGACCATTCAGTGTGAAGCCTTTGAGGAGTCGATGGCTGAAGATGAGGAGGAGCTGCTGAGGGTGTACGGGGGCATCGACATGAGCGACCACCTGGAGGTTTTCACTGCCCTCTTCAACAAGGTGGGTGGAGAAAAGGGGGTCAGGTGAAGTGTTTGGCTCAGACTCTTACATTTTGGGGCTTTTATTTTGTCGTCTTGTGCAGGTGAGCAGCTCTCCTGCTTCCCTTCAGCTGCTCTCCATCCTGCAGACGTTGTTGGTGCTGGGACCGAGCCGCACTGATATCTGGCTGGCCCTCGAGGCCCTCACAAATAGAGCCATCCTGCTGGCCCAAGACTGTGAGTCAGCACAATTTGTTTAGTCAACAACTGGGAGGGGCTGATTGATGCATAAAGGGAAGCAATTGTCCAGAACAAGTGATTTAAGTGTGTGATAAACTTACCCAGAGGGCTAAAAGCTTTTGTTGTATATTTTAAATGTTGTCCTGACTCATGCTGCAGCTCATTTGGAGTCCTGTGAGAAGATCCTGCAGCGGCTGATGTTCTCCAAACGGAGAAGCTGTGAAGGTTATCATGAAGTGGACGCGCCCGTGCTGAGAGCGGATAAGTCTGTGCAGACTGATCCGGATCACAAAGACAAGCCAGACGGAAACAAAGGGTCCCCTCAGAGCTCCCCGTGTGCCTTCGCTGCACCGCCTCCACCACCACCACCTCCTCCTCCTCCGCCGCCGCTACCTGGAGGGCCCAACATTCCTCCTCCTCCACCACCTCCTCCTCCTTTGCCTGGAATGCCTCCTCCACCACCACCACCCCTGCCTTGTGGTTCTGGTGTCCCTCCACCACCGCCACCTCCCCCACCCTTAGGAGGAATGGGGCCCCCACCTCCTCCACCCCCGCCTGGAATGCCTCCTCCTCCACCTCCACCGGGTGGGATAGTGGCTCAAAGTAGCCAAGCCTTGGGGTGTGCTGCACCTGCGACCCTGCGACGGTGTCCCACTCTGAAGATGAAGAAGCTCAACTGGCAGAAGCTGCGCTCTGTTTCTGGTGAGTCTTTTCTGCTGGTTATTTGATCCAACGCGACTGAAATGAACCCCCTTTAATGTCGACAAATCGGTAAAGGATGATTTAAGGATGCCAAAGTGATATCCCAGATGTCTGTCATTTAAACCAAATTTTAAAAAAACTGATCCAGTGGAGTGTCTGTTTTGCAGACGGTCCCTCCATGTGGGCTTCAGTGCAGAAGGAGGCGCCTCCTCACGAACCGGACTACAGCAGCATCGAGGAGCTGTTTTGCCTCCCTGTGACGGAGCCTAAAGACAAGGGGGCGGCTGCACCCGTCAAGAAGGAGCCTAAAGAGGTCTGCTCCATTTGTGACTGACGGCACTCTGACTTGAAGCAGCTGAATAATTTAAATTTGTGCATTTTTCTTTTCTCCACTCTTTCTAGGTTACATTTATAGACCCAAAGAAAAGCTTGAATATTAACATATTTTTAAAGCAGTTCAGATGGTGAGATCAAACTTATTTATTTTCATGGAGGGGTTTCTATCTGTTTCATTAATACCTGGTTGGTTTTTGTCATTTTTCCAGCTCAAATGAGGACTTTGTGGCGATGATCAAGACTGGAGACCGGAGCAAGTTTGACGTTGAGGTGCTGAAGCAACTTCTCAAGCTCTTACCGGAGAAACACGAGGTTTGTCATGGTCCTCAACTACTTAATCTACTTTTTTGAAAGCAAATTGACTTTATTTCCTTAAATATAGATTGAGAACTTGAAGTCTTTCCAAGGAGAAAAGGAGAAGTTGGCAAATGTTGACCGTTTCTTCAGCTCCCTCCTCACTGTGCCATGGTACTGGTCTGGGTTTTATTCTTTATGTGCTGCTGTTGCCGTTCGACACGTGTTTACTCTTTCTTTCCTCAGCTATCAGCTGAGAATTGAATGCATGCTGTTGTGTGAGGAGACGGCGTCCATGTTGGAGATGCTGCAGCCTAAAGTGAAGGTGGTGGAGGAGGCCTGTCAGTGTGAGTTAACATCTGTGGACATGCTACCTACGTCTGCTTATCCCTCAGCTAATTTCATCTTTTTTGTGCAATTCTCAGCCATCAGAACGAGCACACTTATACCCAGCTTCTGCAGGCTCATCCTCGACGTGGGCAATTTTTTGAACTACGTAAGGCCCTCTTCCTCCTCTCTGACGTCTACGTCGTGCAGCTTTCGATTCTCAACGGTTGCTCCACTTTCAGGGGAGTCACACGGGGAACGCAGAGGGGTTCAAGATCAGCTCGCTGCTCAGGCTCACCGAGACGAAGGCCAACAAGAGCCGCGTCACTCTGCTGCATCACATCTTGGAGGTGCACAAAGGACTTTTAAAATCTGTTTAAATCTGCTTGCCATCTCAATCTGGCTTTTTATGTATTTATTTTATTTATCTATTTTTTTTTTTGTTCTTTCAAAGGAAGCGGAAGAAAACCACCCAGAGATTTTGGCACTGCCGGATGAAATGCAGATATGTCAGAAAGCAGCAGGGTACAGATATATTTATCATTTTTGATTTGGTGTCGTAACATTTTTAACAGGTATGTTTCGTCTGCAGAGTCAATCTGACTTCTATTCAGTCAGAAAGTGGCACCTTACTGAAACAGCTGACCGACGCCACCAAGAAAATCTCCAACTCTGACGACGAGGTGAAGGAACAGTATTCTAAAGTTCTTCAGGTAAGAGTTGAGCCTTTTTTCCTTTTGCCATCAGCACCTTCCCCTCTCAAATGTGCTCCTCTACAGGAAAATCTGGAGGCCTGTAGTGCTTTGGGAGAGAGATTCGCTGAGATCGAGAAGAAGAGGAGCGAGCTGGCCGTCTACTTGTGTGAAGATGCTGCTAAGCTGTCGCTGGAGGAACTCTTCGGGACCATCAGTACTTTCCGAGACCTTTTCATCAAGGCGCTGAAGGTGATGGCTGTTAGTCATTCGGATTACATATTTTCCTGCCGTGCTGTTTGGCGCATGCATAAATACACTCGAGGCTGCATCTTGAGAGGGCAGCTCTTTTATTTGGGGTGTGTATAAATAGACCTGCTGAATGACTGGAAGAACTTCATGTTTCAGCCAAAATGATAGATTTTGTTCTTGGCAGACGAGTGACATTGTGCTATTTCATCACGAAAGGAAAACAAAATGAGGAAGGAGCAGGCAGCCAAGGCCGAGAAGAGAAAGAAGCAACTGGCAGAGGAAGAATCCAAGAGGCAGAAGGGAGACAACGGAAAAATAAGTAAGCTCTTAGCAACAGTGCAATGGAAACATCCAACCCCATACAATGTGGCACTTTTATTTATTTCCCCTCTCCAGTCAAAAAAGGCATCGCTCCACAGAACGATGGCTGCATCATCGATCACCTCTTGGCGGATATCAGGAAAGGTTTCAGCCTCAGAAAGACCCGGCCAAGGTGCGATTCGGATAACCTCCCTACTAGTGAAAAACGTAGAGATACCTGCCCACCTGGTAAGGACAAGAAGTTGTAGTAGTCCCTAGCTTCGCCCCGATCCGCTTAGCTACAAGCCTGCTTGTAGGAATGTCTGTGGCTCTTTCTTCTGCTTTTATACATACTGAGCTGTTCTCTCATTGCTTGCAAAATCGCTCTACAAAGGAAAGTGGTTATTTAATTGGCTTAATCGCTTTACTGTCAGTACAACCCGTTTCTCTCCCTCAGGATCGCATGTGAAGTCTGCCGACGAAAAGGCCGGCGAAGCGGAATCTACGTCCTCCCCCGCCAAAGCTCTGACAGAGGACCGGCGAGGCCTCACAGGAGAAGTGAACGGCTGCCTCTCCCCGTCAGAAGAAACTCCGACAGCACCTCGGCTCAGTACAGGCCGAGGAGGAACAGCTACGTCTCCGAGCGCACGCCAAGGAGAGGAAGCCACAACGGCTCCGAAACGCCCGGATGGTCCACGCCCAGAGAAGCTTTCCGCCTTAACGCTAGATGTGACCTCACCCCCGCCTCCGGCTGACACGAATATTCCCACAAACTGCTTCTCGGGCGAGTCGAGTGAGACCAGCGTGCTGAGTCCATCCACCCTCTCTGATTTAGACCTGCTGGAGGTGGCGTTGGACAGCACGCCGTCTGAGAAGCTGACGCCTGAGGGTGCAGCAGAAATCGGCTCTCTAGTCAAAGAAAGCTCCCCCAGCACAGACATTAATGTGGAGACGAGTGACAGCAGTATAACGGGAAGTGGGAGGGCTGGGCTTAAACCAGACGAGGCGCGGGAAGAGGGCAGCCAAGAGGAGCTCATCACACACCTACCTTCAGACCCTAAAGTCAGCCTGAACACTCTGGACGAAGGCATCGGTGGGTGCGACGTTCCAGATGGGCCCGAAGATCTGCCGTCTGCATCTGAAGCTGTGCCCCCCTCCCTTAAGCCTGAACCAAAGAAACAAGTGAGGCTGTTTAAGCGAACCAAACAAAAGAGTAATCAAGGTAATCCATCTATTCTCTCAAATAAAGTTCATGTTTGGAATGCTCGTCTCTCAATGTGTTATAAAGGGGAATCTTTGTTTATTTTGCTTTTAATTTGCTTAACATTGTCTTTATGTATGGGGTATTTATTTGCAAGTAACTTTATATATGCATTTAATTAAAAGAAAAAAAACTCTGGAGGACTTTTTTTTTTTTTCTTTTCTTTTCCTAGCAGATTTAAGATGAATGGATGTAAATCTATTTGAATGCTCTCTTTTCCACTCTCTGAAACACAAGGTAACAGTGGAAAAGGACACAGTAAACATAAAACAGGCTGTGTGTTGCAGTGAGGTAGGTCAAATCGACGCAAGTGTCAAACGGAGACTTTATCCGCCTAACGGCCTCAAATCATCGTCCGAGCTTTGTGCCAATAACGCATCATCTGTCATTCTAACTGGACTCCGGTTTTCATGTGTCTGTGTCGTCCAGCGTTTGATGCTCGCTATCTTTTAACCCCTTTTATTCCTCCAAATTCAGTGGTTCTCATCGCTGAAATCTTGCTTTTTTGGAATGATTCTAATGTCAAACGAGCCGAAGGGTGCGTGAAAGCACTGCCTTGCGCTTCAATTAACTCTTGTTATTAAAATAATCCGACGTGACAGCTCTAACCTGTCGGTTTGTGATCATTCAAATCATTGTGGACAGTTGCGCCATAAAAGCTGTCACTTTTGTGTCCATATTTACCTGTCCATTCTCTAAATCTGCAACTGGGACTGTTGGACCTCAACAGTCCCTTGTGTTTCCTGTATGCTGTCCTTTTGTTAGTATGACCTCTGAATAAAACCAGTATGAATGCATTAAAATATTATCTAATGTTTCTCTGCACATTTCTATAGCATTTATGCTACCCTCCATTCATTTCCCTACTTCTCTTTTTCTTCATAGGTGACGCCAGAAAAAGAAAATCAAGAGGAAAAAGAAAATGTTAAAGACTGAAAAGACGATTTTAATTTTTTTGTGAGAAAACATTAAACTTTGACTGTTCGAGAGGATTCATGAAAGCTTTCTTCAATGAGAAGAAAGGGGATGCATCCAAGATTTATGGGATTTTTCACTGTGGGTGCCAATGGGTCACTTTGTTTTTGTGGCCATTAATGAAGTGATATTTAAATGGGTTAAAATTGATCTTTATATGTTGTAATATCCAGTGAATGTGTTTTTTGCCATACGCTTGTGTTTAACTGGCAGCATACACTCAGTATTGGTACAAAATGTTTAATTTATCCAAACAAAGATGAATTTATCTGCATTTATATATTCTAAAGATGGAAAAAAAATGTTGGAATGTAACTTTTAATGTTATATTTTAATAAAATGTTGATCTGTTATTTATTTTTGTTTCAAATATCTTGTGTAGCTTGAAGGAGAAATAAAAGCTCCTGTGGTGTTGGAGATCACTTGCACTTGTGCGTCCCCGTGACATCACACGCTCAGATGATCCCGATATCCCAATCCCCCCCTGCCACCTCACTTTAGTCTTCTTGAGACAGACAGCCTCACACAGCCTCCATCATGTCGCTCAGCTGGTCATCCAAAGACCACAAAACCACGAATCAGTCCGCCGGGGCTGGACAGAAGCGTCTGCGCAACGACGCGGGGAACAAAGTGACGGTGGTGCTCGGTGCGCAATGGGGAGACGAGGGGAAAGGAAAAGTCGTCGACTTGCTTGCTACTGAAGCTGACATTGTGTGCAGATGTCAGGTAAATTTCTAAAATAGTAATTTCAGACAAATGTTATAACAGTTTTTGCGCAAATTTGAAGAAATTAAAATGCGCAACGGTGTTCCGGTTTGGCGCAACAGGTGTCCAAACTAAAAAAAAAAAAAAAAAACATCTTAAAAGTCCTTCAAAAGTCCTTCATCTTTGAGACATTTACGCATAATTGCAATTATTATTGTGTTTTTTAGATTGTACCTCCTTTAAATGCTTTTATTTTGAAAACTAAAAAAAAAAAAAACATGTCTGGCATTCACTATAATGTTAAATGTCATGACTTTTTGTGGACCCAGTTTAAGGTGTAACGTTGCCCTGATTGCTCCAACTGAAACGATTTATAAAAGGCATTATAAATAAATAAATAAATAAAATTGTTTGTAAAACACTCCAGAGGGAAGAACCACTAAAACCTGTCAAGCTGTTGTATGCTGACAGGATCAGGACCCTGTGTTCTGGAGGGCTCAGAAGCCCCGCCCACCCCGGCTGGAGAGGTCACATTCTCAGGCTTGATATGTGAGAAGGCCAGGCTTTAGTTCGGGTGGGGGGCTTAGTCAAGTCTGTTTAAATAGGTGTAGTGAAAGGGGCAAACCAGGAAGGAAAGATTTGCTCCTGAATGATCGGTTCCCGTGGCAGCATCTTCTGGTCCACTTCTCCACATCTCCTTTGATTTACAGGGCGGCAACAATGCAGGGCACACTGTGGTTGTGGACGGAAAGGAGTATGATTTTCACCTCCTACCCAGTGGAATTATTAACTCCAAAAGTGTATCTCTGATTGGTAAAAGCCTCCAACTTTAAGTCTTCAAGGAGATGCAATGAAACTCCTCTTGACTCTTGATTTGCTCCTCCAGGTAATGGAGTGGTCATTCATCTCCCTGGGTTGTTTGAAGAAGGGGATAAAAATGAGAAAAAAGGTATTTCAACATAAAAGCATTTGATTGGCAGAAGATGAGCGCTCATCCATGTGTGACTTCTCACTTTTCTCCAGGATTGAAAGGCTGGGAAAAGCGGCTCATCGTTTCTGACAGAGCCCATCTCGGTTTGTGAACAGCTTTATTTAGACTATTTGCTGGATGAAATCAAGATTTAAAGGAGCGTGATGGTTTCTCCACAGTGTTTGATTTTCATCAAGTCGTTGATGGCTTACAGGAGACGGAGAGACAAGCACAGGAAGGGAAAAAGTAAGGAGAAAATGCAACTATCAACCTAAAATATCCTCAAATTTCATGCAAGATGTTCCGTTTCAGCATTGGAACAACCAAGAAAGGAATCGGTCCTGCATATTCGAGCAAAGCATCTCGTACTGGGCTGCGTGTGTGCGACCTGCTGGGTGACTTTAAGGACTTTTCTACAAGGTATTAATGACATAGTTTAATTTTAAACCTGAATTTCTTTACAAAAAGAAATAATGTGTTTTCAAAAAATCCTTCCAGGTTTAAGAATCTGGTTCATCAGTATCAGTCCATGTATCCGTCCTTGACAGCTGATGTTGAGGAGCAGCTGAAAAAACTGAAGGTAGTTGCTAGGTAACATTGCTGAACCGCTGTCACGAGCTGCTTTTGACTGAAGCTCTCGTTTCTGCAGGAATATGCAGAGAGATTGCGCCCGATGGTCAGGGACGGGGTCTATTACATGTACGAAGCTCTTCACGGACCTCCAAAGAAAATTCTGGTTGAAGGGGCAAACGCTGCTCTGCTTGACATTGACTTTGGTACATTTTTATTTACTTTTAATGCATGAATTCATTATTTTTTTAAAATAGAAAATAGGTGTTGTAATAAATGCTCCCATTCAGGCACATATCCTTTTGTGACATCATCAAACTGCACCGTGGGCGGAGCTTGCACCGGCCTCGGCATCCCTCCCATGAACATAGGCGATGTGTTTGGTGTATCTAAGGCCTACACCACCAGAGTGGGAATAGGAGCCTTCCCCACAGAACAACTGAATGTAAGAGCTTGAGATTGCTTCTAAATTGCCATCACGTGCTGTTTTTGCTATTCTGGTCAGTAAAGGAGCCTGCAATGTGCTTCACCAACATGTAGTCTGACAAGTACAGTTTGTTACCCTGTGACTAACTATCAGGTTGTTTTCTAGCTTAGTGCAGCTGTCATTTATTTTGCAAGAGAGAGGTCCAAACTCTCTTCCTCTTGTTTGCAGCTCACATGCCCACAGGGTTAAATTTAGGGCCAGAGTCTGTCTGATGTGAGGTTAAGTTACCCGTCACGAAAGGATACGATTCAAGTTGTTAAATCCTCTCCTACAATGAAGTTTGTTGTACTTTGTTGTTTCATATTGTCAGATCTCTATGCTTATTAATAACCTTATTTTCTTCTTTGGAAGGCGGTGGGGGAGCTGCTGCAGACGAGGGGTCATGAGGTTGGCGTGACTACAGGAAGGAAGCGGCGTTGTGGCTGGTTGGATCTGGTCATTGTCAGATATGCTCATATGATTAACGGCTTTACAGCGTGAGTGGCTTAAAATATCAATTTTTGGTTTGTTTTTTATGATCAATTTTTTTTATTTTAATTGTGAACCATCAAAGCTTCACATAAAGCATTAAGTTGTTTTTTTTCATCTGTCAAACAGCATTGCCCTGACAAAACTTGACATTCTGGATGTCCTGGATGAAATTAAAGTTGGAGTGGCATACAAGCTCAATGGCAAAAGAATTCCTCATTTTCCAGGTACTTAAACAGAAAAAAATTTAAAAAAAAGATTTTAAAAAAATTGTTCTTACAGATTTTTTTTACTATGATAAATGATGTGATGACCTATAATAAAATCTTGTATTTATTTTTTTTATTTTAACAGCCAACATGGACGTTTTGCACAAAGTGGAGGTTGAGTATGAGACTTTCCCTGGTTGGAAGACAGACACATCTGCAGCCAGGAAGTGGAACGACCTCCCAGTCAAAGCACAAAACTACATTCGCTTCATCGAAAACCATATTGGAGTTCCCAGTATGTTTGACACAGAAGGCACTGTTCACTTTTTATTTAGAGGGATTTATCTCCGACTTCTGCAGCTTTTATTAGGAGTTGGTTTATTTCAAGCAATCAAAACAAAAATAAATTAAAGAAGACAAACAACAGAAATATATATCTATACATAGACATGTCAAACTTAGAATAATTGTTATAATAATGATTGGAAAATTTACATACGCATACATAGACATGCAAACAATTAAACTATAATTACTCTGAGTCATAAACGGACATAATAGCACTTATACATACATTACAAGACACTTAAACCAAATACTAAGTTTGTCTAAAGAATTGTAATTAATTGCTTAAAAAAGAATGGGAAGAAGTGAACTAATTTATTCCCAGTGTTGTAGTTTACATCTAATATATTTCTCTCTTTTTTTCTCTCTTTAGTCAAATGGGTCGGTGTTGGCAAATCAAGGGAGTGCATGATCCAAATGTTCTGAATCAGGACACACCTTGACAAAAGAAGAATTCAACCTGTTAAAGCAGATAATAAATGTCTATTATCATGAAGTTGTGTTGATTTTTTTGTTTTAGTAAAATAATAAAAAAAATCACTTTAAAGTTTCAAATATAGACATATTCCATACATTTAACTATTTGTTATTCAATATTTAATTACATGAACAAAAAAATACACTGTTTTATTTTATTTTATTTTTTTAAATTACACAGCTCTCAGCCAACAGGGCTGGGTTGAATCACGGCAGTAATTTCCTCTCCACCTGTCTCATTGGCCGAGTTCACCACGTGACACCTTTCTGCGTCTATGATTGGCTCCTTTCGTGGTGCCCACGAAATTTCCCGCAACAAACAAGTGTGGAACTAGTAGCTGCGTAGCAGCACATGCTATACTCGGTTAGCAGCCGATATGCCTAAACGAACTTGTCCTTTTCCTGAAGTCTTTTCTTCTCAATACAAGATACACGTCCGACAACAGGAACTGACCAACTATGGAGTGTTTGGCGGCAAGTATAGACAAGAGATATACGGTGAGGTCGCGCACGAGGACGCTATTTTTGCATAGTTAGCTAAAGTTAGCTTCTCGTTATGCTTGACTTAGCTGCTTGAAACAACACTATTAAAGGTTCTCCGTAGCATTCCTTTTGTTAGCGTTTAGATTTTCATTATTATTTGAGTAAACCTATGTTGGTTCTATCGCTCTTAGATCAGGTTAGCTTCAGGTTGCTAGCTTCTCTAATGCTTCCTGTGTGTGTTTGTCTCTCGTGACTTTCCGTATGAATGGTTTTGTTTGTGTATCACGCAGAAAGAACGAAGAACTTGCTTTTCAACGGGGCCAAAGCTGTGATGGGTAAAATATGGACCGGGGATGAGAAGAGTGCAGCTCCTCAGCCCTCTGAACAAGCGGATTCACCTGTATGCAGTAAAACTCTTCTAAGAGGACAGACGCTGATTGGCCACGATGGGAGACTAACGAGATCAGGTGCTGCTAAAGGTGAGCTTGAACAACTAATACATTTGTTCTATGAGAAGCATATGTTGAAAATTTTTGTTAAACTAGCAAAGTTTAAAGTACTTTGCTGGGTATATCTGACAAAAGACAGATTCAAGTGTATTCAAAAGTTCACTTCTTAAAACAACTTTAATTTAATTTATTTCCTCAAGTTTTTTTTTCAAGCCGACAGACTTTAAAAAGATTTACTATGACTTAATTATGTTGATGCATGTAGTAGATGCATCAGAATAGAGCGGATTAGGGAGCATGTGGTCTGCCAACTGTCACACCCAAATCTACAAGCTTTTTCAAACTGTATTTTTTCATCTGCTTCAAATTCACCACAGTTTAAATACTCAGAAATGCAACTTTAAGCTTAATTTTTCCTATAAATGTCCTCTATCATGAGGAAAAATGCCACACGAACATGTTAAAAAACACAATTGTGTGTGTTTTCAAAGCAGCATCACAGTGCCTCCCAATTTATTTCTGCATATGTTTAATAACCTGCCATCACATTTCTGCAACTGGTTCTCTAGTCGTCTACTTTTTGTTGCTATATATTACCTTAGCTTCAAAGAAAAGTGACAACAAAGTGTAAAAACACTGTTGACCCATTGTTGACATGGGACAAAATAATCTATGTAGCAGTCTTTTTCAATTTTTTAATTTTCTTTATTTTAAGCTCGTTACCTTTTCATTTGTACAGCTAAGGCATGTGATCTAATAATGATAAATTATATGAAGTGCAGAGCCCTTATTTTAATTTTACTGATGGTTGTCAGTCAAATCTGAATGTTACTGCCTCCTTGTGGCTGGAGTAGAACATTACAGTCTGGAGTCACTTACTAATTTATCAGTTTTACATGCAGGATTTAAAGTTGCTCTGGTACTATGTTCTTAACTTTTGAATGTATTTTTTTTTAGCCTACTGTTGCCAAATTAAGTGAATCAAATTTCATCTTAAACTGAAATTTAGATTTTGTTTTTTAGTTGGATTAGCTCAATTGAATTTAATATTCACCAAAACAATATTTGGGACAGAAATGTACATTTTTATTTTATTATTTTTTTTCCTTAAGGTCACATTAAAACTTGATTATTTCACTTCATACTTTTTACCAGCAGGTGGCAGGCTTCATACAGGTTTGCCTGTCTGATGGGAGCAACTTTGCTGTTTTACTAAAGAAATGACTTGTGACTTGTCCAGGTAACCCAGTGGGTCCCGCCGGTTGCTGCGTATGTCAGAAGACTCATGGTTCCAGGACGCCGTGTTCTCAGTGTGATCGACTGGTGTGTTCGTCCTGTGTCCGACAGTGTTCCAACTGCTCCAGCTTATGCTGCTCTGTCTGCACCATTTTAGAGTAAGTTGAAAAATGAACCTGGTTTTTGTTTGAAGCTAGACTCAGTTCACCTGTCAGCACTCTTTGCTCCTTAGCAGCTTATTTTATTCCATCTGGGAGGAAAAGATACAATTGTTCTCCAACTTCTACTGCAGTGTGGTTCTTTGGTGTTGGTAAATCCCTGAAGTTTATCCAGATTAAGATGATTTTTTTTCTTATTTTAGCAGCATTACAGTTCAGACAAAACTTTGATACAAACTTAATGTTTACTCCTGCATTCAGACTCACAACCCACTGATGACCTCTATAAAAGCTTGTCACAAAGCGTCTTGTGCAGTTATCCTGCATCTCACTTTATTGTTACATTTTGAAAGATGATAAAACTGTTTCTGCAAGTCTTCCACTTCCACTCTTAAATTTGTTACATATTGACATTCACACGCTGTCTCCTGCTGACAGAAAAACTTCTTTAGTGTTTGAGGCTTGAAAGAATCGCTACATTATTTTAACACTAGAAAGTTAGAGAGTTTGACGCACATTCAAGAACAAATGTGTGTTTGGCCCATAGTGTGAAAGCTGTCCTTCGGGTTTAATTCACTCAAAGACTTAGAAATGTTTCTAACAAGATGAGTAAACCAAAACAGATTTTGAGATGAAACCTAATAAATGTTACTTTAACTTTAATACATTTCCATAAGTAAAAAGGTAGTGCATTTGTAAACCTGGACTGTATTTTGCCTTTTGGTTTTATTGTAAATTATGCATGTTGGAGATTTCATTTACATGTGAAGTCCGATTAGTTTACGACAAATCCTACTGATCTGACAAATCATTAGTGCTCACTCCCGACTATTATTACATGTCTTAAACATGCAGTAATGACCAAAAACTAAATAAATTGGCTCATAAATAATGAGACACTGCATGCACACTCATTGACAAAGTTTTTGCATTTCTGTTGAGAAGAAATACAATTTAAACAACAGATCCTCTCATCCAATTTATCATAGGAGTATCTTGATCAATATTCCAGTGTGTTTTGCTTCAGTTTTTTTTCCATAATTTTATTTTCCTTACAATTGGAGAATAAAACTTCACAAATCCTCAGGAGGAAGTGTATTTCAGAAGCTAATTGTGGGACTTATCACCTTCAAAGATTAGTTTCAGACGACTCTTGTTAAAAAAAAATAATCATTTTCATGCGTTCCTGAAACATAAATCATATTGTATTAATAAATAAACTGCTTGAATCATTAACGTGATGAATCTTTTGTGTGTTGCAGCTACAGCGGGCGATATGATGAAGTTCTTTGCTGCAGCTGCTCAACGTAAATCAATACCAAAGGATGGAACACAAATGTATATTTAGACACTTTAATTGCATTAATTGACCTATTTTATATCCTTTTTTCTTAATTCATGTTTTTGTAAATATAACTGTTGTTTGAAGGTTTGATTCAATAAACTTGAACCCTTTTTAGAAACTTTTTATGTATTTTTTTTTTTGCTAAGAAATGCAAAAATATAGACAAACGGAGGCAGAGGGTTTGCTGGGACGACCATCAGGTTCTTCATGGAGGAACAATCTGCTCAGACTTGGAATAAATTCACCAGCCACTCCCTGAATGTGCTGAAGAGGAACATCTGACTCCTTATACTGACACTGATAATCAAATTGCAGCTTGTCCAGACTGACCTTGTACATCTACTATCAAATGTATTTAATAAAACAAGGCGAGCAGGACCTAAAGCAGTCATCCCGGCTGGACGTGACCTTGGGGTGGAGTCATCTCTTTCAGTTGGCTGCTGCTCATCACACATGACGATCCGTTTCAGGGTCAGATGCTGAACACTCTGAGTAATAGTTCTTCGTGGCAAAGGTCCACAACGGGACTTTGGAAAAGTCTGGTCTCGTGACACAGTGTTATGGATACAGGCTTGGATGAGTCACATCAGCGGCCCAGTTGTGGCCCCCGTCTTTTGGGAGCTGTTGGTGGCCCAGGGCACCGCTTGATTTCTGCTTGAGTGAGCAGACAGCTGCTGGCAGAGGGAGGCGTCAGCTTGTCTGCACATTTCTCGATAAGATTCATGAATACTTGAAAAGAAAAACATTTATTGTTGAGGTCTGAACAGTTGATGTCATGGCCGCAAGAAATAATTCTTAAAAAAAAAAAAACAAGTTTGTCTTTGGCTCACCGAACGTCTCATCTCTGAAGAAAACAGAGCTGTCAAGCTTTTCGGTGCATATTTATCCATAAAACGTAAAGGTCACGGTGTACTTTTCTTGCCAAGAATGCTCCTCAACTCCTCCTTGCTACATGTGTGTGTCTGTAAAAAGAGGGGGGCAGATAATCACCCACCGCGCTCCAGACAGCACCAACTGCAGCGGGCCAGCAGGAGCACGTGGCTTTGTCTTTCACCCATTCTCTTGGGGACCAGCTGTGGTCTGAGTGCGGCGAGCATCAAGTCCAGTGATGCTGCTGCTATAAATATGCATCAATGAGTGTGAGTAAGTGACAGCTGTACAGTGGACCAAGGACACGCCGCCGCCTTGGCACAGTGGGGGCCAACCTGTCCAAAAAAGGCAAACCCAGTGTGAGAAGTTGATTTGGATTTATGCTCCAGCGGCAGTCGGATTTAAACGTCAAATCTGCCCTAATGTGGGGGAGAAGAGGCTCACATGTGGCTTTTATAAGTAATTTGGAAGCGAATTGAGATTTATTCCTAAGGACAAAGGGGATTTGCCTGAAAGTCAAACAATCGCCTCCTCCAAAATTAAGTGGATGATAACCATATGCATGTGTACGGAGAAGGAGGGGGGTATAAAGTGTGTGTGTGTTGTATACAAGCCTTAAGTGTGGCTGTTTGTGTGCCCTTTTCAAGTGTGACCACCTGTCTTTTGTTAAGAAATAAATAATAAACACACCAGCTGTCCCTGGCTGGCCGTCCCCCCCCAGAGGTCAAGGGCTCCCACCGCTGGCCTTGTTCAGGTGTTGGACGCTCACAACTTTCCTCTCAACTTCTCCCGAGTGCCTCCAAGCACACCAAATGAGCAAAGCGCTGGGCCCCGGCTCGTCAGCTAAGCTCTATCACATGCCCCCACCCTTTTTTGCTCTCCCTTTTGCTTCCTGAGGAACACACACCGTGCAGCTTTAAGCCTTGAATCCCATCAGGCAGATGTTGGTGCCACTTTGCGCTCTTGTTTATGGGGGCCTCGGCGTCACAGAGGGCCCTTATTTACAGCGCCATTCGGAGTGTATGTGAACAATCTTGGGGAGGGCATTGTTCCGCTTTATGCCGGAGCTGCCCGGCTGTAGCGCCGCTGTGTCGTCTGCATGTGCATAAAGTACGTGCTGGGGAGCGGGGCCAGACAATAGCCTGGCTGAGCTACTACCCACGCACACAATGGAGCGGCGGGATGAGGCCGAGCTTTGGGGGCCCCACAGTTTGGGGGGCTGGAGGTAGGATGGATGGATTGGGGGGGGTAGATGGATGCAGCCCTTGTCTATACGGTGTTTCCCAGAGTGGGTGAGCTGGGATATGGAGGGGGAGGGTGGTGGGAACCCGAGCAGATCCCAATTGGGAAGCAGCTGGATTTCTTTCATGGTGCAGCAGGGAAATAATTAAAAGTCCCCATTGAAAAGTGCAGTGATTTGGCTCAATTAGACCCACCTTTGAGATGCTTATGTATATGTATTATTATTAATTTTAAGGCAGGGGTGTCAAACTCAATCGTACAAGGGGCCAAAATCCAAAACACACCTTAGGTCATGTGCCGAACAGGATAAACATTTATTGAACACAGTAAAACTAAATGTTTAAAACCGTAACGTAACATAATTATGAACTAGATATATAGCATTACCTACGATAATGCTAGTGTAAATGCTGTAAGCTGAATTTACCCGCTGAAGATGCTAGCGCAGATAGCTAAAAATGCTGACAGATGAAAACGCTAAAGCTAATAGCTAAAAACACTGAAGCTGATACCTGAAAATGCTTAAATTGATAGCTCAAAACACTGAAACTAATAGCTAAAAACGCTGACGCTGATAGATGAAAACGCTAAAGCTAATAGCTAAAAACGCTGGAGCTTGTAGCCAGCTAAACTATTAGCTAAATGCCAAATTAACCTAAAAAATATCTTAGGTTAGCCAAAACAGTTAGCATATAGCTAAAAAATAGGTAAACGGAAAAAAGCCAAAACAGCTAGTATGTAGCTGTAATATTAGCTAAACTCCAAAATAGCCTAAAAAAAAATCCCAGTAAATGCCAAAATAGTCCAAAAAGCTAGCACAATGCCAATTTTTAAAAAGATTATTATTATTATTATTATCTGGAGGGCCGGATCCGGCCCCCGTGCCTTGACTTTGACACATGTGTTTTAAGGTATATAACGAACAGGTTTGACCAGCAGCATCCTCATCCTGTTGTTTCTGTACACACAGCATGACCTCATCTTGCTGCATTTCAAATAAGCAAGCGTCTTTGCTTTTCCCCAAAAGACAAAAAAGGAGCGACACACAAGCAGAGAAAGTTGTTCCATTTAATTCTATGAATATTCTCCATAAAGACCTAAATCAAGATTGTCACATTTCCACAGCACACGCACACAAGCACTCTCCAAAGGCAAAGAAAATGCACTTACAGTTATAGATCAGAAAGTAAATTGCCTCAATATCTAAGCAATTCCGCATAAAGATTGTCCTCTAATCTCTACACCACTAACACTGAAGCAATTGATTACTATAAAATATACCTCTTATTAAAAAAATTATATTAAATTCAAATGGCACTTCTACAAATTCTATTAAAAAGGCTTTTTTTTGTCTTTTGAAACCAAACAGATTTTGCACGAGAAGCATTTGCAATAATAAATATCTCTCATGGTTATACACATTTTCACAGTTGTAACCTGCCGTGGACAACAACATTTCCAGTATCAACAGTCGCCTTCAGACCGGAAGGATCGGACAGCGTGAATCAGGCGAAGAGTAGCACTGTTTCAAGTCACAATCGCGTTTGTTTCACATTCAACACTGACAGAAAAATTAAAAAAAAAATAAAAAACACACAGAAAAAAGAAAGAAATTGTTAGTTCCCAGTAGCACTGGCTTGACAAGAGCCAACACAAAAACGACTTCATTTGAACACAACTAGAACATATTTATTCACAGAAATTGTCAAAAAACTTGATGTAATCTCTTAGAAAGCAGCACTAAAACAGAGCTTTCAGTGTAACAGTTTCACGTTAAAAAAAAAGCAATTTTGAATAGTGTAACACCTCCGTTTCTGCGATATTAATTTATTTACCCCTCCAGTTAAGGGGGGAAAAAATATGTTTATTTCTGAAAAGAAAAAAAAAAGGCTTCTCCAGATGCAACACCTATTTGTGTGTCTACAAGGCACATTTGGTGACCATCCTGGAGGTATAAATAAAGACCGCAAACAATGACAGGAAAATGTCTTTACACATCGTTAGTCCTTCTACCTTTGTACAAATGTACATTAGAGAATTAGAAACAGTTCTCAGTGGCACCACATTAAAGTGTTTCCCATTAAAAAAAGAGGGAAAGCTCATTTATGGTCAAAATTTGCAAGGTCAGCACTGGACAAAAACTGATCATGTCAGAAAATTTCCTTCAATTAAAAAAAAAAAAAAAAAAAAAAAAAAAATTGGTAAAAAAACCAAAATAGGCCACTAGATGAAAAACGGCAACATATTCGATGTGGTTAACTCGAGAAAGTGTTTGTTGATGCCTTCACAACTAAACCAGCCCTTGCTAAATGCATTTATCACATTCCAGCAGCTCTGTCCAATGCAGAAAAGTGCAAAGAGAGACCCGGAGTCCCTTTCCTCTCCACCGCTAGGAGAGAGATATACACAATGATCCCTTGAAAACTACCTGGAACTTGTAAGAGAGGCCTAACAATGCCGCCACTGTCTCCTTTCTATAGGTAGCCTGTGCCGTGTCGGTGCGGCTGTGCTTGAGAACAACAGTTTCTTGTGGTAGAACAGAAGTTTGAAGCGGTTCCAGCAGCTCTGATTTTGAATTGAGCTCATTTATGTTTTGAATATGAAAAAAAAAAATATGAAGTTGATTCCCCGGGGAAGACATGACACTAAGACACCTTTTGAATGATGAAACATGAAAAAAATTGATAAATATTATATATTTACAATAAATACAACAAAAATCGTAAGAAATAGCAGCCTAGACAATAGTGTTGAAACTATTTGCATGCTAAAAACAAGTGCTTGTCTATGTATCGTGTGACAAAAAGTTGATTTTTTTTGTTCAAACTTCTAAACAATATATTAAAATACAATAACAGTAACTTGATTTGCACAAAAAACAAAAAAAACGCCCCAACACCAGTTAATGAGTACCGAGATCGCTAGGCATGACAGCTTAAAGAACTACAGTAAACCCTGAACCAAGTTTAACTAATAAATACATTCTGATCAAGTCTTCTCAGGACAGATTAGACAAATATTATAAACTTAATAAGAATCCATACAGCATCTACGTGAACAGAGAAGGAGGCGTCTTTCCAGCCTGAAGGATTTCTTTTAAAGGAAGCATCAGTAGTAACATCCGCTCAGAGAAATGAGGTTTGATGACCGTGTTTACACCATCCACCACCTCCTGTCCTAAATTCCATCTTTGTCATCATAGGAAAAACGATCCATGAGAATATGAAACACAAAAACGGGATTTACCTGTTGTGTTCACATTTTTGTGTGTGTTTTTTTTAAAAGATAAATCATTACTTTTGCAAAAAACCTGGCACGTTAAATGTTTAATTTGACAAAAATAAAGAAAATAAAAGTTTTGTAAGTACACCAGGAGTTTCAGTGCGTACCAGAGTCACAGGCATTCATTTTTTCTTAAGTTGATGACCTCTTTTTTAAGTTTTAACCCATCAAAATGTGTTCACTCACAGAGGAAATCAAGAAAGGACTTCCAACTCCACCCAAACCTTAAATAAATTAACAGAAAGAGAGTCGATGGTCTGCTTCTTCTAGTCACACACAGCAAAACAATAAAACCTTCCATGAAAAGAAATCATACTTCCAGTAGTCAGACTTCGTAAGCGTTGTGATATTTCACTTTAAGAACTACAAAAGTAATAATAAATATAATAAATGGAGTTGTTAAATCAAAAAATAGAACATTACTACTCACGGACGGTTCGGATCTCCCCTGTGCACAAATAAAGTCTGACGATTGCGTGTTAGCATTATTTGACGTATAAACATGTGCTTATTTTTTTTCTTTTCTTTTCTTTCTTCTAACTCAAACAAGTGCATCATCATTCAGCTTGAGCTTCACAGCATTCTGAACAGCCTGTGCACGCCTGCCTGACTGCTTCTGACCACCGTGCAGAGCAGGAGACAGCTGGAGATTTGCTGCTGTGTGTTCAAAATTGAGAAATGCCACATGGGGAGGCTGGGTTTTTGTCTCTCACAAACAAATAATAATAATAATAATAACAGCAAAACATTAATCAGTAGTATGTTTCAGTGTAAGAAAAGACAGACATTCTGTCTGGGGTCATGGCACTGGTGAGAGGCGGTTTTATCCAATGGCGAGAGTCTTGACAAGGCCACAGTGAAATTTCCTGATGTGGCGGTAGAGGTCCCCGGACTGAGTGAAGCGGCGCTCGCACCACTTGCAGGCGTGAGGCTTCTCACGTGTGTGGACCACGGCGTGCCGGCTCAAGTTATGCGAGTACTGGAAGCTCTTGCCGCACTGGCCACAGGTGTATGGCTTCTCGCCAGAGTGCGTGCGCTCGTGACGCTTGAGGGTGTACATGCAGGAGAAGGTCTTGTTGCACTGGATGCACGTGGGGACGGAGCCGTCGGGGGACAGCTTGGAGCGGGCGCCGTCCTTCTCCCGGAAGTGCGAGCTGAGGTGCAGCTGCAGGACGTGGGGGCTGGGGAAGCATTTGCTGCACAGGGGACACACGCACACCTGTTGCCCCGGGGGCAAGAGCACCCCGCTGGAAGTGGAGATGTCTGAAGAGGCCAGGTCGTCCTCCTCCTCCTCCTCGCTGTCCCCCAGCAGCCTGCCCCTCCCGTCCACCTCCCTGCCTGGGGCGCCCTCCCTCCCTCGGCAGGCGTCCCCCTCCTCGTCCATCAGGTCCTCCTCCTGGGAGAGCAGGGCGGCTGTAGCACCGTTGTTGCCTGGGAAGAGGGCAGCGAACCCTGTCACCACTGAACTCCTGGCACTATTCCCAAAGCGCTGGCTCTCGGGGCTCATCGGCTCACTGTCCTCCTGCTCTGACAGCAAGTCGTGTTCGTCTTTAACAAGTGGCTCTGTGCCCTGCTGCTGGCTGTCGAGGGCCAGCTGTCCCGAGACGTAGGAGGGGTGTAAGGGATCTCTGCTAGACAGAGGCTTGAAAGACAAATCCAGAGCGCAGTCCATGTCATCTGAAGCCCGGGACCTCTGGGACAGCAGTACGGTGGAACTACTGACATCAGCTTTTGTTTTTCCAGCTGTTTGGACGCAGGGCTCGGCCTCTGCTGACACATAATTGACACCTACAAGGTCCGGGGACCTGCCGGAGTGACCGTTCGCCTGCTGCCGGCTCTGTGTCGACCTATCACAATCTGTGACAGCCAGCCTGACTTCACTGTTGTCCATGTCAAACTCTTCTGCAGGGGGGGGCCTATGGAGCCCCTGGGACTGTGTCTGGAGCTGTCGCTGAATGAGCTGCTTAGTGTGCAGCTCGCCATCTGAGGAATTCTCCCTGTCCAAACCCTCGCCCATCTTTTCATCCAACGGGGAGAGTTCTTTATCTTTCAGCCGGCCTTTGCACACCTTCACTATATCGTACATGTGGAGGTAACTGGCCGCTGCCAGAACATCCTCCACAGGCAGCGTGCTGAACTCCAACTTCCCCTCATACATAAATTCAAGGAGCAGACTGAAAGCCGGGGCTGTCACAATGTCACTGTTGAGATGCACAACGTCCCTTTTGTCTGGCTGATCCCTGTAGAAGAGATGGAAGTACATGCTGCAGGAGGCCAGCACGGCTCTGTGCGCTTTGAATCGAGCCTCCCCGACGAGAACAGTGCAGTCACAGAGGAAACCTTGGTGACGCTGCTGACTCAGACACTGCAGCAACTGGCGGCTATGGTCTGGGAACTCCATTCTTCCTTCATAACCTGATGGGAAACAGGAAAAACAGGATACTCGGTGAAGCAGGCGTTTAGAGGACGCAGCAGCTGCGTAATTTCAGAGTGACCAAAAACGGTCAGCAAAAAATAAAAAAAGAGCACCTTAAAGTTGAAACCCACCCATATTTTTGCCACTTTACAAATTGTTTTTAAGTATTCCCCCAAAACAAAATAAACGCTGGAAAAATTTTTGACGCACCGGCGCGTCTCCAAACGCAAAACAAGGGTGTTTACAGAACAAGCAGGCGACTCCGGGAGTGATAGGACGGGGGAAAAGGAGGAGAGTAAAAAAATAAGAGCAGTGCAGAGTGAGTAAACTGGTGCTCTGTTTGCTAATTACACTGCAAGCTGTGGAGTCAGCTGCTCTGACATCACCGCAATGGAAACGCTACCTCCAGCTGTGCTCCCCTTTGAGCCATATGTTAACTCAGGGCTCCGCAGGCGCAAAATATAACCCAAAATCTCCACGAAATGGATCAAAAACCCTCAATCTGATCAAATTGGAGGATTTACGCAACTTTTTAAATGTTTTCTTTTAATTGGCGGATTTATCCCAAAGCGCATAGCGCATGGAATAAACTCCTTGTGGTCAGATTTACGCGCACAGCTGAGCATTTATTCACAACAAAAAAAGGAGTGAATAAAAGTTTAAAAGCATTGGAAGAAACTTGCGAATTAACATTATTTTTTTTCCAAAATAAAAAGTGTTCGGGGGGAGGAAAAGCCGAGCTCCAATTCCGTGTTGGGGGAAACGCAATGCTGCGAGCCTTTTAAACAGCGGAGGAACTCAGCAACTGCGCTAAACCCAAACGAGAGGACACTGAAGTTTCCCGAAAACGCAGCACTTACACTTATCCCGCCTACTTCAGTCGACTCTTTTTCCTTTTTTTTCCTCCTATAAACCCCGCCGTCCTTTCATGATGTGCAGCCAGATGTTCGCTTTCTCCTTGTCGTTTCTTGAGCTCCGGTCCGACCCTGGGAAGGCAGGCTGCACTCAGCGCTGCTGTGTGTCAAGCAGGTTGATAATAGCACAAGTCTCGCGATACTTCCGGTAGAAGTTCAGCGGCGCTGTGGCGAGGAGCAGCAGAGCCCTCTGGGTGGGTGGAGGGGGGGACATCAATTGGCTCTTATTAAAACACCTGTCCCACCAACTGGGTGGGCTTTCAGAGAATTCAATCCTTTAAGTGTGGACACTAAAATAACAAATATATATATTTACTTTTCTGACATCATTTTCTAGCAGTTAAGATGTGAAACTTGATCAATTTAGCAAGCTTTAGTTAAAAAAAAGTGTCTTTTTACATCTGCTTTGGATGAAAGAAGCTCTTTTAACTCGTCCTATCTGTGGCATCAGAAGTGATCAAAAAAGTGTAAATCACACATTTTATGCATACTGGAGAGTCTTTTGGGATCTTTTCAAAAGCTGTTCTCTATAATCCTGCTTTGAGTCGTGGAATTCCCTGGCACTGGACCAACCCCTGCCTTTGTTTTCCCAGACAGAACCAGGCGTTGGAGGTGATTTATTGTGCTCGGACCGTCTCAGGACAAAAGCTGTGGTGATTTCAAATAATATTTTTTGTTTTTATCCAATAAAATGTCAACTATTTAAGTTTTTGAATTGAAATTGTCCATCAATCATATAAAAGCACTGGATGGTGACAAAATAGAGAAGCGGAGGCTTGAAGTTGCAGCTGCTCATCTTGTGGCCCCTCTCCTCTGCTGCTCCCCCAACCGCTTCAGTCACCTTTGCCCTGTCTTCCAGCTGTCGTGCGTTTTTTGAAAGGGCCATTTGCAGCTTCTTGCAGCCCTTCTGACGCGGTGAGGAATGGAGCGGTGTGACGGGAAGCCTCAGCCACCGGCTAGATTCTTGTCCACTTACCGCTTTATTCCATTTTTAGCCTGACGTTTCCAGTTGAGGAGCATCAGCTTAAAATGATACTAAGACTTGCAGCAAAATTTACACATTTTCAAAGTGTTTGCCAACATTAGAAACCAGCTTGTGTGTATTCCAGATACTCCATGCAGGAGCAGCAATGTGGATAAGAATAGGAGCAGCCCTGTGATTATCTGGACCTGGCAAACGTAGGCGCCCAGTAGAGGAGGGGTGTGTGTGTTCACAGGGAAAGACAAAGCAGTGGTTGTGCCTGCGGACCGTGGCCTCAGCGGAGAGAGGCTCGGCGCGGTGAAGGTTCTCACACACAGAGAAAAGATAGAGGCAGAGAGAATGAGAGTGGGGGAGCAGGGACAGCTAGAACACTTCCTGGAGGTTCATTCTTCCTCTCTGCAATCATCAATGGCATTCTCCCCCTGACCCACTCCTCTCTCAGACAAACAAAAGACCCCACATTCCAGTGTAGCCTCACTGGCCAACCAGCCAGCCATCCAGCCACAGCTCGACCTAACCACTCTCCCCGCTGGACCTGAATCCCTTCACAGAGGCAGGGTGTTTGGGATGCAACTCCACTTCTACGGAAACACTTTAGGGGTGTCGCATCCTCACTCTTTTCCAGGTGTTTTCATTCAAACCGGGTTAAATGAAACCCCAAAACTCATCTGGAATGAGAGGAAAACTGAAGCACCCATGAAGAGTAATGTTCTTGTGGCATTTTTCTCATGATGGAGGACAAAGAAAATTAGGAATAAAACTGTATTTCTGAGTAATTCTGGATTCAAATGGCAGTGAATCAGGAGTGTGTCAAAGTCATGGCCTGGGGGCTAGATCCAGCCCGCTGGGTGATTATATCCGGCCAGCCAGATCCTTTTATATTTTTGTTATTAACGGCCCGATGTTATCTTGCGCTGGTAACACATTGCAACACATTCTCACTCCCAACTCGTCTTTTTTTTGACGTACTGGCTATTCCCAACCTCCAGGCCACCAATCGGTAGCAGTCTGGTACCGGACATGGGTCAGTACTGGACGAGGGTTGGTACCGGAAACGGATCAGTAGTGGTTCCAGATGCAGTAGCAGTACCCGAGCCTTAACTTGGTACAGGACATGGGTTGGAAGTGGATGTAGGTCAGTACCGGATGCAGATCAGTACCAGTTCCAGATGCAGTGCCGGTTCTGGACGCACTACTAAAAATGGACCAGCAAGGGTTAGGGTACCGGCTTAAAAAATTACGTTTCTAAACTTTAAAAAACTTTGTTTTAGATTGTTCAATAAATGTTTATCCTGTTCGGCCAACGGTGTGTTTTGGATTTTGGCACAATCGCACAGATTGACTTTGACACCCCTGCTGTAGTTGTTATGTGTGAACTACAATCAGCAGGCCACAAGCTCCCTACTCCGCTCCATTCCAATGCATCCACTTGCATACAAATAGATCCATGAACGTCTTTGTTTTCCTCAGCCGAGCTGGAATCTGGCTCAAAACTGTACGGCTGGATGGCTACAATATTTCTCACCATTTTTGTAGCACTGGTAATGTTTTGTCGGGGCTGTGAGAGGCTGTAAGCTAGCAGAAGAGAGTGTAAACAGATGGATGATGGGAAGTGGGGATGGGCTTACCCCACAACTCAGTGGCAAATTTATAATGAACGACTGCAGAAACTGTCCCAGAAAACATTTTATTTTAAAATTTTACCTAAAAACTGCATAATCATAATTAAAAGAGCACTATAACTTTTTTTAAAACACATCAAAAGATGATTGAAGTTGAACTTTAAGATTCCAGACACACTTTTATAGTTTCAGAAAGACGCCTAAGCGGCGTGTTTCAAGCCTGTTTTATCACAGCTGTGCTGATTAACTTTGATAACTATACTCACATCACCTTTTTTATTTTCTTTTGCACACACTGATACAGCTGTTGTACGCACCATTTAAACCACCCGTGTGTTACTATCTTATCGCCCTAATGTGACGGTTCAATGTTGCCCTGCATATGCCCTCCTCACCTCCTCCTCCTCCTCCACCCTTCTCCGTCTACTTGTTATCTGTTCCTTTCAGCAGTTCATTAAGTTCTGCTCGGCACTGTCTGCTATATTCTTGATGAGACTCTACTTGAGGAAAGGAAACATTAAGCCAAAAGTGATTCAGTGATCTTGAAGATGTTTGAAAGCAAAGCAGGGAAGGCCTTCACATCAGCACGCCAAGACGAGGAGGAGAAACATAGAGAGCAGCAGCTGCTGAAAAATTGGGATTCCCTCCATCAGAATCTGTTTAAGAAGACAGAAACAGCTCGAAAAAGCTGACTCATGAGGAGGACACCACAAGAGTGAGTGACAAAGAGGGGAAGTGACAGCAGAGGATGCACAGGGCACTGAATTTTTCATCACAGAGGAAGGACAGACAGAGAAAGGACCTTTTTTTTTAGCCATTGTTGCACAACATCTAACCAGTGTATTGTGCATCAAGTGTGTTTCATTGATACTACGCATTACAGCTGCTTGACTGCTTTTAGACAAACTCAGCTGACCTGCCTGGACCTGTCTGACACTCGGTTAAATCCTGCCTCTCCGGCTCTGAGTTTTCCGCAATGGTTTATCTGTAAAACCCAGATTACATCACACTTTCTAATAATAAGATCATTAGCATCAGAGTGCTTTTATGGCTTCGCATAGCAACATGACAATTTTTCTAAGCATTTTGAGCATAATTTGGTATTTTTCAATCAAGTTTCAGCAAACTAAATTGTTTTACTGAAACTTAGGGAGTGTGAAACATCAAACATTAAGACAATGTTTTTTTGTTGTTCTGTATTCTCTTAAATTGCAGAAAAAAAGTTCCAAGACTTGTGCGCAAAAATATAATAATTTTATTTTTTATTTTTTATTTTATTTTTTTAATTTTAATTTTTTTTATTTTTTTTATTATTTATTTTATTTTAGAATTCTATAGTTCGGAAAAGTCCATACTTTCCCACTCGCTCATCGAACAGGTGAAAAAGTTATTACTAGATTATAATTTAGCCCCAAAGACTACAATATTAATTTGCTTTAGCAATACACTTTATGTATATAAAGATACTGAAATGCTGCACCCTCTTGATAAAAATTCCCATCTTTTACAACATGTCAATTTTGCACGGTAGAGTGACATTTGTAAACACGTGTTTACAGGTTTTTAAAGAAACATATTTTATGTTTAAAATGTCTCAATTAAATGATCATTTGAGTTTCTGGAAAATAATAATGCTGAGGTCAAACAATAAGTTTGTTTGGGCTCTCCACATCATAGAGTTTTTATTTACCGACTCTTTAGTGAGCTTTTATTTTATATTTACTGCACATTTCAAAATCATATGCAGTAAAAAACTTTATTGAACTAAACCATTCTTACTTGAATGTCTACAAACCCCGTATTTTTTCATAATAATCTAAATTTATCCTTTTTATCTCTAGAGTCCAATTTGTTGTAAATCTGTATAAATTGTGTGTAAACTGCTACAAATGAAGCCGTCAACTGTTAAAATATAAAAATCAAAGATGAAATAATTTTTAAAAATCAATGCAAATGCAGTAAAATGACTAAAAGTGCTTTTTTTCCACATTTACCAATATAAAGTTGGAATTATTTTTAAAAGATGGGATGCTGATTGAAACATTGTTTAATTTAAATATACCAAACACTGACAAAAGTGCCAACAAATATATTAAATATGTTATAAAAGTACTCTTGGCTGATATATGCTGAAAAATCATAAATGCAATTAGGTTTTATATAGTTTTTTTCAAGAAACGTCAAGTTTTTTCATTCTTGACACCTGAAATGTTTATTTCTTTTTTGCTCCGATCAGCTATATATTTGTATAATCTTCTTATCCAACTGATTTATTTTTATGCTTAAAAAAAACTTATTAATGAAGAAAAACTGACTTTTCCCCCAAGCCTGTGCTTGTCTCATACCCTGACTATTCTACCACAAACAACCTCAGCAGCAGCATCTTCATCTCAGCTTCCTTCCTCCTCATCTTTTTATCCTTCTAACATCATCCTTCAACTTCTGCACTTTCACTTCCGCCATGAACCTGCTGCTTTCTCTGAGCGAGCACACCAGCCCAGATCACTGCAAAGAGGGTAGCAAATTAACAAAAATGAATCACCGCTGACTTCCTACAGTAAGTTAATCTGGAACAGAATCTCATGTTCCATGAAGTGAATCAAGTCATTCATTGCAGTAAGGACCCTTGAAACATTAGCGGGACCTCTGGGGGTCCAAACACCCACTTCACCACCAGATAGAACACAGAGGAGTTCATCAAGTGCATCCAGACCCTGCAGACCCGCTCCATAAAAAAAGGGGAAAAAAATAATTTCTCCCGAACGGGACAGCAGAGATCCAACGGTTCTGCCTGTGAGGCGGATAAAGGACCGGCGCTAGGACCCGGGAGAGTCGGGCCGCCACAGAGGCATTGCAGACAGCGCGTTTGGGAGGTGTAGTGGAAGAAAGGCAAGAGAAACGGAGTAAATGAGAGACTTCTGTGCACATTGTTGAAGGACTTACCAACTCAAAATACCGCCGAAACGGCCCACTGTAATGAGGCGGACACGCTGTTGAGTTCCCGTACAGGTAAACGGCCGCGTTTTCCGTCGCGTGGTTAAACTACAAGAGGCCGACAGCCAGACAGGGTAGGTCCCCATTGTACTTGCATGGGATGCGGTTATTCTCACCCAAGCTGCCCTGCTAGGCCCCATATCCTTTTTTTCTCCTTTCTTTTTTTGCTATCGCGAAGTGAAAACCCCCCGAAATGAGACACTTTTGTGGCTCTATTTTGTCGCCGTAGAAGTCTCCGCGTGCCAGTTTAGGGGCTTATGAACTCCACGAAGCTCGTTGTTGTTTTCCACTAGCCGCAAAAAGACACCTTTTCAGACGTTAGCCATTCATTTTTTTTACATCCACCTCTTAAACACTCACAAAATATTTATAAAGCAGCAAGGCCTTAAAAAGTAACCAAAACGCTCAATAATAAAAGACAGAGCAGCTCATTCATTGTTATCTATTACCACTTTGTTTACTGCTTCTTCTTGAGCTCAGAAATGCTGCCTCACATTTCAGCTTCAGTCATTAAAAGGTTTGTTTTCTATCAATGTCAACACATCTTTGCTGGGAATTGTCACCCTACACTGCTTCTTTAAAACGTGTCATTTTTTTTGGCCCATGGTTTTGGACACCAGGGAGGTCTTAAGGAGAGGCCTCAACTGTTATTTTCATGTTTTCCTCTCCAGTAATCAGTTCAATGACATAATGCTTGTTTTTATGGTTTCTGCTGCCCTCACTGTCATTATGCTACCTACAGCGATGACAGTTGGGTCTCTAAATGCATCTCCTCTTGCAAAATTAAGTTCATTTTCATTTATCCCCCCCCCCCCAGCAATCTTATATGGAGGTGCTGTACATTCATTGAAGTGTGAAATCATGTTTGACTTCCATCTCTGGAAGTTTTCAGAACATTGTCCCCAGGCGGGCTGTTCTCTTGAGTGTCAAAGTTGTGTTGTTGGTCATGAGATTGCATTGCTTCAGTTTGTGTACACAAGGGGACTTGACATGTGACCCCCCCCCCCCCCCCTGGAGAAGACGCAACAAGCTGGTGTGGTGATGCAGCCAGTGACTGCTGGGCTCTCCCTGTTCTATTTAGAAAATACCAGCCGCCTCCCACCCAATCCCCTCGCAGCTTCATTGACGCAAATGTGCCACTGGTTGCACGCTGGATCACAGGGTTGTTGCTTGAAACTTTTGTTGGCTTTGGCGCAGGTGATTCAGGTTCGACTTCGTTCGACATCTATCCATCGTGCGGTGGAAAAAATGATCACAGCGTTGTAGAACAGCTCAAAAGTTTAGCTTTGAGTTGCATCTTTACACTACTGCACAGCTTGCCTGGACAGTCTGAAAGTGAATAGATTACGATGAGTCATAAAGGGTTTGCTGTTCATGTCATCACAGGATTAAGCCAGCGTGTCTTCTTGCTTGTCAAGATTGCACCTACTGTGGTTTGGAATTTAGTAACAACCAATCCACTTAGCTTTATTATTATTATTAATGGTATTTATTTTTTAGGGAACCTGAAAGAGGAACACTGTACTATGTAGTAGATCACATCAATGCCTGTTCCTATTATGGCATTGCCAGTTTTGTTTTTTTTAGCCAGGATCAGGTGAGAGCATTTGATCTCATCTTTCTTGCAATGATTTTAAATAAAAGTACTGTTCCTCCTGTGTAACCAGAAACCAGCTGCTAGGTTTTGCTTACTTAAACAGAAAAATGAGGAAAACTAGATTTGAATCTATTGATGTGTAGTGGAGGAAGTGGTGTCCTGATGTCTGCTTGTTTTTCTTCCGGCCTCAAACACAGGGGACGGTCTTCTCTGTCCCAGTCACAAGCTAACTATTTGACATCTTTTGCTTCATAGCACTGATTAGTATTGAATGGGGTCCCCCCCACTCCCTCCCTGCAAAGCTTTACATAGAAAGATGAATGATTGAAAGCAGCCCTGACATCAGGGCAGCCAGGCAGGCGGTGGCCCACAGGACTGCGGATCATGTGACCTGCTGTCAGGGTACTGGGTTCATTCAGTGGCTGCTGGCTGCAGCCCAGCTTTTCCACACAGCAGGGCCGGAGCAGCGACAGGTCGCTCCCGGTTTAAAAACAGCAGATCTCTGTTGTGGCTCCAGAGTTGGACTTGAGCGCGGTGTCGCCGATTTAGTTTGTGCGATGAGTCCTGCTCCGTATGTAAGTGTCACAGAGTACGCCCTAAGATGCAGACGGGATCCCAACTGCTCGAGTGATTAACTGCGCTCTGTGTACTTTTACAAATGCACGTGCACAGTCCTTCACATGGTGGCATGAGTACCTCAACCACTGCACAGTAAACACAAACGATGGCTGCAAGAGTCTCCAAAGTTTAGTCAATGATGGAAGAGAGAACGGAGCTGCAATAAGAGGCGTGCTCATCAGATATTCAATGACAGATGTTATCGAGCCCCAGGGCAGTTCTGATGTGACTCGTAGGCTGTCGAGTCGCATTCACTTCCTGTTGATGTCAAATAAGCTGGATGAGATCTCTTTCGATGTCAGCAGGAAAACAAAATTGATTCCCATCAATAGTCAGAAATTGCCTTGTGCAGGACGTGACAGTTGTGTGTGCAGTTATGGGAATTGATCCTGGATTCAATGGTGTCTTTATGAAATAAAGAGGGGGTTAAAGGACCAAAAGGTCAAGTGTTTTGGATGGGATGGCCTGCAGGTCGTTTAATGTGTGTTCTGTGGGTAACAGATAAGTGTGATGGAACTCAGCCTCTTGTGTCAGCTGACTGCAGTTTCGCCATGCTAACATGCTTTGTGTCCTTTCAAGAGTCCTTCAGTCTGAATGCTTTACTCTCAACACAAAACCACATGTTTACTCTCTGAATGGGATGTTTTTCTGTTCCTTATGAGTACTAATGACGTATGCGTGACCGTCTTTTATAGTAAATGTTTAGATTTCGATTAGATCATGGGATTCTTTTAAGCTGATGGCATTCAAATGGGAATCTGATCTTCAAGAATTTGAAGACATGAAATAAATCCATTCATCATTTACTCCAAAACAAGTTGTATTATTGATGTATTATTGAAGAAATTTGGTTTGATAATTACTTTTCTTGATGTTGAGTTTCATAGATGACATTAACAGACTAAACGAATTGCCATGTCAAATAAATGATGGTAAATTTAACTTTAAAAGGCTTATATGTAAAGGCGTATAGAGCTAATAGCTCCTTGTTGTGATTTTATAGTGCATCTACCAGTGTGATATGGTGTACCGATGGTTCAAAATCAGTCAATCTTCCTCTAATCTTTAATGTAAATTCATCAGATAAATATATAAATGTTTTTTTAAACTGGTTTCTTTTATATTTATGGAGGCTGAACAGTTTTTTTGTTGTAGGAGTACACTTTTTTTTCTTTAGTTATACTTTTATTTACCCTACATTTTTTTTTTTTTACAATCCAATGAAATTGTTTTTAGAATAGAAATTTGAAAAATCATTTATTTAATCGATCTAAATCATGAACTTTTGAATATAAATCAAATCATTTTAGTTCTTTGGTAGCCTTTGCATTAGAGAAAATGACAAATTTGACAATAATACAATAAAACAATGAGACCGAGAAGAATGATTATTTTGAAACTTCTTTCTTGACATCAGAAGCCAAAGTGGTGTTAGATTTAAGCATGACATTTAGTTTAGCAATAGGTTTGTTCCTCCTGCTATTGTTTTGCTTCGTCATCTTAACCTTGGCCTAATAACATTTCCCATGTTTTAAGTTCCTATTGAGCACTGTACATTGATACTTCAATTGTGGACATTTCTATTGAGTGTTGGACAAAAGAGATGCATTGTAATATTTTTTTACAATTTAGAATACAGTTTATAAACAAATTAAATGTAAATGTTTTTTAAAGGGCCTATATCGTTCAAAAACATTTTTTTTTAGCTTTTAAGTGTATTATAACGTCAATTCCTCACAAAAAACACTCTTAAATGTTTATTTGGCTCCATTCACGCATCTCTGAGCTCCAGCCGTTCCCAATCCCTGAGAATGACCGGGTCTACACGTTCATACATAAAAACATGGGGGGGAACAGCCCCTTCCAGGAGGAGGGTGTGCTGCCAGCACCACCCTATATTAACACACACCGACATTCTCTCTGGAGCTAGTGGTGTTCAGCAAAACGCTTTCGTTTTAGCATCGATAATTCTTTGTTGTATAAGAATTTAAACAGTTTGATAGATTTTTCTCTCAGCTTTTTATCAACCATTCAGGAACTTCCTGCAGACGTCTTTGGAGTCGCTGTGGCAGGGTGACCCCAGGTCTTTAAAAATTCTTAAATTTCATTTATAACTGAAATAAAGCCTTAATCCTCTTTGGGACAAATTACATTTTAGTGACAGAAAAAAATGTGATATTAGAAAGTCAAAGGAAAAAGAAACAAAAAAAGAGTTAAGAATTGTGATTGCCAAGTATGGATTCACTCAGGTACTCGTGTATTCCTCCACTGACGAGTAACAACATACACACGTGGATGGCAGAGCGTCCACCCAAACTCATGAATTCTGCTTGTATGGATGTCTGAGAATGACTTCACTTTTGT
>NC_050533.1:15595514-15615539 GCF_002922805.2 Oryzias melastigma
AGTGTGTATGTATTTTTCCAAAGTAGATGCAGACCATGTGCACTGTCTCTAATGTAATGAAAACAGGGCGGTAACGCCAGTAACCTGTCCAAACACAGCGCTAAAATACAGCAGATTCTGGTGGACAGGTACGCAGCGTTTGACCGTCCAAGTGAGACGTCTTGTTCCGCAAATGGTATGCTATTAGTACACATATGGAGCACATGACTAAATGTTGTTTATCAAAGATAAGTGCAGGAAATTTGAATAAAAAAGAAAAAGGAATACGAGTACTTAAATAATGATCATATAATGTTAACAGGCTTCATGTTGTGCCTCAATAATAATAAATTATCCAATATACAATGTAAAATTAATTAAAATACAACATTGTGCATTTTAGTTTCCACTGTTATTGTTTTTTGAAGTGGCTATTTGATACACTAATATGCATTTTAGTTATTACCTGGCTCAAAGTGTATGTCATTAATAAAGACACTTCAGTATTTATTGATAATTTTATCTTGGTGTTGTAAATGACATTAAATTAATCCTGGTGGAGTCAGTACTGGCAGCCATAAAATCAAAAGAAAAACCTGTTTGACCTCAACAAGTGAAGATAATTCAAATTAAGTCATTATTATTTAACAAATCCTTAATAATAATAATAATGATAATATTTTGGTTTAGCATTTTGGTGTGTTCTTACATTATTTAGTGTTTGTATGTATGTTTAGACGTTTTCATTTTCTTTAAACATATGGTCTAGTATGTCATGAATTAGACAACACCTGCAAGGAGTGAAAGGCGGAGCCTCAGATCGAGATGTCTTACTTTCAATAGGAAAAGGAGTTTGTGAAAATAACTCGTATTTCATAAAAACTGTGTTCTTTAGTGTGCCAAAGGTAATATACCATCATATGGATATGGTTTGCTCTGGAAGGCTTAGAATAGAATGATATAGGCCCTTAAAGTCCTTTATCTTATAAAAATCTCTGGTATAATGTAACCCAAACTCATGAATTCTGCTTGTATGGATGTCTGAGAATGACTTCACTTTTGTTCAGGTCAGGAGTTGAAAGGAAAACTTCTCGTCTGTCAGGAACGACCATGTTAGTGAACAGTACGGAATTTTCCAAATAGTGAGACTTCATTCTGAACGCCAAAAACCACGGCCTTGTGTAGCTATTCAAACCTTGAGATGCAGGATGTTAAGGGAACTCTGTTGCAGCCGCTGCATGTTCTCCTCTAACCGGGCCATAAAGTGCGAGGAGCTTCGCAATTCCACCGCCTTGGTGTTGACCTGAGGGTTAATATTCAGACAAATGGAAAAAAATCTCTCACCTCAAAGTGGGGCTAATTTTTACTTTTCTTCAGCTAATAGGTTACCACCATTGAGAGGGCGGCTTTAAACCCCGGGACCCCATCTCCAGGCTCCTGCACAGGGCTGACTGAAGAAAGCAAGTTTGTGTCTCTCCCTGAGGGAAACCTGGATCCTCCATCCTGCCCACCAACATGACCAATGTGGTGATCGTCAAGGAGGGATGGCTGCATAAAAGAGGTAAATTGACAGCTGCATTTTCATTTTTTATTTACAAGTTCTAGACCATTTTTTAAATGTACTTCTCAAGAACTTTATGCACTTCAAAAGCTGTGTCCCTTTGATCATACTGTCACGTTTCAGAAATCCCAGCTGTTCAAACTTGCAAGTTGGCACGAAACAAAAATATTTAAGGACCATGAAATATCTTTATCCCTCACAAAAATTTGCTAATCTCTTGCTGATACATGTTGGAGAATTGGGATTGCATTCTTTGGAATTTCACGTGTCCTTTTTGTTGTAATGATTTTCTTTTTCTAGAATGTCTTTAGCTACATGACATGTTCACAGTGATGATTAGGTATTGATATTTACTTTTGGGGCAGTGCTTGTCCCACTCTTTAAATTTATCTTGAAATCAGAAAAAAAGGAGCTCCCCAGTCCCTATTGTAGCCCCGACTAGCTCGTCTGACAGTGCTGTGTGGCTCTTGTGTCGGGCAAGAGTCCTGTTGTTTGGATGAAAAGGCATTCCTCACATACCTGCTGGCTTTGAGAAGCTTTATTTGTGCATTCTCGCTCTGCCTTCCACTGCAGGTCTCTCGCAGAGCCCACTCCATTAACAACAGGGGCAAAATGGGATAAGAAACCTCTTCAAAAGTGCTGAAATCCTCCTGGGCCCTGAGCCAGATAACCAAGACTTACTGGATGAGGGAAAGCAAGAGTCACACTTTAGGGATAAGGTGAAGGAAGCAGGTTACAGGAATAGATTGAGACTCCAGGGGTAACAGAGTGCTGCTGTGTTGTGTCCTCTCTCGGAGGCTCGGTCGGCCTCAGGCACACACCTGCATCCTTCCATCAAGTCTAAGGATGAAATATTGATTGCTGTTGATCATCTTTAATTAATGCATTTCTTGTAATTCATCCGCAGCACCTGAACTTGTAAGCGTCACACGGAAACAGCCTGCAAAGATGTTTGAATCTAATTAGATTTGACTTTCCAAGATCTTTCTCTATTATTCATGGTAATTGTGAACTCTTGGAGTTGTTAATAAATACACAGCAGCAAGTAAGAGATTAAAGCACCTTTTTAGTTATAAACCATAAACCAACAAATATTTAAATGTTTCACAATTTTGGCCAAACTTTTTTTCTCATTTTCCAGTTTTACATTTTTTTGTAAAAAATATGTGAATCACCCTCAGCAAATAAAAAGTGAATGCAATTCCTAATTACCTGTAGTTGTAACTCAACTTTTAAAATTGCATTAAAAATAAGGAATCCCTATGAAATATTTTGAAATATATTAGATTATTCAGTTTATAAAACCACAATAATTGTGTTTTTAGATTAAAAAAGGAAGCTCCAACGGGTCAGGTAATGAACAATGGTTTTTGCAGACAACATAGACTATATAAGAGAACTGGACTGAGATATCCTTCTCCCCTTGCGTTCCAAATAGGAAGGACCAGCTGGCCAAAATCCTATAGACTTCTGTTAAAAAAATAAACATTTTATTCGTCAGAATTACTGTGTTAGAATTGCTCTGTTACCTTTTTTAAACATGTTTTATTGCTAATCTTAAATTTTTAAAATATATTTTTTCCTCCATCTCAAGTTATAAACTGACCAATCAGGTGCCTCAGTAAAAGCATGTGATTCCTGCTGACCCCACCTCAAACATTTTATTGACAGATTCTCCCAAGCCGCTTTCAGTGGAAGGGGTGTGTACTTTAAACAAGCTGACTCCTGATTGGTGACAGTAGTTGCCATAGAAACGCCGACTCAGACCAATCACTGTCGACTGGCTTCAACATGGCGACATCCGCATCGCAAAAAAATGGCAACTGAATTGGTTTCAAGCTGCTGGAGCCGGAAGTAAGGCATTTTCTATGGGGGATGTCACACTCATTCAGTCCAGTTCTTTTGTACAGTCAATCGTAAAGAAGTTGATGTCAAACTATGATTAAAGAGTTGCCAGTTAGAGATTTTTTTTAGCGGTCCAGTGAGCCTCATTGTGCAGAAAGCTTCTCCTTTTGCTGCTGTTGTCCTTTCACTGTGTTTTAAACACCTGCCTCACACTTAGAAAACCTAAATTAATTGCATTACAATTGTTAAGTTGTTCTGAGATCTGGGTGGCAAAAATAAAAACAATCTTTGTATATATCTTGCTAAAATAATGTGTCATTCCATCATCACCTGGATTATCTTTTTCTGATTTTTGGATCTTTTAATGAAGAGTTCATATTTGTATGAATGACAGTTGTATTAATAAATTTATCGCATTATATTTGGCAAAAATACCTTTAAATTAGTAAATATTAAAAATAAGAAGCAAAATCTTTAGTTTTGTTAGTCAAAAAAATTAAATGTCTCATAAATTTTCTTTGTACAATTCTCATAAAAAATCAGGCAGTTGTGATGTGGCGGCACATGTTCCGCCTTTGTTTTGTGCCACATGATTGGCTCATGTCCATTTTCATTTTACAGCAGTGCTGATAGGAACGGAACATTCTAATACACAGCCAGAGTAAAATATAACTACCGTTAGTCAAACAGTGACCGGTAAGAAAGTTGTGAAGCTGACAACTGCGCCGCTGACAACCTTTTAGCTGTGACACACACTAAACAAACAAGCCTTCAGAAAAAGTAAGTTGGCATGCGGTCGGAGCCCAGCAGCTGTGCCCTGCGAAATGTCACCCAATTCCTCTGTTTTGATTGGAGGACGTCTGCTAACTTCCTTGACAGGAAGGCTTTTAGTGTCTCGTCACTGTCATGCAATCTTTGCCCCCAGAGCCACGGCACAGAAGGTGAACCTGTGGTCGGCCTGTCTCGCTGTCCATCACCTCAGCCAAGCGGCACACTCGTAAACCGCCTCCCCATCCAGCCTTTTTGTGTGGTAGCGCCACCCAAGTGACTCAAATCTCCACGTGGGCGTGATAATAAATGGCTTAAAACAACCCCACCATGCTCATTATTACCATGTGTGCACTCAAAACATCAATTTGATGTCTTAGACCTTCTCTCAACATTTTGTGTGTGTGTTCCGTGAACCTGCTCAGTACCAACTACACGTCTTCAACAAAACGAGCGCAAGTTGATCATTCCGGACGTCTTGCAGGGTCTCTATGGTTTACCGGAGTGCTGGTTGTATACAGTCAGTTAAACACGGCCGCTTCATTCGGTCTCACCCTTTGATTCCTTTTTGATTAGTCATCTTCAGCATGCACATGCAAACTGTAACCAGACGCAAAGTAGAGCAAGCATTGTGCTTTGACCAAATCTGCCATCGCAGCTCCAGATTCTCAACCTTGGAGTGCTCGGTAAGCAGTGAAATGATCCTATTTTGAAGGACAAACCTTCTTGTTTTTCATTTTAAGCCTGAATTATGCCTGAATTATGAGTAATAATTGGACTGTTGTTGTGGTTGAGGTAGGTCTGCTTAGAAAGCATCTGCAGAATCTTATGCAGTGCAGTCGTGCACAGACCACATTTGGAGTGCAGGGTTGCAAAGACACTGTAGCTTTATTGTTGCCATCAAACCTAGTAGTTATGTGTCCCCAAATCATGCCTCCCTTTTGGAGCTTTCAGTGCTCTCCCATACCCTCTACGGCCTCTAGTGGTCACCCAGACGGAGTAGCATATTATTTCTTTTTGCAAGTGTCTTTTTATTTTTTTTTTCTCCCTCCAAAGTTTCCATCAAAGCCAGAGCACTGTCAGGCATCAAAGAAGCCGATTGTGGGTTCCCCTAGTTTCCAGGGAAGCGCTGCGGCCAAAAACCCAGTGAAGCTCAACACAACAGCGTTCGCATGTCCTCACCCTTTTCCTGGCCCTTGTTTGTTTGACTCATTTGCTCCCTGACAAGTATAAAGAGCCAGCCCCCTCGTTAGCCTAACTAAGGCCACAACAACTGTTGGATTTGGTTAGCACGCTCAGCTGGCTCCAAGTCATGAGAGGAGGTAGATGGGGAAGGAAGGAAAACGACGCATCGGAAGAGGTGGTGAAGTTGAGCAGCATCTTTGGGATTTTTCCCAGAACATTGTTCACTGACCCAGTTGACCTGTGGAGAGTTGATGGATGTTTTATTTTTTTTTATGTATACCTCAGAAGTTGATCTGCTCCTAATAAGGAAGACCTGTTAGTAGTCCCAATTTTAGTGCTGGGATGAGTTTGGGGTTTCGTGAAACACCAGATGCAATCGAACCCTCCTTTTTTCCTTCTATGTCAACCCAATACAACTAGTGTTTATCATCATTTAGCGTTTCTATTTTCCAAGAATAACTGATAAACAATTATAGCCAAAGTTGGTCAAAATACACCAAAGTTTTAAAGTTTAAAGTTTAGAAAATTCAAAAAAGAGACAAAAGATTTCTATTAATACTTAAGTTTTGATTTGCTTATATTTCATTCTTTTGTTAAAACACTTTACATTTGGACAAAGGGAACCCAATTTAGTAATAATGAATGTTCACATTAATTTTAATTGTGTTTTAATAAAGTATAAAATAGTCGGAACGGCTCTAACTTTAGAAACCAGCTGCTGACCAGCGGTGGAAGTCTGTGGTAAACTTGTAGGGAGTGCATCTCCCGTCGGCTGCGTCCGGCAGCAGAGGGTGTCGCTATGGGAGGCCAGCGCTTTGGCCGTCAGCAAAGACCCCCTGCTCTCCGTAATGAGAAGCGGCGTTCCTGCTAAATGTGGTGAAGAAGGTAAATTACTGCGGTGCAGCTGTCGGCAGGCTGGCTGGCTGGCACGGCGCTGGAACCAGGAGGCTGCGGGAGGTGGCACCTCCACCGTTCACCTCCTCTCGCAGCAAGCCCGCTGCGTGCTTACTTTTCTGTGGAGGATCCGCCTGTTTGGCACAACTGTGATCCTCGGCACGACTCCGACTTCACCTCTATCGTTCTCGAGTTTTATAATCTTTAGTTTCTCCCTGATATTCTTACCATTATTTACCCTGTTGCCCACAGACGGCTTCCTCCTTGATCCACCCTGACTTCTTCCACACGCACTCTCCCCTCCCGACCACCCCACCATCTTGTTGCTAGGATAATGACACCGCTGACTATTCCAGCCCATGGCGGAAGCGGCTATGAACCGGCAAAAGGGTCCCAGTCTCTGACATCAATCACACGGCTGGCTCCGCTCCCCGGTTTGGAGAGGGAGATGGAGAAATTAGGTGGATGCTTAGCCGTCTGTAACCAGAGTTGACCGCACGCTTAGATTTACATCCTACCTATTGACTTAAGCCAGTTTTTACAAGGTGGGTAGTTTGAACATTTGAAAGCAGAGAAGAATGATGCCACTGTTCTCATTTCTTTGGTGGAGTCTTATCCTCGTCGTTGAGACTAATTTGATCCAAATATTTTTATTTGCTTTGCAGCAGGAGTTGACTAATCCATAGGTTGCTTGTTTATCCAGGAAGAGGGGCAGCTCCAGTGTAGCAAGGGGGGGGGGGGGACTTCCCACAGTGTCTCTATGGTAATCAGCAGGTGTCATTCACCATGGAGAAGAAGTGAGGGCTTTCTTACGAGCGTGAGAAAGAGGGGCAGCCTCCATTGCATCCCAACCCCCTAACTGGAGTTTTTTTCCCCTTCTTTTTCCTCCTCCTTGTTAGGGTAGCAGCAGCAGCTTTTAGTGACAGAGAGGCTTAGATTGGAGATCAGGATGACCCTTCAGTGCAACTTGAGGCTGCCGCCAAATTTCCTGCCATCAGAGTCTCACTCTGTCCAGCTGTCAGGGGGAGAGGTGCCAACAATGGAGGAAGGAAGTGTCAGGAAGTATTTAAAAAAAAAAGGAAGAACTTTATTGACAGTTTAGAAGGCAATCTAAAAGCTGGAACTTTGGTTTAACAAGTGACTGGGGTTTGAGCAGCATCACGATTAGATTGGAAGTGTGGGTTTGTGGGGCGCAGTTGTGACCCCCGGATCAGGGAGCCCCCTCTCCTCTGGAGCGGGCAGCCCGCAGCTCATTAGGATGCAGGGCACAAGGCGGCAGGCCGCAGCTGCAGCCTACAGGCAGAACCCGGCAGAAAAGGGCCAAAGGGATGGCGGGGGCGGCTGAGGAAAAACCAACAAAAGGCGAAGCCCCCACTCCCTCCCTCCTCCTCCTCCTCTCCCCTCTTCCCTCGCTTTGGAGTTCTAAATCCTTAATCCTCAACCTCCGCCCAGCAAACCCCCCTCCAGCCCCCCGCCCCTGTTCTCATCCGATTCTCACCACTCCAACACAAACACGCTCACATGCACAGTTGATGCAGTTACCACTGGCTCTCTTCCTCTCATCCCGGAGCATGAATGGCCAGACGGGGACAAAACCCAACAGCAGCCCTCTCAGGAAGTCCAACCACTGGGTGTAGGCTCTGAGCGCCACATTTGTGTTACCCTTTTAGTTCCTGCTCCGTCCAAAAATCTCTCTGCACTGAGTGTGAATGCTCACTGTAGTCCTCTGTCCCTTAAAATCCCACTCTTCTTTTGATCTATAAAAAACCTTCCTAGTGGTCTTTTAGTTATGATTGTGCCGGTTTTTTGTCAAAATCTAAAAACATGTCGTTTTCTAGGACATAGTTTCTACAGAGCGGCAGGAGCTCCTTTGAAATTTATGTCTCATCCATAACTTGGGACTCTCTGTTTCCACTCTCCCTCTAGCTTACAGTCCCTCACACCCCTAACTACTGCTGGCTGGGAAAAATTGTATATCATGATATATTCTATTTTACATCACCATAACGATATATATGACAATATACAACAGTTGAGTATATTTTCAGTTATTCTTTGAAAAAAATGGACAAAAATGTAATTATTTACTTTTTCTGACTTTATTTTTTTAAGTAGCTTGTAACTGAATGGATGCAAATGATTTTTTTTTTAAAGTGCACAACAGTTTCAAGTTTCTTAGTAGGAAAACACATTTTTGCACAAACGTTTGGCAATGAAAGCAAACGAATAAAAGCAATAGAAACGATAGAGTAATGGCACGATAGAAACCATCATTATATCGCCCAGCACTACCCCCAACCTAACACTACCAATGCAGTAAAAGTGATGAGCAACTGTCCAGTTTTGAGCCAGACACCAATTCGGATGAAGAAAACCATGACGTGATGGATCTATTTTTCTGCAAGTGGATGCATCAGAATGAAGCCTGTACAGCATATTTTCTATGTTACAAATACTTTCTGTTTTGAACTGTATTTTTTTCTACTCATAATTCACAACAATTTGTATAAAAATACTCAGAAATTCAATTTTTAACTTAATTTTCTTTATATATGTCCTCCTCCATCAGAAAAATGCCACAAGAATACAGTTTTCATCAATTGGGTTCTTAACTAAACTCTGAATGAAGAGGCAATTTCAATCAATCACTATTTATAGAGCGCTTCTCATCAACATACTGTATAGCACAAGATGCTTGACGCAAAAGACATGTATACAATTGCAGGAGAAAATATGTTTAATAAAACATGAAAACATATGTTGATGTTATTTAAGCAACCAATGTTATTCTCCATTATTGTAACATAGACTGAATAGATTTAAATGAAAAAACACACATGTCTCTTACAGAATTAGAGGTACTCCCAAAGGGTTCACATACTTTTTCTTGCAACTTTAAATATAGATTAAAGCAATAAAAAGTCATAAGACACGATAGATTAAAGGCAAAAACAAAAAACTACTAACATAAAATGTAAGGAAACGCTGTGGCTAACACTTTCGGGAGACACTGTACAAACCTTAAAAGTCAATTAAAAGAACAAGTTGATTAAATGAGTTATTTAAATGCCAAGTATAAAAAGATGTTGTAATTTGCATTTGAAAAATCTCCACAGAAGCAGAAACGGTGAGAAATTAGGCGTCGGAGCTGCTTTTTTAAAAACACTGCTGCCTTTCTTTTAGGGGCCGCCAGATGAATGCTTTCATGATGTGTCCTGCTAGAATCCAGAAAGCCCCAGCAGCTGGGACCTGAGCATTCCTGAACTTGTCACATAGAGATGGATTGAACAGGAAGCTCCTCGGAAACAGCCACTAACATCCACAACTCCCTCTCTCTTCTCTCTTCATCATTGTAAAGACCTACCCCTCCCCTGCCCTATTTATTTCTCTATAGGCCTGAAAGTTTTTACCCTCAAGTTGACTTGCAGGCAGCTGCATCGATGAAGGCGTTCGTCTAACTTTAAATCCCTCAGGCCTTTCTTTAACTTGCAAGGCCATTTAAGGTGAAGCCTGTGAAGCAGTACAAAATGATTTTGACGCCGCGCTGTAGGAGTGCCTCTACAGATGTGAGTCTAGGTGTAGTTGAGCACACGCTGCCTGGGATTTGATCAAACATGGGCGAAAAGGAAGATGCCTCACCTGGGACAGCTGTGGCTTAACTTGTTGCACCTGTTGCGTGAGCGAGGTTGTTCTCTTTTATGCTTTGGGGTAAGAAGGGCATGGCTGTTGCATGCTGGGAGCTGTCCACACACGGGGGCCGTGCAGCAGTTGGCAAATAAAGATGAATTCTGTTGTGTTTGGCAGCCGTTCTTTGTTCATTATTTTCCACTTTGCCCAGCACACATCCCAGCCCTCAGCAGCTGCTTGTCATGTAAAGACACTCCATCAGGCCCTGACAACCCCTCCCACACACACCCACCCCTCTCCACTCCAAGTCCTACGTATGTGGGAGACATATGTAAGGATCTGTCTCACTAGCGCTCCGTTCAGCTCAACATTTTTGCACTCTTGCGTGCTTTTCTCATCCCCTCCAGTTCTTTCATCGTTCAAACTTGAGTCACACCAGTCCTATTATAACACCCCCCCCCCCTTTTTTTTTCTTTGCTGAGCTGTAACCATTTCATTGAAAAACCTTCTTTTTCTGCAACTCATAACTCAGCGGATTTCCTTGGCGTGTGTGCGTCTCGGTCAGACTCTTGAAACAGGTTTTCATATCTGGGTTGTGGTCAGCCGGTCTGCTGGCCACTTTCCTGTTTTTGAAGAACTTGTTGACATCAAAAGAGGGTTAGTTTACTGGAACACTGACGAACCAACTTAAAAGCAGAAGCCTCTCTGGTGTTATTTAGAAGCCTCATTGTCCTTTTATCAGAGGCTTCTTCTGCATCATTTTCTCTACACAGGATGTATTTGGGGGATTACCCTGCAAACCAGTGACATTCTCTTTAGAAAGAGATGCATTGTTTGGTTAAAGAATTTTTCCCCCTAAAATAACGAATTGCAATGGTGATTATATTAGGAAAAAGTCAACTTTCTGCAGTAAATATTTGTATTCTTCTTAGCGATAGTTCCCTTGCATGCTTTTTATTTGTTCAGTTCTGAGCGCATGTCTGTGACCACAATCCCTCCACTGATGATGTTTTTGTAAACTGTTTAAAAGATGCAAAAAAGCCCAGCTGCGAGTTTCACTTTCTCGACATGGCTTAATAAAAGCTACTGTGCGGAAAGTACGGCTGAATAAAAGTGGAAGGGGAAATGAGTGTAAATAGGAAGCTGACAAGGGTCAACTTTGTTGTTTCTGTTCACCCCAGACGGCGGTGCGGCGCAGACGTGCGTTCACAGACAAGCGGATATAACTGCTTCCACTGTTGTCACAGATGAGGAAGTCGCCGTGTCCTCCTGTCTAGAAGGAGCGTGTACTAGTTGAGGAAGTGTTCCGATAAAGCAGGTCATAATACAGTTTTTTTTTAATCTTATATTTTAGTGGATTCCATCAGGCATTCCATCATGTACTTGTTTACCCTTTCAAGTAGCAGCAGCTATGCACTCTTATCTCACTCGATATTACGATTCGGCATGGTGACAATTTTTGGAAGACCAGTGACCGAGAATGCTGGACCGGTGTGATCACTGACATCCATGTGATCAACCCCCCCCCCTCCGGTGCAGAAGAACGTCTCCAAATGCAGCACATGCCAAAGCCTTGAGCTGCCGCGTCACACACTACCACCCATGCTGCTTCTCTGGTGCGTCAGTGGCTCTGGCAGAGAGCGCTCTTAACCTTCCAAGCCGAGTGCTGACGTCATTTGTTACACACACGGCACGTACAGCCTTCATGGCATTGCCGGAGCCGGGTCTGCACAGAAGGCCTCACACAAAGCGCTGTTTCTAGACGTTAAGGTACACGACAGTCTGGAAATGATTTGCTGCATTCCGAAACTCCTCTGGCATTTGTGCAGGAGAGACGAGGGCTGAACGCCGGACCCCCGGCTCATGTCAAGGTGTCAAGTAAGGGTCTCATTATGCTGTCTCCACATTGTGCACATACTGTCCTCAGCGTTAGCTGGCTTGGACTGTGGTGGTAGGGGGGGCGGAGGAATATGGGTCAGCCAAAACCTGACCACAGAGAGAGGCACCAGCTGGGGCCCTGCAGAGGAAAACGAGGCTTGCTATGAGAGGGCCCGGGGGACTTTCTGGCTTTATATTCAGGCATCTTATGTTTGTTGAAGATGCTCTTGATTTACCTCCCAGCTGTGCAACCACTTCTTAAATCTCTCCTCGCACTCTTGACTACTCAGATTTGGTGTTAAAGACAAGAAATGAGCAGAATCGTGTTGAGTGGAGAGCTGCTGGTTGCTCCTTCTAATTAGAACCATGTTGATTTTCATCAAAGTGCAGGATGGATCTGTACATTTTATTTTATTAATTTGTTTGTTATATATTTTTGTATATTATTATATTTTTTAAATTATTTTTATCTTTCATTTATTTTTCATTTTTATTTTTATTAATGTATTTATTCACTCACCCATTCAAACATTTATCTATGGGAAAAATGAGGAAATGTCTTGTTCAGATGACCAAACACACAATTTAGATCCAACAAAACCTGACATGCATGAAAGGTAAACTGAGGACAGCATTAAATTCCACACAGGAAGCTGCTTCTTCACTTATAAGACGTGGTAACCTCCCCCCCCTCCTCATGCTGTGCAACAACAATACCAACCGCAGTACAAACCACTGTACCGCCTTAAAGGAAATCCACTTAAAGGAATCCAGCTGAGCTATGAATTCAAATGTTGACACTTATCTTCACTCCCATCCTTTCAGTGTCATTACATTTTTTTCATTTATTTTATAAATCTGAAGGATTCATTTTCTGTATGACTTTTTTTTGCTTTCATTTTGACCCACAAACAGGATGTCCTGTCACAATACACTGCTTGTGTGATTGGGCAAAGAAGCGTAGAATAGAAGCAAAAGAGACGAACAAGTAACCTGGAGGTGTCGGATAAAACTGACTTTCAGCCATTGTTACTAATTCATCTGATTTCTTTAAATATTTTAAGCGGATGATCTGCAAACAAAAGGGACACCATGAGCTGCAGCATGCTCCAAAATGTCACAATATGTTCCCAGTTTCATTAATCAGAAGTATGTTAATCAAAAGTTCATATTGACAGATCTTCGGTGTCAGTTTACACGCCCGTACGCCATCTTTCTTACACTCCACACTTCTGCGCTTGAAGAAATGGGGCAATTAAGGACAGCTTGGTGCTGCTCTGCAGGGGGTTAATATGCAGCTCCGTAATTAAAAACAAATTACAGTTTTCCAGTATAAATATTCAAGTTCCACACCACTGTGTGCCATTGCCTTGTTATGATATGTAAGCATATTTTGTTCTCCATTTGCGCAACATCTGGTATGACGTTTCCTGAAGCATCTCTGGAATAAATTGATTATTTTTTTTTTTTTGAGAGATTAATTAGCGTGACGCAAGTATCTGTAAGTGAAAGAGATGACCGTGCATGGTTTGAGGTTTTGGTTGGAGTTTTGGTTTTAGCAAGTTTGGGCAGATAAGACTAAGTAAACACTTGGTGGCTTAGCTCTCATATTGTTTTTTATTGGATAAAATGTGACCAAAAATGAAAAAATTCTGTGTTTGTGAATTTTAACTTTAAAGACTCAATCCAATCAGCTTTTGATACCTTGTGAAAACCTTCTCGCTGGTCTTTTAACTGTAATTATGCCTATTTTTAGCCACATTTTTTTTTTAAAAACGGCATCAATTTCTAGAATATAGTTTCTGCAGAGCAGCATTAAGTCTATTAGAAATTCACCTCTTGAGTTGTGAATGGGGACCAGTGGTGTGGAGCACCCCCGCCCCCCTCCCCGTCACCCATAACTGAGAGCTTACAGTCTTTTAAAAACACCCATCCAAACCGTACCAATGCAACAAAAATAGCGAGAAATATCATATCCATCCTGCCGTACAATTCTGAGTCAGATACCAGCTCGGACGTTCAAGACGTTCATGAAACTAGTCGTCTACAAGTGGATGCATCAGAGCGGAGCACCTCACTCTTTATTTTCCACATCACAAATCTGCTCTTTTTCACATTTTTTTCATCTGCGTCTGAATCGTAACCATTTGAGTGAAGAAATACTAATAATAATAGCTTAATTTTCTTAATATATGTCCTTAGTCATCAGAAAAATGCCTCAAGAACATGTTAAAAGAACCAGTTTCATCAGAGTGGGTCTTTAAATGATTTCTAATTTACAGATGGAAGCATAAAATAAAAGCTTCCAGGTGTGAAGAAAGAGTCGCAACTCCTGCAGACACCCACATTTGTCCAGAAGATGACTTGCACGTAAAAAGCCGTTCGTTCGTTTCAGTCAACAGGCAGCAAAGCGATTAAAATGAGCTGCAGCTTAAGGAAGTTGAAATAAAATGAATACCTCAACCTAAAAAATAGAGAAAATGTACTTTCATTTGTGTTTTTTTTTCTTTTGTTAGTTGATTTGTGCTCGAAAAATCTTGCAATTCTTGTTACAAGTTGTTTATTTTTGCCTCTTTTTGTCAATATCTTTTTCATCTTAGGAGAGTATATAAAGACCTGGAGGCCAAGGTATTTTCTCCTGAAGAGTGATGGTACTTTTATTGGTTACAAAGAGCGACCACAAGATGTGGACCAGCTGGAAACCCCCTTAAATAACTTCTCTGTAGCACGTGAGTATCTACTTCAAAAAATAAAAAAACTTTTCACTTTTTTTCCTCCTTTCTGGTTACTTGTTCCTCCTCTTTATCTTCTTACATTTTGCATGCAACTTTTCAGCCCTTAAAGCTAATGTTTTTGGAGTAAATGGTAAATTGCTGAACAAGATGCCCAGAGCTCACTCATTTCTGTCTTCATATCAGAAAGTTGCTGCGATAAGCTGTGCATATGACTGAACACGGCAATTAGACGGCACACAGTTTGTTTTTAACGAAATGTTTCCTCTCTGACGCTTTTGAGTTATCGTGGCCATTAGCCGCCTGATTTCAGTTATTAATCCTGGCTCGGTGCTGAGGCTGTTGTCTTCATCTGTGGGGATTTGGGTTTCTGTCACTACTGCGACCCCACAACAGAGGACACATGGCGTGTCACAGCTGACGGGGCGGCTGCAGCTGGATTACATATACACACTGATGGAGCCATGTTGGATCTCAGCGGTGGTCTCACGGTCTTCCATCTATCAGAAGCGAGGCCATTTCCGTGTCACATCCTGACATAGATGCTGACATGTTTCATTTGGGAACAGATGTTAATAAGAGAGAAACGGCTACAACACGTGGCACTCTTTCTGTTTGTCATCACTAATTTACATTTTGGGGAAGACTGTTCCAAAAAGATATGAAAGGCAAAAATAGATGTTTTTTTTTGTTCAGTTAGGTTATTATAGATAGAGATGCTTTCAAAATGGGTTACAGCTGTAATCTGCGCAAAGGCACCTGTTTTTCTCCAAACTGACCGACCGGTGTCTGCTAGAGTGGCGATAAAGATAAATGGCGATAACTCTGAGTTTGTCTCTTTCCTGCACGCTTCTCTTCATCTCCCTCCTCACTCTCCCTGGCTGTGGTCAGAGTGCCAGCTGATGAAGACGGAGCGGCCCAAGCCCAACACATTCATCATCCGCTGCCTGCAGTGGACCACTGTCATCGAGCGCACCTTCCACGTGGAGACCCCCGAGGAGAGGCAAGTGAGGAGCAAACGTGTCCTCTTCCTGTTCAAACGGTTCTGCACAGTTTAATAACCACTTGAAAGTAGAAGCATGCACGAAATATGTGCACTTAATCATTGCTGCGCACCAGCGCAAGGTCCACTGGCTTTTTGGCAGAGCTCACTCTTGAAATTGCCTTCCTGTTGATAAGAAGACAATTACGTGATTGGGCTGCCGGGCTCGCATGGTGGAAAATGGGCTGATGTAATCTGTCCTTCTGCCTGCGTCTCTCGCAGGGAAGAATGGACCAAAGCCATCCAGACAGTGGCGGAGAGCCTCCAGAAACAAGAAGAAGAGATGATGGATTCCTCTCCGGACCCCATGGACATGGAGGTCTACCTGACCAAACCTAGACACAAAGTGGTACGGACTCTTTGTTATTACTTCTAAGACGTCTGTTGTTTTCCTGCCAAGCCAGGAGTCGTCTTCCCCCAATTTCATGCGTTATTTGCAATAACCTACCTAGTTTACAACCTCCTTTCTTTACCAAACATCAGCCATGGGTGGCTTAGCACCACAACCCCCCACATGTGTCACCACATAAAGGTCCAAGGCCACGGGATTGGGTGTCCCCCACACAACCATTTTCTGCATTCTCCTCAGTGCCGGGGGTCAAAGGTTAACAGAGACACAACTACATATAGGCCAAACCATTAGTGGAATGGAAATTGCTCAGTGCGTAAAAGGGTATCTAAAATGCTTCACTGTTGTTGTCAGTGGGATTGAGTGTCCTCGCTAGTTAGAGCTTAGGTTTGTTAATGTTCCTGCTTGTAACCAGATGCCACTTCTGTTTCGACCCCCCCTCAGACTATGCACGACTTTGAATACCTCAAACTCCTGGGAAAAGGCACTTTTGGCAAAGTTATTCTGGTAAAGGAGAAGGCCACAGGACGCTACTATGCCATGAAGATCCTAAAGAAGGAGGTGATCGTAGCAAAAGTGAGTAGCCGCCAACAAATCGGGGGGGCTGATACTTAAAGCTGTTTTAAGAGTTACACAATCTTTTTAACTTTTTTTTTTTCTTCCCCAGGATGAAGTTGCTCACACACTGACAGAAAACAGAGTCCTCCAGAATTCAAAGCATCCGTTCCTAACAGTAAGAACTTCCTCCATGAAGCTAAACCTATTCTAACCATAAAACCTCCATTAACCATTTAGAGAGGAGAGCAGAACTGTTTGAAGTGGTCACCTCTCAAAGGCTGCACCTAAATATGGGGACTATTTATTAGGGGTGTGTATTGGCAGGAGTTTGGTATCGCGATAAATGTATCACGATACGATACATATCGTGATATATCCCACAACTGTACCCAAACAATTTTTCCTTTTTTTTTAAGACAGAAAAAAATGTACTCGAATTTCAACACGTCTTTCATTGTAATAAAATGGTAAAATTCATTTTATTTAATAATCACAACACCAAGAACGGCAACTGTATCTTATACACAAGTTGCTCTTACCCAAGCAAATTTACGCTGTTATTCTTTTGATCAATTAAACAAATATTTGTTTTTAAAGGGGACAATCAACATTATCAGCAAATAATTTTTCAGAATAAGAAAAAACAAAGTAAAGTAGTTAATGTCTCACAATAACAAAAACCGTGAGGGTGACTGAACATTTAACACAATCTGTTTCTTATGAGATCTTGTTGTTTTGGTTTGCTGTAGAGCTTCACAAAGAGGCTCAGTTTGCTTTCCTGTTAACAAGTGATCTGGGTTTAAGTGGAATATAAAAGTAAGATACTGAAGGAAGCTCAAAAATAAACAATTAAATATCGCTATGTTAACATTTTAAATCGATACAAGAACCGCGATATATTGCCCAATTGTTTTTTTTTCCCTACACCTGTACTATTTATAGTAAATCTACCAAACTGTTAAGGGTTAACAACATGTTAATTTTTTTTAGGAGGTGGGTTTTTGTGGTTACTTTGAAGTGGTAGATGCATAGGAAGGAAAGAATAGCTGTTTAAACCTGGCAATCGCCAAAAATTCTCCCAAACACAAGGCTGAATTGTGGTTTATATCGTGGTTTCACAGTTTTTTTATTTTTGAAGTGAAACTTTTTGCTTTTTACTTGCAATAAAAAAAGAATTAAGGTTGAACTGTGCTCTGCGTCCTGATTGGCTGCTCATCAGTGCCATGTCTCCTGTACGGAATCCGTTCAGCTCTTCACATTTACATGAATCTTCGGTCATGACTAGATCTTTGTTTTACATTCGATAGTACTGGACTTATTTTTCTATGAAGGTGTGAGCTTTTAGAGTTTAAACAAGAGAGAAAAGTGTGAAAATGTTCATGTCTGTCTGAGAAAAGTGTATAAAGTGTGTAGTGAGGGGTTTTACAACCTTAAGACAACTATAATCGCAGATTTCCCCCATCACAGATGGGACTATTGTTAATTTAAATTTCCTAATAAAACCAAAATATGACATGCACCTCATAAAAAATGTTCTTGCAGGGTTTGAAGTACTCCTTCCAGACACATGACCGCCTGTGTTTTGTCATGGAGTATGCAAACGGCGGCGAGGTAAACCCTTTTCTATCAATTGGTAAAGTTGAATCGATGCGGCCTTTAGTCTCCTGTGGTTAACGTCCTCTGTTCTCCTTCAGCTTTTCTTCCACCTGTCACGAGATCGGGTATTCTCAGAGGAGCGGGCTCGGTTCTACGGCGCGGAGATCGTGTCAGCGCTGGACTACCTGCACGCCGAGAGAAACGTGGTTTATCGAGATTTAAAGGTAGGTGGAGTCTCACCCTTTTCCCTTTATTCATCCCTTTCCTGCTTGGACATAAATGGGATTTATTTCTTTCCAAATGGTCGGCATGGGTTTATTGATCCGCCTCCCCCAGACCTTACTGCAGCTGGAAGCAAGCTTAGTCTGTAGATTGCTGCAGCACGGCCAAAATAACCACCAATGCTTTCGAACGCCACTACTTAGCAATATAGCTCAATGCATATTTCTTGGTAGGTGATGATCTTTGCACTTTTTTCCTTGTAAATGCCAAATATCACTGCAGAAAAGCAATTTTTCACACATGATAAAAGAAAAACAATCACGTCACAGTAAATATAATTTTCAGGGGCTACATTAGCTAAAGCTCCACTGATAAGCAGGGCACGTGTTAAAATTACACCAGCAATGGATGCTGCTGATTGATGGTGCGTGTTGGGGTTTGGAAGGGTTATCAGTGCTGCAGTGAGGTTCTGTAGCCGTACAACACTTCCTGCTGATAAAACTATAGCAGCCAGGTCAGCACAGCACATTTTCTCCCTTTCTCCTTCCCTCTCTCCCTCCTTCTTTCCCCTGGGTTTATGAGGCAGGATTCCAGCCTGCTAGGGTTCTCTTGAAAATGCGAGGGTAGCAGGATTGGAGGATGTGCTGACTCTGGCCTGGCGCTGCTGGCCACGTGTGAGATACAGCTGTCAGGTGACTTGGACTGAAAAAGCGGGATGGTGAGGAGCGCCGCGCAGCCTCAAATCGTGACACGCTGTGATGCGTCTCATTTTGGCAGTTTATATGAATTTGTTGCAGCAAAGTATACCTTCATTTGCTGAAATTTGCTTTAAAATGATAGAGATGAATGCACAAAAAAGAAACAAAACGCACAATTTTAAAATGTAGACCAGTTCTGAAAATTAAAATGTAATTTAAAGGTAATTTTTTTGTAAATTTGTTTTCTTATCAGCATTGGTTTATGAAAAATACGCATATTTTTCAAAATTTCTATAAGGATTAGACCAGATAAAACAAAATGACACGCAAACACAATCAAAGGTCTATCCCGTCAGACTAAGACCAGTCTGATATACATGTTGTCATGATGTTCAGAAGATGAGCAACTTCCAAAAATAACAAAACACAAAAATGGGGAAAAAGGAGGGGAAATTCTAAATATAAATGTGTATACATCTGTACAAAAGTAGTAATCTTCATAAAACGATACATTCCCGTCTTTTCTTATCCTTTTTCTTCCCTAGTGTCACTTGAGTTCTGGTTTTGTCGGAGAAACAAATTGAAAACATTTGTTCCAAATTCGATAAATTTCTTTTTCTGAACCCTTAATTGATATGTCACTTTTTCCACCCTAAAAATCTCCAGAATGATTCCCACCCGTTCATCCAAGGTGGGTGAGGCTGAGCTCGGACATCTGGTTACTGTTGAATATGCATAATTTAAAGAAATATGTGTTTTTTTCTGTATAGATGTATAGAATGTTGAGATTTTGCTCCTCTGTAGCATCTATGAATATGTTCTCATTTGACATTGAAGAAACATACATCTCGTCATTTCTCTTCTTGCAAAATGACTACCAGAAGAAATGTTATTTTAATCTACAAAATGGTTAAAGCTTCTCTATTCCCACTTTGCTGTCACAGTTAATTTGTGGCTATTTTTATTGGGCTAAAGTAAAGAAATTTGGCAAAAACAGATTCAATTATGGTCATGTTCATCCAAATAAAGATTTCCCTTTAATAATAAAGTGTTGAGTTTAAAAAAAATCTTAAGTGTTATAAAAAAAAGGC
>NC_050533.1:15615604-15622413 GCF_002922805.2 Oryzias melastigma
CCCATGGAGCTCAAACCAATGATAATCTCCCTCCTAAAAAGTTTAAAAGTCCAAGGCCTCACTTCTATTTTTACTTTTGACATATGCATCCAAACGTATATACTTCATTTTTTTCAGACTTATTACTTTGAATTATGATCTAATTAAGCATATTCATATGAATGGGCTATAACCTCGAAGCACAGCAGTGGAAGGATCATGATTAGGTATACTTTGCAACAAGACCTGCAGAGTGAGTGAACTATTAATAAAAATGTTCCTTAAGTAGTTAATTTGAATTGATTATGATTTTAATTTGGGTTTCTATTCATTTTTTGTCTTTCATAGCTGGAAAACCTCATGCTGGACAAAGACGGACACATAAAGATCACAGATTTCGGCCTGTGTAAGGAGGGGATCAAAGACGGCGCCACCATGAAAACGTTCTGTGGGACACCAGAGTACCTTGCACCCGAGGTAACTGCAGGATTTTGTTTTTTGTCTTTCAGAAAACTAACCGTCTGGTCTCACTTAAATCTAAGCCCACCAAACTTGATCCCCTCGCATTTTGCCCTACTGAGTCGCATTACTTTCAAACATGTCATCCTACAGTAAAGCCATCTTGATTTTCAGAGAAAAACCTTTACATTAGCTGCTGCAGAAGCATGATCGGCATTCCTTTTCGGAAAACCGACTCCCTCGACACATGTGACATCTTCAGATCTCACATAAAAACGCAGCACATGTTGCCGCACATCAATGGATTTGACAATTTAACCGAAAGAGCAGCTGTCCGAAAATGCCTTTCTAATCTCCAGCTGAAGTTGAGCTAATGAGTACTTGGCGTGCCCAGGGCAGGATAGCCTGCTCTCGCCGTAGCTCTGAGGCAGAGGTGTGGCTGCTCCCAGTTGCGTGCAGGTATGGGGAGTGTTGTGGTGGGCTGTGTAACCCGATCACTCTCTTTTAAGTGTACACGTGTTTGTTGGTCCCTTTTGCCTGCTGTTGTAAAAATGCTTCAGGAAGGAGAGCGTCTGTATTGACACAGTTGTCGGATCGTTGCTTTTAGAACGCATTTGGAAGTTTGGAGTTGGGGGGTGGAGGCGGGGTGATAGCCTGGCAGTACCCGAGGAAATGCGAGCTTCCACTTCTGGAAGATGGAATGGGGAGGGGGGGTTAGAAGAGACCACAGTGGCTACAACTGTCGTGTGATGCTGCTTCGGATGCCTCACCTGACCCCAGCTTACTCAGAGTTACGGCCGCCATGTTTTTCTCCTGCACAGACTGAAGCAGTTTTTAAACATTCTCACCTGGAAAAAATAAAGTTTGTTTTTCCATACTTGTGTCAGCCTGCTCCTCTCTGAAGAGTTGCAGCTCCTAAGCTCAGCATCGCAGCAGAGGAAGGCATCAGGGGGCGTTGCCGCGGTAACAGGGTTGCTGGTGAGCGTCTCCATGGAGTGCGGGCCAGGCAGTGTTACAGGTTGTTCTGCAGTAAACAATGACCTTGTTGTGTGTATGTGTGTGTGCGCGCTGCACAGGAATGTTGTAACGTCTGGGAATATTCCGCCCAGAGCTGCTGAGAGAAAAGCAAAGGGAGTGGGGGGGCAGACTGGATCTGCAGCAGCCTGACCAGAGTGTCTCTGGAGTGAGGAGTGAGACAAATTCACTTAGTCACTTTTATGAAGCACTTCCAGGAAGAAAACCATTATTGGCTGAGGGAATTGGCTGTTGGGGGAACATCCACAAAATAAGAAAAGTTGATGTGTTTAATTTAGCCACCGGCGCTGCTCTGGATTCACCAGCTTGAAAGATTAATGACGTCCAGCGTAGAACTTCTGTAAGCAGAAGAGAATGCAGCATAAGAATTGAAGCAGCAAGTGTGCCTTTTATCCCGTCCTCCCTTCCCCTCCTGCTTATCTGCTCCTCCGGGGCGCTGTAACTGTATTAGTTTGGGGCTGGGGGCTGAATCCGACAGGCTCGGAAGCAGCCCTGGTTACATATATGAGGGATGAGCTTGGCTCCTGCGCTCCTGGCAGCTTCACAGCTGTGGTGCTCTTCTACATATATGGGGCAGCTGCAGGCCCAGCTGTCGCACGGTGTGAATCACACGACAGCAGTGCTGGAAATAGAGACAACCCAGTAATCCTAGCCCCGCGTCGGCTTCACGTTACTCCCCCTCTGCCCTCCGCGATGCTCGCCGCTCGATGCTCCAGGCCGAGAGCCCACGGGCGCATTCTCAAATGCACACCAGCCTTATTCCTTTTACAGGCACCTCTGTCGCCTGTTTTCCAGAAGCCCTTTTTTCTTAAGTCTCCACCCACAACCTTCTCTGTCCATATCTAAACTCTTTCTCCACCATGGTGTCTATTCTTAGATTTGAATTATCCTGCATCAAGCCGCTGAAGGCTTAAGAGAACAGACGGTTCTCCTTGTCTTGATTTCACCTTCAACATCCGCCTGGTGAGGTAAAAACCTGTACGCGTCCCCAGAGACCTTGGAACGCCTCCGCAACAGAACATTAGACATTCAACAGGTTGTGGTGTTCAGTAAGCGTAACAGTGGAGGAGTGCGTCTCGTAGGAACCGTCAACAAAAGTGTTTTGGAAAAGACCGAGACAAAATATTTCCTTTTCAGAGAATTTTAGTTAAGTTGTTAGATTCTGGCCTGTTTTTTTTTTTGATACATTTGCTTGTTTAAAGTGCTTGTTGATCTGTTTGTAAAAAAGCACTGTGGTGATTAAAAATTCAAAGCTCCAGAGGAAACTCTATCTCCTGAAGACGAGACGCTGAACCACAGAGAGCATGTCACTCCAAACAGCCTCAATGGTCAAATTTAAGTTGCCAAAGTGTTTCAATCATCAGCAAACTGAAACCCCACAAGAGTTGCATTAAAAAACGTCCTACCTCATTGTCCTGCAGGTTTTAGAAGACAACGACTACGGCCGTGCCGTGGACTGGTGGGGTCTCGGTGTGGTCATGTACGAAATGATGTGTGGCAGACTGCCCTTCTACAACCAGGACCACGAGAAGCTGTTCGAGCTCATCCTCATGGAAGACATCCGCTTCCCTCGCACTCTGGGTCCTGAAGCGCGCTCCCTGCTGTCTGGTCTTCTGAAGAAAGACCCGATGCAGCGGTGAGACGCCATGTGACGTCTAGTGAAAACGTATACGGTGGTTTCTCGTTAATCGCAGGGATTGCATTAAAAAGATTATTTTCTATAGACCAATCTTTAGTTAGCCTTCCAAACGGAGAAATCAGAGTATCAGAAATACATTATGTGGTATACTTGGTTTGGGGTGTATTCCATGTGATTTTATTTTTTGGGAAAAATGGGTCTGGGTCCATAAGACTTTTAACGTGTGTTCAATGGCTGCAATTTTTGTATGTAGAATCCAAAATAGACTAAAAAAAACTTGCATAGCGACACTTAAACGCGCCAATATTTAATGCTGAAGCTGAAATGCAGATATCTGGGCGTTTACATAGATTTTTCATTGGAAGGGGTCACTTGAACGTGAGTTTCTGAGCCCGATGTAAACGTAAATTTATTCTAATATGAATGTTTGCACACTTTTATCTCGTTTAAACTCAAAGATCAATAAGTATAGTATAATTTAATGGTAACAAAAATCTACTTGCATTGTAAAATTTGGCAAGGTGAATGCATTCTGTACTGCAGAGGAGACGATGTCTACAGCCAAGCAGAACAGTGAATAGTGTTGTATGGAGGAACCACTGTCGCCTTTGTTTGTTTGTTTTTAGGCGTGACTTGAATCTGCTGTGCTTCTGCTTCCAGGTTAGGTGGAGGGCCGAACGATGCAAAAGAAATCATGCAGCACAAGTTCTTTGCTGGTATTAATTGGCAGGATGTTTATGAGAAAAAGGTGGGGTCCTACAAAGCAGAAGCTTTGATTCCATGTTTTCATTTTAAAGTGAAGTGAAAAGTTTGTAATGAGAAGACTTTGAATGAAGCTAGTTTCCTTTAAACTCACCAGTTTTGCTGGACAACATAGGAAATGCAGATTGGATGTAGAGGAAGAAGAAGTTAGGAACTGGAAATAAAAACTATGAAATAACAGAAGTCAAAGGACATTTATGAGCACCAGAAAAATGTGACTTCTATTTTGTCTTTAGCTTCATCAAGATTTATGTAAAAAAATAAAAAAATTCAAGTCAGCGTAGCACTTTTAGGTCTTAACCTTTTATTTTTGATTGAATAAATGGATGCATAACTAAAACTTCTTTAGTGATCATGACGACTTCACAAGTCTGACCAGCATCAGCTGACTGGCAACTGCTGCTGCTCTGACTCATGTCACCAAATGTCCTCACATATTGTCTCATCCTCTCCACAGCTGGTCCCACCATTTAAGCCCCAAGTTACCTCAGAGACGGACACGCGATATTTTGACGAAGAGTTCACGGCACAAACCATCACTATCACGCCACCTGGACAAGGTAGAACCCCACAGGAATGCAACTTTGCTGCACAAAATCCCAGTTTAGTTTGATGAAAATGTGTGTTTTTGTAACAAAGCTGCTGAGCAACTAAGGACAGAGTGATGATAAGTGAACTTGTATAATATATAAGACGAATACTAACTCATCTTTGCATGGCTTTTTAATTACTGTTTTAAGAAAATGTAATTATAGTCACAGAGATTATTTCTTAAAATATTACAGTTGAATTTCTCTAACTTACTTAGATGTCAAATTAAAATGCCATGCATATTCAAACTTAAAAAGAGGATAGACTAAAGCAGAAACACTCCCCTAAAAAACGTTCAAGTTAGTTCTGTATGCCCTCTACTGGAAAAATGGCTCCATTGTACTGTACAGTATTATACTGTACAGCGAGTCAGTCACTGATTCCACAAGTTGTTCCACTTAAAACGAAGAGAAAGGTCTTTAATGTTCATCAGACGTACTGTAAGGAAAGAATCTAGGAAATCATATAGTTTTTTGTTGTTTTTTAAATTAATTGTATGTAAATCTGCATTGTAGAGTACTTTACTGTACTTTAGAAAAATTCTGCAAACAAGCAACATTACATTAAATGAACACAGTGGTGTGATGGAAAAGGAGTTGAACCCAGAAACACTTAAAAAAGTTCTTATATAAAAGAGGAAGATCTAAATCTACAGTTGGGTACTTTAGAAGTATACTGAGAAATGAGGAATGGGTTGGAATATTTTCCATGATCCAAGGAATTCTAATGTGTCTCAAAAATCCAGTGCTTCACATTCAGTCAGTCATGCACATTTTGAATCTTTGGGTGCCTTTATAGCTGGAAAAAACATTTTATGGGAATACAGACCTGTTCAGATTAGTGTTTGTCTTCAGGTTTATCCAGAATGGGGGTTTATTGAAATAGTGCAACACTATGAAATAGATTTTGAATGCATTACATTTTCCTAAAACACAAATCTAAGGTTCAATACCTTAAGGGCGGTATAAAAAAAACGTTTAAACATTTTGCAGAAAACCAAATCTTTTCATTAATAGTGTTTCTATTTTTTAGGTCAGTGTTCTCCATATCGCAGTTCATCTTTCTTAGTCTCACTGTGTCAGAGATCTTGTTTTTCCTACACTGCACTTTGTTCTGTGTCCTGATTGGCTGTAGACCTTGTCAATCAATCTTCTCTAAGCCCTCTCTCCTGTACAGATTGCGTTCAGTTTGCTAAATAAATCTATCGTAATCAGATCTTTTTCATTCTATAATACTGAACTTATTTATGCATAAAGGTTTGAACTTTGAGAGTGTTTAAAAAAGTGTGAAATTGTTTATGGCCGTCTGTGAAAAGTGTACTACATAAACAAAACTAAGCTAAAAATGGCATTTCTGAGCATTTCTTTATTCTAATCATTGTAGTTTGAACAAGCTTGAAGCTGTGACGTAGAGGCCACAAGCTCCTTGCTCCACTCCATTCTGATTCATCCACTTGTAGACAATTAGATCTTTGTCCTCGTCTGAGCTGGCATCTGGTTCTAAGCTGTACGGCTGGATAGCTCCAATATTGCTCGCCATTTTTGTCTGACCTGCAATGTTAGGTTGGGGATGTGAGGGGCTGTAAGCTAGTGGGAGAGCATTTAAACAGATGGATGTCGGGAAGTAGGGGCAGGCTTACTCTGCACAACTTTGAGGCAAATTTCTCTGCAGAAACTATGTTCTAAGAGACAACACTTTAAAAAATGTATATTTAAAACGGCATAATCATGGTTAAAAGACCACTGGAGATGCCTTAAAAAACAAAAGATGATTGGATTTGTTCTTTTGTTTTTAATGTCATTCTTTTTTTTTCCCCCTGTAAAACTCAGATGACAGTATGGAGTCCTTTGACAGCGAACGGAGACCCCACTTCCCCCAGTTCTCCTACTCTGCCAGCGGGACGGCCTAAACCCTCAAACATTCCTCTGGTCCCACCATCTCCACCCGACTGCACTCTCCAAAGGCCGAGGCGTCAGCCGTGTCCTCTCAGTATTGTCTGCAGGAGCTCCCGTTGGATGCAACATTCACAATCTGCAAAGCTGTGTTTAATAGGAAGGAGGGGGTGCAAGTAAAACAAAGATGCATGTGTTTGCTCTGAGCGGCTTTTTAGAACTGACCGTGGAGATGACACTACCCCTCCGTTCCTGGTTACCGAGCATTTCTACAGCAGAATGGATGCAGGAGGGGGGATAGTTGCACAAATTAGGGTACTGCTATAAATCAAATAATCTCAATAGGTGTCTTTTATACATACAATAAAATATCAAACATTTTAAAATAGAAAATAGGCATGCTGTGGACCAAAAACATCATGTGAGCAGAGAGTGAGTCTTTTTCTTTTTTT
>NC_050533.1:15622497-15643694 GCF_002922805.2 Oryzias melastigma
AAAGTTGATTTTTCTGCATTTGTATGTGTGGTAACACATGGCTAACTTCCCTAAGACTGAAATTCCCTCATCTGGACATTTTTTTTTCTTTTGATCACTTTCTGCCCACCCTGATGCAGTACTGATATTAGTCGGTCTGTTGTGTTGCCGTGCCACACCATAATTGGTCTGATAAATCAATTGTGCAATACAGTCTCGACATGAGGAATGGCACACACGTGAAAAATGCAGCACGAGTAATCATTTGACCATAGGCTGGCCTGCTGTTTGCACATCACTAAAGACCCACGGTTTTCCCGCTCCCATAGTATTTTTTGAATTTTTCCAGATCCCCTAAAGTAGGTGCTTCCAGAAGCCGTTTGATATGGATGCTGTTCTGCAGACACCCCCTTCTGATCTCTGTGCTCAGAAACGTTTGTCCTCTGGATTCTTCTTCTATGTGCAGGACACTATTGGGTAACTTCCACCCAGTGCATATGCTGCAGCCTCAATGAGGTCACTTTAACAGAATGCACTTCTTTAAGAATACTTTGCAAGCAAACTGGGCTTCAGGGAAAACGAAACACAGGCATCTCTGTTCTGCTACTTTAGGGGATTTCTAACCCTTCAGGAGCTTATTTATAAACCAGCATGGAATAAAATGAGTTTTACTGTGCCAATGATATGCACTTTGCTGCCCCAAAATGATTGTATTAGACCCATATTTGTATTTTGTGGTTGGTAAAGACAAAGTTTGCTTCTTTTTTTTATATCAATTAAACACAATTGGTTGAATTTCTTTCCATAAAGACAGCAGAAGAGCCGTCTCTTTGAAAGGCAACTCTTCTGAGTTTCCAACAGCACTTCAGTATTCTTAACAAACCAGATAATCATTTCTTTCAAACTGCCTAAATGAATGTAAAGATTTTTATATTGTTCTTAATCGTTTGCAAACTTTTTTTTTCCTTTTTGAGTCTGTTTGTTGCTTACTCCTATGCCTCTCCCTTTTTACTCTCAAATTCCGAACAATGGGAAAATGACTTTTATATTTTTTCATTCAAACTTTTTTGTACCTGCCCCTCTTTTTATTCCCATGACTGATGACACCAGCTTTAGTAAACGTATAAACTTTGTACACGGTTCTTACTCGTTTCTTTCGAACTGATGAAATAAAAAAAGGTCTTAAAGGTTGGCTGTGTTGACTCATTTGCTGCTGCTGGATTAAAATCAATGAAAATGCGTTTTGTGATTCCATCCTCAAGACGAGCTTTTGTGAAATGGATGTTCCAACAGCAGCTCCAACTGCGTCTTGGCTGTGTTCTCTGACTCTGCGAGGCGGCTTCGGTCCATGTCTGAGGCTCTGCAGCTGCTCCGAGATGAGGAAGGATGCTCCCCCCAGGGCCTCGTGCAGATGGTGCGGTCTCTGGAGCAGATGTTGACAGCCAGAACTCACTGTATGCTCTTCTGGCCACCTGCAATGCAGACAAGCATCACTTAGCGAGCCAGAGGCTTGGGCCCAGTGCGGTCATCGCATGACAATTATTGCAACTTATCTGACTTCTGCTGGTGTTCTCAAAGCTTTTTGTAGCTGGTGCACTTGCCTCCAGCGGATGATAATGTGTCAGACAGAGGTTCTTAATGTGATTAAATGTAAAGCAGGCGGTTGAACACTTGAAAGTTCAATGAAAATATTTGTTAGTTTTCTAATTCAAAACGCTTCAATTTGAAAGATGGAATGCAGAAAAAGTTCCAATCAATGAATTTTGAAGTAGTTTATCTGCAAAATGGTGCAGAAAATAGAACTGAAAGATTTTTGTCCCTCCACAGATTCCTTGAAATGTTATTCCCGTTACCACTCCTTGGTTGGTGATGGGACCGTTGTCATTTGAGGAAGGACATTTTTGTCAGAAATCTCACCACACATTCATCCTTTCCTTAATATGGATCAGTCTTCCTGTTTTCTTTGCAGAAAAGCCACCCCAAACCATGATGTTTCCACCTCCGTGCCTCACAATGGAGGTTCAACTCAGCATTCTTCCTCCTTCAAACAAGTGGTGTTTATACCAAAGAGTTCAATTTTGGTCTCATCTGATCACATGACCTTCTCCCAATGGTCTAGATGGTCCCAGGGAGACCTTTGGAGCTCTGCAGGATTTGAATCCATGTTATTAGTATAACATTTGTTAGTGTGGCTCCAACTTTCTTCCAGTCATTTAGCAGGTACTGCATATTTCAAATTAAAATTAATTTTATTTATATAGCAACTTTCCAGTTAAGAAACAGCTCAAAGTGCTGTACACAAAACAAATAAAAATACAAGAAAAACTATACCCCACACATGCAATAATATAACGAAATCTGCCGTCCTTCTAGGAGTTCACACAGCTGGACTGCAGCGATACAAATATACATTGTGTTTGCACATGCAAATGACTTGTGTTATCAATTGCTAATGAGCCTTTTACTCTAAAAGGACAGCTGACAAATTAAAATTACTTTGAGTGTGTGGAAAAGGCCTTAGAGGTGACCTAAAAGTTAAATCAAACATCTGCTGTATACAAATAAAATATCAGCTTTATACTTAAAGGTTGCATTTACATATATTATTTAGAAACTCAAACTAACTGAATATGATCAAAATGCATATAAAACACCAAGAATTTGTAACATGGTTCTTAAAATTTTGGATTAACAAGAAAAGACTAATGCAAAAAAGTATAGCTCTACCGCCATCTAGCGGTTAGAACCCGTCTGTGAATATTTAAACAACAGAAAAGTATATACCGGTATTTGAGATAATTTGATATGTGTATTCATTGATATATCAATGTGTGCATTTAAATGGAATATCCCAGTTGATGACGTGTCATTTCTTTTGTTGGCAAATGATTCAATCTGTCAAACTTTTGTGCAGTTTTCATTTAGTTCATAGAAATAAGGGTTGCTGCACATGAAAAACCACATATAAATTGTTTTATGTTTAGTAAAATAGGGGAACAAAAGATTCAGAGGAACCTAAAGTGGACAAATTATCTCTGTTCATAATTAAAGAAAAAATGTCCCGCAATCTAAACATGACGACGTGGTTATAAAAGGTGATTAATTTAATTTTAACTATGGAAAATATAATGATTACAAACGGTGTGCTTAGGACATGCCTAACTTTTGTACCGCTGAGTTTAATATTTAAAATGACAGGCAGTAAACACAGACGTGCGACAAAGCTCGTCTATACAAATAAGTTGACTTGCCTGTTTTAAAAACTTAATAAAAGTCAAACAAGTCTTGACAACAGTTCGTGTTTGTTCATTTAAATAGGTATTATACTTACCAAACTAATACAATTACTAATCTATTTTATATGATTCATCAAATTCTAAGTAGGGCTTTAGAGGGCGTGGCCTTGTGTTGGATTCTCAAGTACTTTCAGGGTTCTAAAATCAGACAGAGTGAGACCTCTCGCATTTGCCCGGAGAGATTAAACTCGTTTGATGGGACTTGACCAGATACGTCACCGCGTCTGAACAGGGAGAATAGTTTCGCCCGGTTGTCATTCCCGAAGGAGGAAGAGGGTGTGTTTTCAAATTTACCTGTTCAGTGCTCTTGGGGTCATTTGGGGCACACGCACATTTGTGGACCTCGACATTAAGCGAGTTTATTATCGTGACGTAAAACGCTGGCTTCACTCAGGCGTAAAACGGAGAAGGCGATAAAGGTGAGTCCTGCTGGGAACTAAATGTTGGGAAAAGCTCGTTTCGGTTAGCACGGCAACGTCACTGTCACCCGACAGACACTCAACACCTTTGAGGGACTTTCAAAACGTTTTTGCTGGCTTCACGAGACTGTAAAAAATATCAGAACATACACATTTAGTTTCCTTAATGTTTAAGTTAGCTGCTTACAGGAAGTAAACTGTTCTGGAAGTTGTTAGCTAACTCAGGGACCGTTCCAACAGGTACCCCAGCCTGATCCGTTTACTCTGCTGTAAGTATTTATTATTATTATTTTAATTATAAGTAAAGCACATGTTTTAAATACTAAACTAGATATTGATTTTATGATAAATAATACAGCGAATAATCAGAAAAAAATACCAATCAGCTGAATTTGTTGACAGTTTTGCTCCAACAAAGATGGTATCTTCTGAGGTGTATCACTCTGATTGATATTGAGGCTGATCTCCTCCTTTCACTGCATGTTTGACATGTTTCTCCGGTTCAGCTCCCTGGATTCAAATCCTCAGCTCTTTAGCATGTGTCGCATGAGCTTGATAATGCAGGTATTTGAATCAGGTGTGCTGGAAAAGGAAAAAATGTAAACTATTCAGGGCTGAGGCCCTTAAACCAGGATTGAGAAATACTGAGATTTTATTTTGAGAATCAAATAATTGCATTTTCTGGTTCTTATTTTATTTTCTCAAGAGTTAAATACAATTCTAAGAACTAATCAACCTTTATTGCAAAGGTTTGTGTGATTATTTAATGACATTAGTTACAAAAACTCGTGTTTAGATCAGGGGTCTGCAACCTGCAGCTCTGGAGCCACAGACAGCCCTCCAATGTGGCTCTCTGGTTAAAGAAAATATGTTTTTGATTTTAAAAAGTTAATAAAATCAAACTTTAACTAATTCACAAGCAGTTCTAGAACAGTATGTCGAATTAGAACATTTTGACAGATTTTTTTTTACGCGCCGTGCACCACAGAAAATCAGTTGATGGTAAGTATTCACAATCGGAATTTAGGCATACCAGATTATAGAATACATTTTCTATTTTTGAACAAATGAAATCATTTTAAGTGCACCGTTTAGTTTAAAAAATTTAGTAAAAGTCACTTAATTAGCTCTGATGTCATTTTGACTAGTTCAATTTAAAAATGTCTAATTGAGATGCACCACAATCAGTAAAATAAACTGCTATATTTCTGAATTACTGCTGACAGGACACTATACTGCAACATTTGCTGCATTGAGATGATCCTATGTGACACAGGTTGTCTTATTTTGAAAGGAAAGAACGTAAACTTCTGGCAAAAAAAAACAAGAACTATTTAATATGTTGAAAAAGGCTCTCGGTTTATGCTTTATTTATACCCCAAAAAACAACAATTTATTTATATATCAATATACAATAGTAGCAGTGACATAAATACAATCAGTTTTATTTTTCTAAAGGGTGAAGTCAGACTTTGTTGGTTATAGTTGGTGAGAAATTGACATGAAGGTTGCAGACCCCTGTTTTAGATAAACAGATTCATCTCTTCACATTCATCTATCAGCTGCTGAGCAAGGTTTGCATAACATGTAATTATTTTCCCATTTAACCTTTTATCTTCTTTTTTCAGGATGCTAAAAAGATCCTGACACGTGGCTCCAACATGAGTGTGACATCGTGGTTCCTGGTGAGCAGCTCAGGCACACGCCATCGGCTTCCCCGGGAGATGATCTTTGTTGGTCGAGATGATTGTGAGCTTATGCTGCAGGTGAGCTGCAGACACACCCAACAGGTCTTTGGTGTCCTTGGAAAAACTAGCAAGAAATGGTGCCCTCCTCCTATGTGGCTGACCAAGTAGTTTCAGATTTCATTTTTTTTTACCTGATGATTTTTTTTGTTTTTTGTATATATAATTTGAATAGCAGCTGTCTTTCTTTTGCTATGAACACAACCTCTGAGCTGTTCAATGGTCTTTTTCTTCTCACTCTGCATTTAGACTCCAGGAACTTTTCTGTTTTTTGTGTGGTATGCCCAAAAATGCTCTTCTGCTGGCCAGAGTGAAACATTTTCTGTGACCACACTTGGCTCTTGTTGGGTCCAGGAAAAACCTCAACCTCTCCCTCTTTGGAAGGACGCACATTTTTCTGTTTCTCCGCTGATTTGCTTGGTACCACTTCCTGACTTGGCATGTATGAGGTTACTAATCCGAATCATTTGAAGCCTGTTATTAATGTGTTCAATTGGGTAATAGTTTCTAAATGGCAGCTTAAAGACTGGAATATTTAGTCTAAGTTCGGCCGTCTCACATAAAACAATAAAACTGTGGTATGATTGGCATTCTAGTAAGTTTTAAACAGCTTCTATACTTCTGTGGTGATAAGCACAGAATTTTATTTCTAATTTAATTGATTATTTTCAGAGTAAGAGCTCTTATTTTCCTCTGTAAAAAGGGGGCGGGGTGGCCAAAGGGGAGTTAAGGGTCATCGAGCAAGGAATGTGGTGTCCATGAGTTGTAGACCACAGTAACCCAATCAAAGTAAATCAGCTAAAAATTAGTTTATAAGATCCTTAAACAGTCAGTGTAGATCAGTTAACATACAGCTAATGTTTGGTATGGATTTGTTTCTCACAACCTTCAGAGGACAGACTGTCCATGCTGCAAATGTGACAGAGATCCCCCAGTGCTAATGAGTAGAGACCGTGTCATTCTAAATCAGTTGCTCAGCCTGCAGATAATTAAAGGAAGCAAATTTAGAATGAAGCTCATTGTTTCTGCTGATTTGCATGCAAGTGTTGAAGCGATTTGAGGCGTTCGATTTGGATCAGCACTTAGTGCCGTACAGCACGCGTTTTGTTTGCAGACAGTAGCTTGTGAGCGTTTGCAATGCTTGTTCTTGTTAGCATGTTGGTGAGTTTTAGAGCTGCAGATGACAGTATTTCATACATTTATATAAGATCTCAAACCTGTGTTGGTGCTTTATCTACTAAATGTGGTTTGGTATTATGACATATCTAATCTGAATTGCAGCAAATGTTGCTCCTACTGCTACAAACGTTTTCCCACTAGTTTCTCACTATTAAATCACAATGCTGTTATCCTGCATGCTACATGAATTGTGCGTTCTCTGAATGAATGAGGACGCCTTGTTTATCACTTTAGAGGAGGTTCTAGAAGAAAAGCTGATTTCTCGTTTTTGTTTTACTTCGTAACTTAAGATTTTAAGCTTTTTTTATCTCATATTTGCCACATTTTAGAAAAGCAGTCATAAAAGTGTTTGACGTTTTATCATTTAATTTTGCTCTACAGTCTCGTAGTGTGGACAAACAACACGCAGTGATCAACTATTCATCAAACACAGATGAGCACATGGTGAAAGACCTCGGCAGCTTAAACGGGGTGAGTTTATGTTGTTTTTCTGTAATCTTAAGAAAACATACTGGAAGTTCTCGCATATCTTAGGCCACCAAACATGCCTGTTTGTTAAATGTAAAAGGGAAGAATACAGTTTGAAAACTGGATTTTCTTGGTGGCCCAAGAAGCCTTTAAGCTCCCTTCTCTTACTGCTCCGCTGCCTCTTGATTGCACCACCATTGCAATGAAATCTAGTGCTGGCGGGTGAAGAAAAACCCCACCATTGTTCTTGGAATACCTCTTACTGGCTGAAGAACCGCGGCCAAACTAATCAGAGCAGAACAGTGAAAGACTTGTAACTGTAATCCTTCTCTGATTACCTTCATTTAAACTCGGAGTAGGAGCTATTTGATGGGCAAATGGTGGTTTTAGCTCCCAAATAAAAAAGATGTTAACACTTGAACCTTCCACTTTACCACAAACTTTTAGGCAAAGATGAAGCTCATTGGCCTGCTTACCTTTATTTCAACCTGCAGCAATAAAAGCTGAACTTTCCCTCTTTCAGTTTCATTTTCTTTTGGATTAACATTTTTATGGGAGGAGAAACATTTGCAAGCACCTTCAGGATCCTCTCTGTAAGAAAAGTATCAAATGTTTTTGTTTTTCAGACCTTTGTGAACGACCTCAGGATCCCGGACCAGACTTACATCACCCTCAAGCTGTCAGACGTCATTCGCTTTGGTTATGATATCCTTTTCAAGTATTGTCAAATTGAAATTACCACAATTTGATGTTTCTTTTTTAGTTTTGAGGGACTGAAATGCAGCTGTAAGTTAACCATTAACAGCTACGCTGAGGCCGGCAGCCCTTTCACTCGCTCATTTATTGTATAGTCTTTGGCTTTGTGGTCCCGCTCTACAATGGCATGTTAATCCCTCTGTGGTTTTCCAGTCGGTGGGTTCGGATTATGGTCAACTGGCGAGGGAGCCTCTAGCACGCTTTGACCATCCCCTCCCCCCGTATGAAAACAAATATATTCCAATATAATGGCACAAAATAACTGTTGTTGAAGGAAATTATAGATTGTAACAAAGTGCACATATGTATGACATATATGTTGTTTATGTCTGTGGAGGCTGCATAAATCTTAGTTATTGAAGCACTTTAACTCTTCACACATACTCACGTGTATATCTTGGAGAAGAGTCAACACAAGGTCCCAGAAGAAGCCCTGAAAGTAAGTACAACTTCAAAGTATTTTTTATTGGTTCCTCATTGCTCTTTTGCTTATCAGTAATAATTAATGGAATTCTATTCCTACGATCCAACCAGATCGATTTCCTTGAGGCAGAATCAAATCCAAACTAAAATGTGAATGGATTTACTAATAATTATTGTCTACTTGTTTTTTGTACATGTGTCATTTACACTCATAAGAAAATAATCTGGAAAACTTCATCTGCACTGTTCAGTACCAGGTATTTATCTCTGAGTCTCACTGGTTGAATTTTTGGCTAAAGATGCCCTGGATCCATTTTAGGTCAGTTAATCGGATCGTTTAAAAAGAACTAATTTGATTGATTATGAATCGTATCAGCAACAACAAATCATGAATATATGCACTGAATTACTGTTAAAACGAATCGTTACACCCCTACTTATTAGGAGAAATACTTACTATATCTTTTTAAATCAGTTAACAAGGAGACTAGTTATACTTACTTCTGTTACACATTTTTTAGCCCTTAAAAATATCAAAATGGAATAGGAAGGAGACAAAAGGGCATGATTTAGGTAGCTTAGGAATAAGTTGAGCAATTTATTTTTGTTTGAAGAAAAGGGGTGGAGAAGATGGAAAATTACAGATACTTGGACGTTCAGCCAGGCATCAGACTAAACTGGAGTTGCAACATCCTTCAGGTCTCGTTACGTGCATCAAGGTGTTTCAGGTGTTTGGCAAGTCTGTGGTGGAGATTGTGGCAACATATGCAGTCATCTAATGAGGCAGGAGCTTCAGTCAAGGACTCAAAGAAGTTAAGAGTCATTCATAAAATAAAATAAAAAAACTGAGTGTCTTAAGAATGATTTTGAAAACTCTGGAGCTTATTTTGAGAAGAAGATAATGGAAAAGGAGCACCTAACACGACTTAAATATTCAGTTGCTAAGCTACCTCCATGTGACACAAAGTAAGGCAAGAAGGAGTTTAACCAGAGGACTCTGGTGGACATCCTTCCTATATGTTGAAGAGGATCTGGATTGTTTGTCTCACATCCTGCTTCCTCTCTGTTCCCTGTGTAGCATGAGAAGTACACCAGCCAGTTGCAGCTCAGTGTGAAAGGCCTGGAAGCCAAGACAAAAGAAAAACAGCAGCTCCAGAGCTCAGAAAAGAGCAAAGAGGGCAAACTTCAGGACCGAGCTGAGCGTAAAGCCCAATCCCTCACAGGTAAAAAGCCATGTTCACATGCACAATGGGTCAGATGCATGTTAACAGGAAGGCCAAGGGTTTACTATTAGTAGTTTTTGAACTTAAGGAACCTCTTTGCACACACGAAGAAGAGGAAGTCTTCTGGTTTCAAATCCTTTGAGAGAGCAACTGTGGCTCCTTTTATTAAGAGCTTCCCTGGTGTGAGATTAGGATGCAATGTGATTAGAGCAGCTGAAGCTACAGTCTTGATGCCACTGAAGAAATCGATGGTGACATCCCACGGCTGGCAGAAACGGTATCTACAAGTGCGAGCAAAGAGGTGAAAGGTTAAGGACGAGCAGTCTTATCTCAGTCAGCCATGCCTGACTGTTGGTCACAGATGAGGCACCGCCAAAGTGAAGAGTTCCAGTGCATTGTGAAGGGATGGTGGAGTTTTACTAAACTTTTATTCACCTATCTCTGAATGGTGGATCTGTCCTTGTCTCCCACTAGCTTGTTTGCAGTGAGAAGTAGTCGGTAAATCACGTTTTGGACTGCAGGCAACAGAGGAACAGTCGGTGTACTGTCCTGTCAATGGAGAGGCTTTGTGAATGACGCTTATTCACACTGACAAAACTATTCCAGCTGTTGTTGATCCAGCAAATCTGGCGCTTTCTGCTCTATAATTGGCCCCGTGAGAAGTTAGTGGGAAAGATGCAGCTCGCACTAAAAATAGCCCTTTTTCTCCAGCTGTGTTCTCAAGTTTCACCATGTTTTTATTCAACTTCTGCAATTTTTTTTAGCTTTTAAAGATGTTTGTCATTTTAAAACTCTTTAAGCAGTCCAGCTGAAGCCAAAGGAAGTTGTATGAGTATAAACCGTGTTGTTGTCTTTGCCTTTCACTTAAAAGATAACTGAACTGTAAACGTTCTGCCTCACTGAACATGCAGACAAAACAAAAGAAAAAAGAAACACAGATAACTTCTTTTTTTCTGAATTATCGTTTTTTAACAAAACTTTGACTATTTTTCTTAGCGAGGTCAGTGAAACTGATCTTGTACATAAGTGTTATGATGGGTGATTGGATCTTATCGACACTGTATGCAAACAGAAAGCAAGCAGCCTGAGGAGTCACACAGTCGTCCTTTCATCTGAGCAACAACCTTTACATAAGGAAATCTGTCCAGTGACATCAAATACATTAGTAATGAAACTGTGCAGAGTCACTTTTTATTTTCAACAAGTTTTTATTACTTTTCTATTATGAGGAAATGTGTTGCAGTTTTGAGTTTAGTTTTGAGGCACTAATTTTTCCTTTGATGGAGCTGTTGCATAATAATTGGTTTCTGCTACGTGTTTCACTACAGGTTTAAAAACCATATTGGACGCGTGTTAAGTAAAAGACGGAAGAAGAAACTGCAATCTTGTTGTTTGTTGGTTAAGCACATTTTATTTTGAAAAACAAACTCCATTCTCACCTGCTTCTCCTTTTAGGTTTCTTGTTTTACTAAAGAACACAACTGTCAGTATTGTAGTGTGTAAAACTTCAGGCTCAATGAACGTTTATTTTAAAGGTTGTGAGAAACTCTGTTTCAGTGAACACACTTTCTTCTGAAATCAGTTTCAGTGTGTTTCTCTGCTCATCTGCAAAGGGATCCAAAACCCAGTAGAGCAGGGGTGTCAAACTCCATTAATAATTGAAAATATAGGAGAAAATATAATTTTCATAACCAGAAAACTCACCAAATGAGACAACACATTTATTTTTAACATAATCTGCTGTGTTTGACTCATTCAGAATACATTGCGTAAATTAAGAAAGGGATCTGATCTTCTTAATCTCCTGTTATTGTGTTGATGTCTTTTCATTTGTGCGTCCATAGTAACAGTCATCTTTTGCTTTATTATGTGCAGCAATAATTATTGCAGACTTTCATGTTTCCTCAGTTTTTAGAGCCAAAAACCCTTTTAGGTAATCTGATGAGGCATTATACGATTTGTGGCCTGTGGTTCTGTTGTGCCAGAATATTTAGCAAATAAAAGCACATATTATCCCAAAATAGAAATAGTTAGTAGAGTTTGTGAATGTCATACACAACTGAAACCATGCTGGAGAGCTGCTGTATAACCTCGATGGTTTTACTTTAAAGATTAGGATTAGCTGCATCGACATCACATGAGCAGGATTGTGTGGTGGAATCGTCTGATCAGAGTAACCCCCACTGTTAACATGATAGTTGATGGGATTTTCTGTCTGCTGCAGCGATCTGTTGTTTCATCGCAACGCAGATTGTTCTCTCTGTTACATAAGAAAATAATGTTACAAATGCAATAAATCTGTAGTTTTATTTCTGACTATTTCTGTCTGTCTTTGTTTGTGTCTCTCTGTGTGTTTTTTTTATTTATTTATTTTATTCTAGCCTCCACCGATACTCCAGGATCTAAGCCTACTCCTCTATACGGCCAACCATCCTGGTGGGGGGAGGATGAAAATTCAGCCAATCCAAAGAAGAATAATGAAGAAAGAATTGAAGAGTCTCCGGGTTAGAATGTGTCTTTTATTTTTAATATTCTCTCTTTGCAAGGATTATTTTATGTCCAAACAGTCTTGCTCCTAATGGGTTATTCTAGACGTTTGTGGCTCTTCGGTGTGATGCTGTGCCGGCCACTGAGGGATGGAGGGTGTTAAATGTTTGGCAGGTCTCTGGCTTACAGTTGTGGAGTGTTTGCCAGGACGGTGGGCAGTGCCTGTCTGCCTCGTGATGGATTATGACCCTTTAAGCTGCCAAAGGGGAGGACGGGTGATTGTTGCCCTCGTGTTGCCCAGACAGAAACAGATTAACGCTTCGCTATCCTCTGCAGGAATCTGAACTGCTAAATTGATATTTGGCTCTGGGATAGCGAATCGGAGTAATGTGTTTTCTCAGCCTAACAGCTGGATTTAATATGTCATTTATGGGTTTGGAGAAAATAAAAATGTTCATATGTGGAGCCGCTACTGAAGCTGTTTATGTGGTTTTATCTTCTCCCCCTTTACAGAGCCTTCTAAAGACACTGTCAAATATGAGGTCAACGGGTCTGTGTCAGACAGTCAGGCCAAGTCCATGTCGTCTTCTCGTCAGGAGCCCAACTACTTTGAAATCCCAACAAAAGAGTTACAGCAGCAGCAGCCTATAAAGAAACCTGAGTCTCAGCTTCACGAGGTTCCAACAAAGGACACATCAGACCCGGCTCACGGGATTCCTTCTACTCCCACGCCCCCCGTGGTGCAAAGCCACGCTTCCTTCACGATCGAATTTGACGACTGCACTCCAGGTAAAATGAAGATCAAAGACCACGTGACCAAGTTTGCTTTCCGGCAGCAGCGTAAACCACCCGCCGCAGAGGTCGCAACCACACCGACGGAGGTGATATCTGCAGAAAACAAAGTAGCTGATTGGCTAGTCCAAAGTAATGCTAGTCTGATGAAGAGGAGGAAGTCGCTGTGTGAAGATATGTACAGTACCAACAGTGACCCGTCTATGTTTGAGGTTGCCAAAGGTGAGTCCTTTACAGAAAGCTTCATTTCTTTTGTACTAATTTGCAGTCTAGCTAACTTGTCTCTAATATCAACAGAACACAGAGATGATGTTAACCATCTTCCAACCCGAGATGAGGGTTTCAACCAATCAGAGCTTCACTTTTCAGAAACCTCAAGAGCTGCCACAGCACAACACTTTTCCTCTCTAGATTCTGGCGACTCTCCAGCAGAGTCTCAATCTATTTCCACCCAAAGCAACTTTGAGCCTCACCAAGCCTTTGTCATTGAATTCTTTGATAACTCACGGAAAACCCGCAATAACATTTCACCTGAGCCCTCAGGGCAGGAGAAAACCAAGAGCTCGAGCCCTTCTGGAGGCAAACAGACTCCACCCACATCCTTAAACACGCCTCCAACGCAGCGATACACGATCCCACTGAAGGATGCCGCCCCCTCAGGATTTCAACGCTCTGGCTCTCTACGAAGAGAGAAGACAGAGGACCGCATCAGCACCGGTTTTTCCTCCCGCTCCTCCTCCTCCGTACCGTCAAGACCCTTTAGTAGCGTAGGCCGGAGATCTAAGCTGACGCAGGAATTCACCGCCGAATTACGCAAACAGCAGAAACAGAACTCTTCTTCTAGCTTGGGCAAAAGCTCCTCTAGCTCCCCTAAAATGGCTCACAGAAGGACCGTTGTCGTTTTACAGTCCAGCCAAAGTTCTGCAAGTCCCCCTCCAGCGGATGAACTTGTCAAGCCTCAGACTTCTTCCCCTATCCACGACCCTCTGAAAACACCCGCCATGGCCCAGGCTTCCCACACCGTGGAAGTCCAGAGTCACAGAAATGAGGAGGAGGACAATCTGAGTGATGCAGGAACGTACACCATCGAAGCAGACATTCAGGATAAAGAGCTGGAGGAAGCACGGCGCAAGATCGATCAGGTAAGATACTGCATCTGTATCGTTTAGCTAAATGTTTGATGTAGCTAAAAATTACCCTTAATCTCCTTGCCATTCACCAGCTTTTTGTCCTGTCAGGTCATCCCCGGATGTCCCAGAATCCCATTCTCTTTTTTCCTCGTGCCTTTTTAAAATGCTTTGTTCCTGACAGGTCTTTGGTCTCAGTGAGAGCCCAGAACCATTGTACTGCAGTGCAGCAGAGACATCATCAGCGTTTAGGCCTGTTGTTGGTCAGGGCAGGGAGGAGGATAGGCAGAGTAGCTGTGAGGGAGTGAGGCCAGCTCCAGAGCAGGGACATGATCTGATGAAGGTAACCCCTCATGTGAAGGCTGGGGAACTGTTTAACACCAGTTCTAACAACAACAAACATCTTTGGGTCAAAACGTCATAAATAGTTGCTGTTTTTGATTCCTGCTTTCTTGTGGTGCAGTTTTAAATCATTTTGACTTACGGTATTTTTCTGAGTATAAGTCACAATTTTCTTCATAGTTTAGCCAGGGGTGAAACTTATACTCGGGAGCAACTTATTTGTGGGTTTTTTTAGACATAAATAGGCTCATGTATGTTATTTTCCCGTAAACACCTGTTGTGCTTTAGCGGTTGTTTCTTCTAACAACCGCTAGAGGGCGCTGCACCTGAGTATAAGTGTTTGCTACTGACAGCAGCAGAAGTGTCGCCCAAACAAACATGGAAGAGAATCTGATTGTTTTCCTCCCAAACTTTGATATTTTTCTTATAAAGATTAAAAGATTATTCTTGTTTTTATTTAGTTGTTTTTTTTTTTTTATTTTAGCTACGCTTGGTTTGGCAAATTTGTTCTGAAAAGTGCGACTTATACTCCAGAACGACTTGTATATGGTTTTCTTCTTCTTGATTGGACATTTTTTGCTCTCGCAACTTATACTCCAGAAAATACGGTACTTGTTTTTCATTTAGACTGTGGGCTCTCTGTTGTTTTGGTATCTTTATTTAACCAAATTTAATTTTTGTTCTGCATTTATGCCAGATACTAACTTGATTTATCTTTTGTATTAAATCTAAAACAAGAGCTGATCATCATGTTTTATATATTTCATGGCTGCTGAGTAAGTGGAGTGCCTTTCCCTGCAGGTTCCGGCAGCAGGTGCGGGGTTACTCCAGAGTCCAAAGTGGAAGTGTTGTTGGGCCAGCCTGGCAGACACTTACACAGAATCTGGCCCGCCGTCTGGCCTCTCTGACACCGCTTCCCAGATGGAACTGTCAGGAGAGGGTAAGCCTTCCGACCAAGCGCTGGTCCATTTGAAATTATAATGAGACACTGATGAATATGAATGATATTCCTTATGTGTGGTTAATGTGCATTCAAATTGTTCCACTTCAGCACGAGGTGCTCTCAGCCAACGCCAGGACAAGTTAGACGCTGACGGTTCAAAAGCTCGGCGCAGTTTACCTCAACTACCAGGAGAGAGGAGTGACGCTCCGATGCCCAGTATTCATGTTCACTATAACCCCAATTCAACGTTTGAAGTAGAGGAAAAAGGTTTGAAGCCTGAAGATGGTATTTACAGGTTAACCGTGCAGGACGACGTAGAACCAGACAGTCTGAGTGATGCCAGCAAGTCGGATGATGGATCTATCGTGGATCAGTTTCAAGGGGAAAAGCTTGAAAGCTCCGTGAAGTCTACGTCTTTCTACATCGGATCAGGAGAGGAGGTCACAGCACAATCTGGATTAAATCACAATACACCTAAGACTGAAAGAAAACACACAACTAAATCATTCTCAACGGCCACTCTTACCAAACAAAAAGGGGCTCACGACACTGGCAGAGTCAAACCCAACGCTTCAGAACCTGTGCTGGGACACAGGATGCAGAGTCCTGAGGGGAAAGAAGCAGCAGTGTCGTTAATCAGACAGGAGAGCTTTACCAAGGAGGGACCTATTAATGCCAAACTGCCAAACATTTCTGCTCAGTCTTTTCAAAGAGATCCAGACGCAGCGTTTTTCCAAGGGAGCACCGGTCAGGAGACGCATTCTTACCTCAAGCAGACTGAGGATGCTCTGGCGGTTCTGGAAGCCAAACTGCAATCAGGACATCCCAGGGTCACTCCATCGCCCATCGCAGACTCTCTATCAGGAGAATCTGACATTGATACCTCCAGCACAATCAGCCAGCAGAGCAATAAGACCAAGCCAAAAACGTCTAGCGGTTTCTATCGAGAGAGGTCTCATACTTTTGGAACCAGTCAGGATGCAAGCCTTCAATCGAAAAAGCAGCGCTTGTTCGGATCAAGCAACAACAAGATGGATCCTGCCAAGAGGCCGGTGGCACTCCGACGAAGCGTAGGAAAGCGTGGCTCCGTGGATCTAAGTGATGACACCCAGAGTCTGCCGTACTCTGATCAGGAGTCCAACAACAGCCAAGCACGCACCAAGTACACCGTCCCCCTTCAGAAGGGGGACAGCAAGACCACAAAAGCGTCTCAGGCTTTAAATCGTGCCAACAGCTTGTCTGCACCGAGACCCACGCGGGCCTCCATGCTCCGCCGTGCACGCTTAGGAGAGTCCGACAACGAAGGGATGGAGCCCGACAAGCTGGCCCAGGAGGCCAACGGCTCGTCCTCTAAACAGCCCCAGGAAGCCAAGAAACTCTCCCGACTGGATATGCTGGCTATGCCTCGCAGGCGAGCAGGTTCCTTCAACACACCCAGCGACACCGAGGCCCCCTCCACCGCCCAGTGGACGGGCAAGAGCGCCGGAATGTCCAACCGCAGCACAGAGTCGAGCAGCAGTTCAGTTCAGAGGGCGTCTACTTCCGGAACCAAGCCCATCGAAAGGCCGCAGAAGCCGGTTCTCAGTAAAACCCCGCTTACCCGGGCGCGCTCCAGCATCGCCAAATACAGCAGCAGCACAGCGAGTGAGTATATTACTCAAGTTTATTAAAGGTTTTCCATCAACAGCAGTGTTTGTGGTTCTGGGAGTTCACTAACATCACTGCCACTAACTTACAGCATCTTCACATAAACTGCTTTTGTAGCAAATCAAAACATTTACAACCGTTTCACATCACGGGCACACTTTGAAGGAATATTTCACGGGATGTGTGCGTTTTTTCACCGAGTGACTCATCTTCTCTGCACCTCCAAGTGGAAGTCCTGGTCTTGTTTGGAAATGTTTTGGTGATTTCCATCTGAATAAAACGGTGGCTGTGTTTTTCCTGGGGGTGTTCTTTCATGGCACTTTTTCCTCTGTCTCCTCTTCCCCCACTTGTCTCTTTTCCCCTCCACCACTCAAAACTATTGGCAACGGCAAGGCTCTAGGAGGCGGCAGAAGGGCTCTGACTATACCTCTACCTCAGATGAGGAGTACGACTCAAACTGGAGCCACCTTAAACACAAACGCTCCCAACCTTCCTCAGCTTCTCAAAGTTCCCGCGGTCAGCCTTTGGTGGCGCGGCATCCGAAGCCCCACAGAGACTCTGAGGAGGAAGTCCAGGGAGAGAGCTTCCACAGCTGGTCTGCACACAGTGCGGAGATTGCCCGGTAAGAATCGGCTGAAGTGTTCTGCTGGTGAGGACGCTCATACCCTTCACGAAGGGTACATCTTCATTTTTATTAGCTTTCCTACCGACAGTGACATATCTCTATTGACAGTTTACATTTGTTTTAAACAAGAACTTCAAATGGAAATGTGGAGGCTTATTTTAATTTCTGTTTTGGTCTCCTTTTCAACACTAAACATTGTTAAACACAATACCACTTTTGCCTCGTGGAAGCAAAGCAAAAGTTTTTTTTATTTAATCACTGCTGTGTTTTAGGTTCTCACAAACAATCCATCTAAAAATAAAAAAAAACTTGTTTGCAAAAATTAAGTTAAATGTCAAAAAGAAGAAGAAGGCAAATGTGACTCACCAAGAAAACCCCTTTTTTCCCAATTACACAACTTTCTTGTTTTTTGTGTCCAGATACATTTTTTTCCTATATTAACACTATTGACGAGAATGGATTGTTTGTTCAAATCATTAATGGAATGGAACTTACAAACATTGTCTTATATAGTGATAAAATTCAAAGACTAGAGGTTGCCAGTTCTGTTCTGCCTTGTTTTCTTTATATTTTTTAAACTGTCGTTTTGTTTATGCAGAAGAAAATTACTTTTTAGTGAAAATTTTCATGATCGTAGTGTGGTGAGAGGCGCAAAGCTGACTCATCCAAAGAAATCTAAACAAGTCTTGTTGAAAACACACTACAGTGTTAGCTCCAGCACAGAAGGCTGGTTTTAATTTCAGTTCAAGTGGAAAGCAAATTTCTAGAGTCTCATCCAAACAGCTGTGACTGATAACGCTCCTGAACTCCAACAGTCTGATCCTGCCGGGACAAGGTCAACCTGACTTCTTGTTTCAAGGAACTTTGACTTATTTGTGCCAAAAAGCTCATTGAGATGACGCCTCATAGCTCATATGTTCATTTCGTTGCCAGGTTGAGTCAAGATCTGGCCAAAGACTTGGCTATTTTAGCCAGAGAGATCCACGACGTTGCGGGTGACGGCGATCCGCAGATCTCCGAGGTGGAGAACGGGGCAACTTCTTCTACTGCTGCTGCTCATGAGCAGGTAGCACCGAGGAATATTTTCATCAAGTTACGGGTGTCGTGCACTACCATTATGACATCTTTTACTCAAAAATGTCTCCTCAATTCATTGGTTTCCTGTAGAAAAATATACTATTCATTAAATTCCAATTTAGCTCTTGTTTTGTGCTGCTGAAGTTGTAGTTTTTGTTGCACTTTAGTAAGTTATTGTTTTCGTTAAAGACCCACTCCAGGAAAAATCATGTTTTTGGGGTTTTTAACATGTTTTTCTGCCATTTTTCTGATGACAGAGGACATATTTAAAGAAAATTAAGCTAAACTTTGCATTTATGAGTGATTTTTTAATTTTATTTTATTTTTTTCAAATCAGGAACAGATGAAAAAATGCTGCTTAAAAAAGATTGTACTTGCCACAAGCTTCACCAACACTCCCGCCCACAATTTCTAATAAACTTCTGTCGTTCTATAGAAACCAAGTCCTTAAGTCGAGAGATTTTTTGATTTTGGTTAAAAATTGTATAATCCAAACTAAACGACCACGGGGAACGCTTTTACAAAAGATCAGAAGATGACTGGAGTTGGATTTTAAAGCTGTCCTAAAATTTCAAGTGTGAATATTTTTGTTCCTTCAGACTCTTACACCTAATTGTTTTCCTGCTGGTTCCTCAGAGTCTAGAATCTGGATTAAACCATCGAGTCCAGCCGAGTTCTGCATCCAGACAGGAATCGGATCTGAGTTTAATCAACCACGGACAGAAATCCAAACAACGAGCTCAAAGCAGAGAGGAGGCATGATGTCATGATATAAATGCTGATGTTGTTTGTCAGAAATCTTAGTGGACTGCTTTATTCTTACCATTTTCTTTTTTCCAGGACTCCCTGGACAGTTTGGCGCTGAATCCAGTTTATCAGGTCATAATGGCCATCAGTGAAAACACGGAGGAACTTTCAGAAAAAATAAAGTAAGAGTTCAAATGAGAATACAAATGGGAAATACTTTGCATAGATCTAGATAACAGTAGGACACAGCAAGCTCTGAGAACCTCACAGTACTGAATGTTTAAGCCGTGGGAACGATTTTGGCCCTCCAGCTCCTCCTCTGATGTTCTTCGTCCAGGATGGAGCTCTGCAGGAGATCCTCCCAGGATTAGGAGATCCTGATCATCTGTAACCCAATTTAATGCAAAAACCTTATTGTCTTTGCCAGATCAAAAGATTGCATCAATAATCCTTTTTTATGAACAAAATGTAATGAGTGAGCTCACAGACAGAGACAGATTTAAAACACTCTTATAGCCATGAGTTTTTTATTTATTCTAAATACTGTTGTTCTCCCACAGGGCTCTGTTTCAGGATAGGATTGACATCTGGGAAGAGATGGAGACAAAGATGGATGCTGATGGGGATTTCCCAGATATTCCAACGTCAAACAAGGTTTGTGATTGTGCTTGAATGCATTTCAAATGTTTTTGTAAAATGAGATCTTTGCATTTAAGTGGATACCTTTTTGTTTTATAGGACATGATGTCTATACTAAAGAAACTTTTCAGTGTTCAGAAGCAGCTGGAAGGTAAAACGTCTCCCATGGAACTCTTTTTGTTGCTCTGTTTGTTAGTAAATAATTTTTTCTTGTAGTCATCAACACCATCATGGGGCCCTGCAGTACACCAGAACCTCCCAGGACTTCTGCCTCCTCCTCATTGGGAGGTAGATCCTCCAGAGTTTCCTCCTCACGAGACTGGAGGACGGTCCACTCCGTCTCCAAACGGGGCGGAGGCCCGAGGCCCGGCGAGAGTGTCCGGAGAGCTGCGGTTACTCCAGAAGATCTTAGACAAGCATATTTAGTCTGACATCCATTTTTTTTTAAGTTCTGCTGAATTTCTGCCATAAATAAACCCCCCCATGCTGATTGTGCACAAGTGAAAGCAGGTAAAGGAGAAGTGAGAGGCCTCCAGCTCATCCAGACCCGCTCACAAACCCGAGACATTTCACGTTTCCCCTTTAACACACCTGAACCAGATTCCGGTTGTTACAAATTGAGCTATTTTTGCCAATGAGAAGAAGTAAATTTTAAGTTGTAATCATGTGGTTTACTGGGAATCAGCCTGAGCAGGAACATCTCAGGGAAATCTTTAGAAAAGTTTGTTTACAGCCGACTCATTTTCAGGCACAGCATTTCAGTCAAACGGAGCTTGTTGGTGGAGGTGGAGCGACCAAACGTGACTTCTTTTTTTTTTCCCATGAATGTATTTATGTTATGATCCTTTATATTATACCACATCGGTAGAAGATTGTGGAAACTATCAGTTTTGGGAGCTTTCATACAGTTTATTCAATGTTGCACAGTTGTTATAAGAAAGTTAAACCTAAAAAGAAAAATTCACTCCGCAGTGAAAAAAACTTGCAGGTTTTTAACTTAAATTATACATATATTAAATATATAAATCCTTGCTGGTTTATAAGGTGCACTTTGTGTCAAAAACAGTTCTAAAAGCACACAATTAAACACTACATTATAGTTAAACATACAGACTGTCAGAGCATTGTGATGCCAGTTTCCCTAAAGTCACAAGTTCTCTTTAGCTGAGTTCCACATGACCATTAATTTTAGCATTCAAGTTGTAAAACCTGATTTGTGTTGAGTAAATGTCTGATGACTTATGTGTATATATGTTGTGCAAATTACCTCTTGATCTTATATA
>NC_050533.1:15643960-15649905 GCF_002922805.2 Oryzias melastigma
CCTGATAAAAAAGTTTCTCTGAATTCATAGCTGCTACTCCCCTATGGGACAACCCACCCTGAAGTTTTACCTTATTAAAGCAAGAAAAAGGTTATTTTGATGGTCAGTTTTTGTTCATTTTACTTCCAAATGATTGTCTTTTACTTGCTGGTATTTATGTTTGAAATTATTTGTAAATTGATGATTATTTTTTGGAATAAAATTAATTGGTAAACCTGTTTTTGTGTTTTTCTTTAAGTTGTGGCTCCGCTTGACGATCATAACTGTAGAGCTGAAATGAAAGTGAAAAGAGGAACTCTGCTGGATTACATTAAACAAAGATAAGCAGAGAAGCTGCATTTCAAAGCTGAGGGGAGAAAGGAAACTCATCGAGCTGCATCTGTTGAACTTAAGTCACTTCTTCTTTCATTTCTTTAAAAGTCTTCATTTTCCAACCTCTGTGTGTTTGGAGCTGCTGTCAGTGTGGACCATAAACTTTCAAAACCGCTTTTTTCCTGCTCATAATAGAGCAAAGCTTGGAGGAGGAAGATGACCTCGATGTACAGCAGCCTCCATGACAACTACGTTTCAAACAAAGGGGTAAGTTTGCTTTCTTCAGCTCAAACAAACTTCCTTCTCTGTGTTTTTGTGTCAAACGTTTCTCCTGCTTCTCCTGCCAGAGGAAGACCAGTTGTGCGGTTCTGGCTGTAGTGTTGGGCTGCCTCACAGTTCTGGGCATTATTCTGGCAATCGCAGTGCTGGAGAGACCGCCGGCACCAAAAAACAAAGAGACATTTCCACAGGAGCCCACAGGGGACAATATCTCCAACAATCAGTGCAGGTATGAGCTGTGACCTACTGTACATTTATCATCTGTTTTCTCCTATTCTCTCCCTGTATTTTCTTTTTCATTAAAGTTACTCTTTAAGAGCAAACAATTCCTTTTATTTGACCACTTAAAGTTTATAGAAATTATCCCGATGTGATCAATTGACTTAATAGTAGAGAAAATTCTTAAAGTAACAGTATTTTGTGTGTTTAAGAAAATGTTTTATTAGAATTTAAAAACAATTTCAACATCAGATGTTTAGAGGAAGCCAGACTAAGATGTATCCATCTGAAATAATATTTAGTGGTTTCCCACTTGATGCTAAAGTATAAACCAATAATATGTCCAATTATCAGAAATTAATTACTGTGAAAAATATCTTGAAAATTGAATAGTAACGGTAAAAATACACCTTTTTTTTAACTTAATCTTTCTAAAAGTAAATGTTTTATTTTTTTTCCTCCCAGATTGGAAGTTGTAGAGAGCATTCCAGAAGATTTATACTATTCCGGAAATGTCACGTTCGGAAGGCCGTTGGAGCAAGTTTGGAAGCATCTTCTGTCCATCGCCACAGAGCGGGTGGAGGTGACCTCCTTCTACTGGACTTTAACGGGAGAAGACATCAATGTGAACTCATCATCTGACCTGTCTGTGAGTTACCCCCTCAAAGAGATAATTTTTTTTTTAAAGTGTTGCTCACAGAAAACTAATACCACTTGTGGTCATGTATTTCCTTGCAGGGGAGGGACATCCTCTCAGAGCTGGGGGAGCTTCCGTCCAGAAACGTTTCTGTCCGAGTAGTGACCAGTGTTCCCACTGTCAAAACAAACTCAACTGATTTAAAGATTTTAAAACAAAAAGGTTTGATTTTTTTTTTATTATTTAACCAGGAAAAAAAATCCCATTAAGATTCACTATTCTCACTTTTCAAGGGAGTTCTGGTCAAGATGCAAAAGACATGTCATAGAATTAAAATGCGCTAAAAAATGCTTTTATTTAGTTTTTAACCCACATTACGTGTTATAAAAGTGATTTTTAATTTTTTTGGTAGGGGTTCAGGTGAGATGGGTGAACTTTGGGCGCCTGGCTAAAGGTGTTCTCCACACCAAGTTCTGGATCGTTGATAGAAAACATCTGTTCATTGGAAGTGCGAACATGGACTGGAGGGCTCTGACTCAGGTTAGACCTTTAAGATACACTCTGATCTTGTTTTAACATATTCTTGTGGCATATGTGAAGAAAATTAAGCTTAAAATAGCACTTCTGAGTATTTATTTGTTAAAATCAATGTGGATCAGGAGATGATGAAAAAATGTAGTTGGAAAAAGATCATATTTGTTAGGTAGAAAATAGATAAATAGATCTTCATCTTCCTCGTCTGAGCTGGAAGAACTTGTTAACAGATGGATGATGGGAAGTGGAGTCAGGCCTACAACTCAGAGGTAAATTTTGAATGAACTACTGCTGCTCTGTAGAAACTATGTCCTAGAAAATGACAAAGTTTTTGATTTTGGCTAAAAAAACAGCAAGATCACTGAGAATGCTTTTAAAATAGATAAAAATATGATCGGAGTGAGACTTTAAACACCAAGCCATTCCTCCCTCGTTTGTGTGTGAGTGCAGGTGAAAGAACTCGGAGTTGTGGTCTACAACTGCTCCAGTCTGGCGACAGACCTCCATAAGATCTTCCAGTCCTACTGGGTGATGGGTCTGTCCAACAGCTCCCTGCCACAGCAGTGGCCTTCAAAGTTCGACTCCAACTTCAACAAACATCACCCTCTGCTGGTCAGACAGGATAACATCTCCGGGACAGTCTACATTGCTGTGAGTTCCTCTAAATTCACTTCCCTTTTTTTATTTTGGTTCATCTTGATGATTTAGAAATGTTGAGCTTTGAAATATACATTTTTCTGATTTTTCCTCAGGCTTCCCCGCCTCCATTCTGCCCTTCATCGAGAACTCAGGACCTGGAAGCAATTCTCGGCACCATCACTGAAGCTCAGCACTTCATTGATGTCGCTGTCATGGAGTACTCCCCCGTTATTTTGTTCTTCAAGCCTCAGAGGTTAGTCGAACCCATCAAAAACCAGCGTCTGTGACAACCTCCTCTGGTTACCCACCTGACTGTGGTGTGGTCGCAGGTACTGGCCGCTCATCGACGATGCCATCAGAACAGCGGCGTTTGAGAGGAGGGTGAAGGTCAGACTGCTGATCAGCTGTGGGCGAGACTCTAATCCAGCCATGCTGCCCTTTCTCCAGTCTCTGGCTTCTGTGCATTCCCCCGAGCATCACATCAACATCCAGATCGTAAGTCAAAATACGAAAACGACCTTTACATCTCTAGAACTTGATTTTTTTTAAACTTGTCATTCTGATTTTAGAAACTGTTCATCATCCCAGTAGGAAATCATTCCGACATCCCATTCTCCAGAGTCAACCATAACAAATACATGGTGACGGATAAATTAGCGTATGTTGGTGAGTATCCATATGGAGGAAAACTGTTTGTTTGTGTGTTTATAAGCCTAATATAAGATCAAATTTGCTTCAAAATCCAGGGACCTCCAACTGGGCAGGAGACTATTTTCTGACCACAGCTGGAGTGAGTCTGGTGGTTTCCCAGTACGCGCCCGACCCCACAAAGAGTGCCGATACACTGCGTGGTCAGCTGAAGGAGATCTTTGACAGAGACTGGAACTCAGAGTTTGCAGTGAACTTGGCTGATCTTGGACACCATCCTGACTGTGCTCTATCCAGATGACTGAAGCTCTGAAGAAATTACACTTAAAAAAGTTTTATCTTTAGATTCAAACATCATACATAATGTTTTTTATTCTCAAATTGTGTGTTTTTCTTTAATCTGACTGCTTTGAGATGATAAATATTTTGTAAAAGACACTTCATTTCACACACAAAACGTACTGTATAAAACTTTAACGATGTATATGACACATTTAATGGAATAGCTTTACAGTGTTTTTTAGTGCAAAGGCTTTAAATAATGCATATAAGACATAATAAAAAAATAAAGATATTTCTGTGTCAAGATTTAAAATGAAAAAATTTCCTTTAGGATAATTAAAGTCCATCCATCTGTGAATTCATTGCTGCATAAATGGAGACAGAAAAACTTTTTTTTAAATAAAATGTTGACATACAATTGAGAACAAAATGATTAGCCTCCAATTAAAATGTCATTATTTTTCACAACTATCCCCCAAGTGCCGTTAAACAGCAAATTATTTTTTATTATAGCTTTTTCTAACATCCTAACTTTATTTTGGATGCATTCATTACATTACTTTGCATGTGGAAACAAAATAATTTCACAAAAATGAAAAACAAAAGTCACAAGCCCTCTTAAGAACTGACCTTTTACTGACCTTTAGGACAAACAACTGTTTGCAAAGCTCAAAGCTTGTAAAATCAAGTCAAAACTAAGGGTTATCTTTCACTGTACACACAGATGATGCTGTTACTTGAGAAAACAACATCCCCCAAACAATAGAAATCAGTTTAGACTAGAAAAAAGTATTGACGCTCACAAAGCAGGAAAAGGATTACAAAGTTATCACAGCAATTCCAAGAGTCAAGAGTGAGACGTATCATCAGGATAATCAATGAGAGCCACTCAGGCAGAAGTAGGAAGCTAAAGATCTAAAAGACTCTGAAAAGAAAACTAGTAAGAAATGTGTCTAAAGATCCCAGAAGAATAGGACAGGAACAGGAATGGACTGTGAGGTTGCAGCCCAAGAAAAACTGGTCAGATGAGATGAAATTAGAGCTCTTTGGCCTTAGAAATGTTGCTTATGTTTGGAGAAAGAAGGGAGAAGCATACAACCTAAAGAACCCTCCCCACAGTGAAATATGGGGTGGTTGTATTGTGCTGTGAGGATGCTAACTCTGAATGTCCTCAAGATGGAAGGAATCATTAAGAAAAAATGTTGTGTGAAGATTTTAAAAGAAATGCTCAAGGGTACTGAGGCTGTGTCGTCAATGTGTCCTCCAACACAACAACAACCCAAAACATAGGTGAAGAACTACCATCAGAAGATAAAAGTGAATGAAATTGACCAGACTGCACGACTTCCTGACTTGAATCCCATTAAAAATTTGTGGGGTGAACTGAAGACGGAGGTCCATGCCAGAGGGTCATCAAATCTGGAGAAACCTGAGATATTTCCCAAAAAGAATGGGGTAGGATTTCTCAGGGGATGTGTCAGGGGTTGTTGAAAACTACAACAAATGACTGCCAGCTGTTATCCAGGGAAAGGGATATAATTTAATATCACCATTAGGGGGGCTAATAATTTTGACCCTTGTAGTTTTCCATTTTCTTGAAATAATTTTGCTTCTATATGCAAAGTAAAATTATCTAAGAATCCAAAGTAAACTTCTCTGTTTAATACATTGTTTTGTGATTGAATTGATATTATATGGATGCACAGATGATCCCTGAATTGACCAAAAAAATCAATTAACTATAGAGGATCAAACCATTAGAATTATTTAAAGCAAATTTAATTAAAAGAATAATATGGTCCTTGCCATCAGTACCTGATGCTGCGGGCCATAAAAACGTCGCTATCTTTGATTTAAGTAACCTTGAATTTAATTCATATGGATAAGAGTCGGAAATTTGGCTCGTTTCTTTTCCAAACTACACAGTTATCATTTCCCTCCCAGCCAGTAGGTGGCACTGTGACGTTGCTGCAGACGCCGTACGTGGGGGCGCAGGGCGGGGCTTCGGGTTAAAGTACGTGTGCTTCACTGGAGCTCGCCGCTTGAAACCTAAACCATGGTGCTGCTTGAAAACGACTCGGTAAGAAGCACGAAATAATCAGAAAATGTAATTTTTATTCCCCATTTCGGTTTTAAACCTAGGGGCTCTGACGAAGGTTTGTTAAAGTGGTTTAAAGCTTTTACGCTGGACAAACTCGTCTTGCTAACTAGCTTGTGGAGGTTGGTTAGAGCTAATGTGGCTGGTTTGTAGTCCTTCGGTTTAACTGTGAAATTAACTAACGATAATGTAAATAAATATGGTAACTACAGAGCGGCTTTTATCAACTCCCCCCATAGAGTCGTGCTTAACATATTTCGTAACTATGTTAGCTTAAAGGCAAACTGTTAGCTCTGG
>NC_050533.1:15650336-15655777 GCF_002922805.2 Oryzias melastigma
GCAGGGCGGGGCTTCGGGTTAAAGTACGTGTGCTTCACTGGAGCTCGCCGCTTGAAGCCTAAACCATGGTACTGCTTGAAAACGACTCGGTAAGAAGCACGAAATAATCAGAAAATGTAACTTTCATTCCTCATTTCGGTTTAAAACTAAGGGGCTCTGACGAAGGTTTGTTAAAGTGATCTAAAGCTTTAACGCTGGACAAGCTCGTCTCGCTAACTAGCTTGTGGAGGTTGGTTAGAGCTAATGTGGCTGGTTTGTAGTCCTTTGGTTTAACTGTGAAATTAACTAACGATAATGTAAATAAATATGGTAACTACAGAGCGGCTTTTATCAACTCCCCCCATAGAGTCGTGCTTAACATATTTCGTAACTATGTTAGCTTAAAGGCAAACTGTTAGCTCTGGTGAGAATTAGCATGTAGGCAATTGAAGTACTTAATAAAAGAAAAACGTTTTGTCTCTTTTATGGTGACAATATATTCATACTTTGTGAAATATACTTATGATTTTCAAAATTAGGAAACAATACTGGAAAAATATTAAATTTTTAATTTTTACCCAGACTCAATTTGTCCTAATAGTAAAATTATGAGGAATATACTACATTTTTCTGTTACTGGTGTCCTCATGGGTTCTTATAGGTGGTAAAAATATGTATAATATGGAGTACATAGCCATAACAGCATGGTCAATGTATGTAAATCCCGTTTTATAACTAGTTAAATGCTCCACGTTGTTTATTTTAGTACAGATTACCATATAAAGTTGTTCACTAATGAGAAAATGTTCATTCTGATGAAAGTAGAAATGTATTTATGTGGATTATGACTCTCACAAACTCCTTATCTTCTGTGTAGTTTCTCACAGAGCTCACTCGGCTCTTCCAGAAGTGCAGAACATCAGGCAGTGTTGTCATCACGCTAAAGAAGTGTAAGCGTGTTGCTTGAAATTTCCTTCAGATTATCATTTTTCTCCCTCTTTTGATGCTAAAAAACGGTCTCTTCTTCCAGATGACGGTAGAACCAAACCCATGCCCAGAAAGGGCCATTCAGAGTCGTTTGAACCAGCAGATAATAAATGTCTCCTCAGAGCGTCGGATGGCAAGAAGAAAATCAGCACAGTGGTAAGCTAGACGTTTTTGTCATTAATCACTCGTTTGCCTCAGATGATCAAACTGATTTCCATTTTTCTTTCAGGTTAGTACCAAAGAAGTAATCAAGTTTCAAATGGTAGGTGCTGCTTTTTTGCAGTAATTTTTAACTCATTAAAAAAATTCATTATTGATGTTTGTGTCGTTAAACCTTTTCCAGGCATACTCCAACCTCCTTAGAGCTCACATGGATGGTCTGAAGAAGAAAGATAAGAAGAGCAAAAGCAAGAAGACTAAAGCTACTCAATGATCACGGGACTTATTCAAGAACTGTACTGTTCCAGTCTGAGGGGATGGGAGGGGGCGCTGTCTGCCTCTGCACACGCCACTCTCCCATCACATTCACTGTACATCCACCCGGTGACTGTAGATATGATACCATTGTCCTGCATGGTGATGTCTCATCCTAGGCTGCCTGGTGCCATCAGTCGTAAGGAACGAGACACAAGGACCTTTTTTGTTTTTTGTCTGCAGAATGAAGAGAGCCAATCTTTTTGCTGCCAATGGAGCTACTTTTTTGTCTTGATTCAGAAGGACATTTTTTTTTTCTTGCTCTCAAAATCCAGAACTAAATCAGATCAATTTTGTTTTTATGGTTAAAAGGTTTATAACACAACTATATTTTCCCCTGTTTTATTTCCAGTTTCAGGCGAAGCCTTTTGCTGTCTAAACCAACAGTTTACGTTAATTTTTTTTGGTGAAATACTAGAAGTACTATAAGTGTGTTATGAATGAGGACTATAGAGACGTGTGCATGGGCTATAACTGTACTTCTATTTTTGATTATCATAGTTACAAAGCAGGTCTAAGCACAGACAGTGTTCATACGATTTCTTCAGAGTCCCTTCGTAGAAGAGGGCTGTAACAAATTTAATTTCTGAAATAAAGTTCTGTTAAAAAAAAAAGGAAAAAAGCAACTATTTTTTTTCCATTCTGAAAGACAAAAACTGAACAGCTTATAAAACAAGACGTCACATATTTACAGATACACGTTTGTTGGGTTAGAAACAGTCCTGTCCTCTCATAGCGCCGTGTTCCTCTTGTCGAGTCTGTCCTTCGGGGACGTGGCGAGCTGCCGCTGTCGGGCGCTCTCCTCCTGGTATCCTTGCTTCATCAAGGCAGTCACAAACTGGAACATTGTCTGGATCAGAAAACAGCGTCACATGTTCCTTCTGAAATAAACCTCCAATGAAAAGTCTGCCAATATTTTGAATGAAAATCAACTTTTTTCCACATCTTCCAAGTAAACGTGTGGGTTTTCTTCCCTTTCTATCGGACAAAGGGCGTTATTTTAGTTTTGAAACCAAACTGCGTGGGAGGATTAAAGTAGATTTGTTTTTTGATTACATAAACGGAACACACAATCCCACCGCATCAGCGTTTTGTTTCACCACGTTTGGATTTAATTGATGCACATGTCCTGACAGGCTTATGGATTGTTGCATTTTTGGTTTTTGTTTAAACTTGCATTGAATTTGTGTTATTCTCTCTAAGATTTCTAGTTTTTTTTTTAACTTATAGTCCTTTTAGTGTTCTCCATTTTGTTCCTAAGTGGGGTTATAGTCTTTTTTTTTTTTTACTATTTAGGATCAAAAAATCCTATCAGCTTGAAAATTCTTGTCCCATCAATTTAGAAATAATTACTGGGGGAGGATGTCTTGAAAGATGAAAAATATTACATGAATTCATGTAAACAAAATGAGTTCTTATTTTTAAGTGCACTAATGTACTAATAAATTGAAAAATCTCTTTTTCAATTCAGAGCATGGAAAAAAAGGTCTTAATTTTTCCAAATAGAACTCTCAAACTTACATGTTGTTGCATAAAAACCTAAAAAAAAACCAACCAAAAACTAGATTTTGTGACATAACGTGACAGTTCTGCTCTACTTCCTTCAAATTAGAGATGACATTTTCACAGTTATCAAGCTCCTTTCACTCCCTACTATTTTGACACTGCACATTACGGCGACATGCACAAGTTTGATGCAACAGCGAGCCGCGTATCACCGCTGACAGTGACGGCTGCACACGTGGGATTTAGCTGAAATGCAGGCGGAACGTAGTCGTGCAGAGGTGTGAGGGCTCTCATCCAGGAAATGTAAGACAATCTAAAGCAAAAACGTCTATTTCTGTAGAGGGAATGCTGAAGGAGAAACGAATCATTCTAAAAGAATGTTTCTGTGCGTACTTCAGGATTTTTGAAGTAGATCTTACAGATAAACATTGATATCCACACTTTATTTGTTGGGTAAGTGACATTTTTAAATTGAAAATAATTTCTGATTCAAAAATTGAAAAATATTAATGGATTATGCCAAGAAAGTAACTTTAAAATGGGACGGTATTTGAAAATGATATCAGCAAATAAGGAGATTAAGACAAACCTTTACAATTTACATTATTGTTTTAAAAAATATGAATATTTATACAGTATAATTGCTTAATTGAAGAATAAAAGTATGAATTTAAGACCGTTGGTCTTTTTTTACAGGTACATATTACATAATATTGGTACAAAATGTTGGTTTTTAGAGAAATTAATATATTTATCCCTTTTTAGAGCTGTTGGCTTATCTGTCATTAATGGTATGACCACATTAGTTTGAGACACATATTGAAAAAAAAAAAAAAAAAAGGTACAAAGTAGGGCTCCCACGATTAGTCGACTATTCGACGACCGATCGACTATCAAAATACTCAACGACTAATTTCATAGTCGATTAGTTTAAATTCATATTATATGGAGTCAGAGTGTAGTAAAGTTAAAAGTTATAATGACATTTTGCAAGCTTTTTAGTCTATTTTGGCATTTATTAAGGTTTTTTAGGCTATTTTGGAGTTTAGCTAATATTCCAGCTACATGCTAGCTGTTTTGGCGAATTAAGTCTTTTTTTAAGGCTTTTTTACATCGACTTTATTTGATTAGTTGACTAATTGTTAAAAAAAATAAAAATAAATAATCAGTGATTAGAAGACTAATAAAATAATCATTTATGGCAGCACTAGTACAAAGTAATTTTAAAAGAGTAATACAAAAAAACGAGTGAATTAATAGAAACGTGTTCACCTTCCATGCCTTCTCCAGCTCAGTCGTCCACTGCTCCTTCAGGATGGGCTGCACAGCACAGATGAACTCTGCTCCCACATACTGGAGAGAGAAACACGTTCATATGCTTTTGGAAGGATAAATATTGAAGTCAAACTGATGAGAGGAACTCTCGCCAGAAGATGAGCTCCTTACATTGTAATACTTGGGCGGTGCGTTGTAGTGATAATGGCTTTTGCCCAGCTCCACAGCCAGAGCCTCCAGCCTCTCTGGCTGATCCAGCCGGGCCACACTTTTCTCAATAAAAGACATCACCCTGAAAGATTGGAAACATGCTCAGCATCAGATTCACAACGTGAGTGGTCCAGCAGGAAGCAGCAGGACGGGGACACATTCAGAACCATCTGACATCAGGAAAGAAGCATAAGCAAAAGCTGGACTCAAGTTAAAGTTTTGGCACTTTGTGGAGAAGATTGTGAAATGTTGTCAATGTGTGGCTTTTAATTTCTTGATATTTTTTACTTTTTTGTATTTAGTATTTTTGTTTCTCATGATTTGAGATAAACACTCTGTTGGTCCCTGAAGGCCTCAGAAGATCTCCACTGCACTTTTCAATCATAAAGTTTGTTTTCAGAGGAAAAATTAGAAACAAAATGAGTTTCAAGAACTATTAACACAGCAAAAAAATCAACATGTAGTTAGATTTAAAGTGATTTTAGAGTTTTCTATCTCAACAACCCTCTGTGTTAAACATAGAACAGTTCTAAACAGGTAAATGTTAGCTTTAATATGCTGCTTAAATCAATAAATGCAAGAGGAAGTTAGCTTGACGTTCAGTATTAAATGTTTAGGTACAAATAGTATCAGAATTACGTTTACTGACTAACTTTATATTCAAGAAAATTGTGTAAACAATCCTAATTTTTGTGTTGTGGTGATCAGAAAAGTCTAATCTGACTGAAAACGGAGGGAGATGAGCTTATAAAACTAAAGAATTTGCAAATGAACAAACAAATTTTAACTACCTACTCAACCAAATGGTTGAAAACATATTTTAAAAACTCACACAAGACAATAAGAAATAGAAAAAAAATATGTGTTTTTAGTGATTTTTTTTGTCTTGATTGGGTTGCTGACTAACTCATATTGGTGATGAACTTTCGTAAATTTATGTGTACATATATATATATATATATATATATATATATATATATATATATATATATATATATATATATATATAT
>NC_050533.1:15656947-15670916 GCF_002922805.2 Oryzias melastigma
CGGTTGATTATAGACGGCATGTTTCATGTTTTGTGTGCAGCACAAATGAAGCCGCTTAGAATTTGAAGCCGTATAAGATGACAAAAAAAGTCAAAATTAGTTATATTTCAGTTGTAGAAAAAAAAAATAGGGATAGATTGGGACAGAAAAAAGCCAAACAAAAACAGTCACTTCACTGACAGCACTTGTTCTCTTGTGGACATAAAACACGCACAAAAACACCCCACATAGACGGCCGATGTCACACCCTGAAAAGCTCAAGTGGAATTTTAATTGGCTGCCTTTTATTCAACCGTTGTGTTCATCTCCTGTCTTGTTTTGATTGCATCAGAGAAGAATGCCACCAGGACAAAATGTTAAATCAGTGAAAAAATCTGCTATTTTGTTGTGATACTGTATAGTGAGGACATGCATGATCCAGGGCCTCGTTTGGCTCTGATCCTCAACTATGAGCAGTTTGTCACGCTAAGGTCAATTCCTCCAACTGTTACCCGGACTCCTCCAGCAGTTTCTATCGCCGTTCATTCATTTCTTTTATTCCCTGCCAGCTACCGAGAGCTAAATTTGCTTTACCGGACGCTGGTTATTATCATAATTCATAGAAATGAGCTCTCTTGGCAGCTAATGCCGTTAATTCTCCAGTGTCACGGCAGAGCAGAAGCTCTGGATTATCATGTAATGATGTGGAGATGTAATCTGAAGTGATGAAAGGGGCAGGAGGCCGTTGTGCTCCCAGCGCTCCATAAAAAGCTGCAGGTCTCCGGTGGGGTGTTGGGAGAGCCGGGGTCAAGCGTGTTGTCCTCCTCAGGGGGCGTCTGTCAGACTCTCTGGAGGCTTTTATTCCAGGTCAGAAGGTCAACGGGAGTTTGATTGATGGATTTGACTGAGGAATGTTTTTAATTTAACACAACTCATGAAAACATTACTTTTTGTGTCCAGACTTTTTTTTCTTTAAAACTAATAACTTACATTTTCAGCTGCAGTTCATTTCAAGACATTTTTTTAAGTTTAGGACAATCAAAATTTAAAAAATTAATTTTTACCTGACGAACATAATAATTCCAACTTTGGCAATGTCGTCTCGAATAACTTTCCAGGAGTCCTTGATCATCTGGATCTGCTCCTCGTTGGGATGCTCCACGGCGGCGTCCTCTCTGCTCCTGTCTGCCAACTCGGATTTTGCTGCGAGACCTGATATTGCACAGCCCATTCTTGATGTGACACACGCAAAAAAGGCAAATGTAGTCAAATCAGTTCAGGAATAATAATTATAATTTTAAAAAACTGTTTAGGGGAGAAGATTTCGCTGCTGGTGTCTCCTGATGTAAGTGCGCATCTTTAACTCCACTCTTTCCGTGTAAAGCGCTAATGATTATCAAGCTAGCAAACAAAGACAAAACACATTTCCGGTTAGATTTTCAAAATTTATATTCATCCTTGCATTCACGGGACGTAGCAGTGAAAGCAAACTGCTATTTGCTTTTATTTTGAAGGAGAAGACTGATAACTTCCGGTCTTGGAGGGTGATTTCCGGAAGCTTGTCAAAGAGCAGGTTTCCAGTCCATCACCTGAGGCAAAGAAGGTTGTCATGTCAAATAAAACAGGCTGACAAAATGAGCGACAACCTTACACTCGAGTCACCGATGGACCGGGATCTCTGGGCGTTTTAGTGGGAGGAGTTTCCAAAAATCCCGACATTTTCAATGTCTATTTATACAGATTTTTGCTTTTTATTCCAATCAGCCTTAAGGAAATAATGGAAATAGTTATACATATATACCTAAATATAGCTTTAATTAAAATCTTAATTCTGAAATTAAGGGTAACTTTTACATAAAAACTTCAATATTCCAGCAGTGACTTTAAAAAAATTGTAGATATTGAAGCAAATATTTTATTTTGAAGGGGGAAAATCATATTCAAAAACTGTAAACTTTATTGGCAATGAACCAAGGTCACAGACCTTCATCAAAATATTACAGAGAGATTATTTTTTATGCATATTTAAGACGCAATTTACAAAATTATGGATTTAAGTCCAGCTAACCTTTTTAGCTAAAATGACCTTCACTTTGGGGCATTATAAATATGACATTTCTTTTAACTTTTTGCAGGAAATAGATAATCTCCTTTCTTGTACTTTGGAAATATATCTAAAATAAAATCTTAGTTTTATTCTCAGACACCTGTTACGTTCACAAAATCTTTTATTGTTCAAAATCAAATGTAACCATTTCCCTATTATTGAAAATATGAGAAACTGCATATATACAGTATGAATCAATGTAAAACAAAAAACGATATTTCTCAGTCCTTTATCGGGACTTCTCCCACAACATGAAACCATTTCATAAATAGTGTCAAAATATACAACTGAAAAAATAAAGTTAAAGTGAAGTATACAGTTTTACAATGCAAATTATTGCCATCATGAAGACACACGTCTTTGGTTTATGAACAGAAAATCTACAAACAACAGAACTCATTGCTATTAAACTATACAGGTGAGAATTGATTTAAAGAGACCTAAAATGAAGGATGTTATGATGCATTAACAGAATAGCTTCATTTGATACAGTGGACTTTGTGCATCAAAGTTTTATCGTGCTTACAACCCCCCCTGTGTAAAAATAACACAATTCACCTTTTTAAGGACAAAATATTTTCTCAATTTAATCCAAATGATAACATCCCTTCTATTCAACATCGTCCCCATAGAAAAATGTGCACAAAAATTTACTAAAAGGGAGAAAATGCTCAATTAAATAAAATGATATTTGACCAATGTGTGAAGTTTATGATACTAAAAACAAACGTGGTCATCAGCCGGTGCTGAGACTCTGAAACTTCTCCAGTAAAGCTTTAACAAAAGTACTTTCTGAGGCCTTCCCTGAACTGGTGACAGCAGACTTGTCACTGTTGAGGCCTTCCTGAGGATGGCTGTCTTCATCGTGGAGTTTCCGGAAGTTCTGCACTTCATTTAAAGGTAGGGAGCCGAGCACGTGGTCCACGGAGCTCCACCTGCACAGCGGGTGGTCTGACTGGTGCTGAGGTAAACCCTCTAACACTGGGCACGTGTCACTGTGAATGCTTTTACTCTGGCTGCAGTCCTTGTGCAGGTCTGACAGGCTGCTCTGAGAGGAGCCGTTACATGGGTCCGTGACACACTCCTCCTGCTTCCCGTTTGTGCAGGAACAAGTTCCTCTGGAGAACGGAGACGGCTCGAAGTACTTTGAGCGCAGCTCCTGCACATGTGGCCACAGAAACGTCTCCAGCTGTGGACTTTGGGAATGAGCATCCTGTGAGGTGGCTGTGGGTGTCTGGACTGGAGATGAAGAAGAGACTTCATGGATGACCGCTTGATTCAACTGCAATCTTAAACCCAATTTACCTGGATAGAAACAAAGAGACAAATTATTACATTTGTTCACCATGCAGTGAAATAAAAGTGCAGGAAAGAAGCCTAAAAATCATTTTTACCTCTTTCCTGTGCTCTCTCCTCATTGACAGCAGGCATATTCCTGACCCCTTCATGGCTGGATGGCTGCAGGTTTCTCGGACAGACGACAGGTCTGTTGTTCTTAATGCGCTGGCTGTACTGGCGAGCCAGCTGAAACACCTTATTCTTCATCTTCACCGTGTCTTGCAGGATTTGGTCTTCGTCTGCGCTGGCTCGGAGGCCAACGGTCTTAGGAAGATGGCCGGGGTGGGAATTGTTATTCCTCTGAAGCACAAAGGTCCGGGACCGGCTCAGATCATGACCCCTCTCTGCCGCGGTGGAACTGCTGGTAGATGAAGACATGGAGGACACACTTGATGCAGCGCTCATTTCAGACTCTTTCATAACGTGAGATGGCTGCTCGCCGTTTTTGGCATTTGGTGGTTCTGAAGTGATGTCTTGAGTGAGAGTTACTCTACCACAATTGACCTTGTCCGCTGCAGCCTGCTGGACTTCCCGGCTCTCCTCTTCAGCTTCCATGGCCTCCCAAAGTTTAAGCATCTCAGATGAAGGTCTGAAGTCTTCCTCTGCTGGACTCACAGGTTCAGTTTTCTGACAAGTTTCAGTGTTTTGACTCTTTTCTAAAGCAGGAAGGTTGAATACAGACCAAGAAGTGGGCCTGTTCCTAGAAGGGCTTTTTTTTTGGACAGAGACGACCACCTCGTCGCCGTTGAGCTGTCGACTCATATGTCTGACCAGACCAGCTGGAATATAGGACAGACTTTCCCTTCGCTTGAGGCTGAAGTTGGCGTCTTGGTGCTCGGCCTGCTCGTAGTAGTTTCTGATCTTGTGGATGAGGAGGCGGTCTTGTTTGGAGAGAGTGGATCTGCGTTCTCCTTGACTCGGCTCAGAAACAAGTGCTTGGTTAGCTTCTGAGGCTTGCTTTGGTGAGGAGTCGGATAATTTTTGGAGTTGTTTGTCCAAGTCCTGACACCTGTTTGGGCTTTGAAATGTTTCTTTATTTACCAATGGTGAAGGGCAGGTGAGCACCTCCTCTTCCTCCTCTGAGAGCTCCCCGTTTGTTCGCACACTGGTCTCTTCAACATGGAGACCAGAGGAGTCACTTCTTCCATCCTCCTCTCCGGTTTCCCTCGAGGAGTTAAAAGCTTCAGCTTCACATGGTGAGGAGCGCGCTGGACCCTCACATGACTGGGAGCAATCCACCTCCACCTGGTTGCTTTTCTCCACACAGTTTAGGAGGTGACACTCCTGCAAATTGACCTGAAACATGATAAAAGTGTTGGTAAAGTGGGGAGTAATGAGAAAAGACACATTCTAATAAGAAAGACTGTTTTGTTTGCCATTAACTTAATGGTCCTATTTATTTAATCAAATGAATCCATAATTTATGCAGCATGTGTTTTATCTTATTAGATAGATCCACTTATGTTTTATTGCTGTGACTTTTTTTTCTCCTCCATCTGTGAGATCTAAATGTGGCAGGAAGCTGGGCGATGCCAACGTGGCTCTACAAATGTTCACTCCAGCCTGCCATTTATCTAAATTTTAGTCCAGGTGTTACTGGCTCTTTTGGAGGAAATTGCAAAAAAAAAAAAGTGCATTTGGTGAAAGGTAGGAAAAATACCAGCCCACGCTCAGCTCAGGTAGAGAAGCCGTCGGTAGCGGCCTCCAAATCAAACATTTTTTTTTATTTAAGCGACACTATGTGTGGTATTCCAATTATTAGGGGCTGAATATGCAGCGAGCACGCAGGCCGCGCAGAACCGATGTGTTGGCGGCAGAGGGTAGCAATCCTTTTTTTCAGATCTAATGAAATGTGCTCACCTTGCTCCCATTCAGAGGGCGGTGGACACAATAGCAAAATCCCTGAAAGAGTTTCATACAATGGCTACAAAATGGGTTTAGCAACTATAATGAAGACAGAGGCATATATCGAATACGGAACATTGGTGCCCCCCTGTGACCTCAGAGGCTGGAAAGGATGTGTGTATTAACATAGATCGAGGCTTTAAGCACCTGTGCGTCGAGAGCGTCTTTCACAGGCGGATCGTTCTCCTCGTGTGGGGAGCTTTCCGTCTGCACGGCTGCAGCGTCTCCCGCCTGATCATCCTATAAACCAAACATACAGGTCACGATTTTATTAAATATTAAATGTCTACATTCAAAAACAGTTGCAATAAAAATAATTACATCACAGATAATGAAAGGGAAATATAGGAAATGTGATTATCAAAGAGCTACAATATTTTTTAATAAATGCCAACATCATCCTTTGAAGTCAAAGGAAATTTGACAATGAGTATTAAGCTGCTGCTTCTCATGCAAATGCAGGCTGGAGCCGACAGCATGAGCGCCATCATCAATCACAGCAATTATTAAACCAAAACACTGTTTTACAGATTTAATCTACATAAAAAGAAATGACAAAAGATGTGCTTATCTGAAAGTAAGCAAAGACATGAGAGTTTTCCCCCTTTTATGGTTAAAACATTCAGATTCATGCAGGAACAAACGGTACAAATGAGTGTTGGCTGGGTCAGTTTTAAAGAAAGGGAGGATGTGGGAGAAAGAGTGCTGTGGTGGTATTAGTGGAGCGGTGGAGTAGAGCAGGAAATTGGAAACCCGTGGGTGGCAGAAACCCTCACCGTTGTGAAGTGAGTGGAAAGCAAAGCCCTGGCTTTATACTGCCAGCAGGAGATGGCTGCTAGCACTGAGCTGGCAAAGTCGGCTACCTGGTCGTCTCCCATTAGCACATCCTCTCTGTTACAGTCCTGCTCCAGACCCTCCTCACAAGGTGAAGGGCAAAGGTCGGGGTCACCGTCCGGAGAACTCGGGTCCCTGCCGGAGGTCAGACGCTCCGTACAAGGCTTCACATCCTGAGACTTCTTGCCAAGATTGGGGGTCAGCGTGTTGTCACTAGTGACTGACATGCGGGCGGACCTGTCTCTCACCAGAGTACCTTCACTTTCTGCATGCTGTAGCGTGAAATCACAGACACGTGTGTTACTGCACGGCTAGACATGTTGTGACTGCAAAGCTGTGGATGAAAGCAGTTTAGTCTCAGTGACACGAGAGATTCATTATTTCTGCAGACCGGGGAAACTCAAAATGGATTCTAAAAAGACTGGGCTATGTTAATTCATTAGGTCTGGAGTGCTGAATCTCATTACATTAATAGAGTGCATTAGTACAACTTTTTCCCTGACGAAATTGGATTTTCCACACACTTACCTTCATAACAGATGCATCTAGAGGAAAAAAAAACAAAATACAAAGCAGATCTTAATGTAAAATATATGAAAAAGGCATTTTATTAAGTTAGTCAGAAAACATGTTTGCCTACAATGCAAAATATTTTAAACTTAAAACCTTGTTTTTAGACATTCCAGATATTTGACCAGTTTTTTTTCTTCCTTCCTATACAAGCGGTGGGCAAACTACATCCATATGCGGCCTGTTAAACTATTTAATCTGGCCCGAAAAAAAGGAATAAATGTCTTATTTTCCCTGTAGTTCACGTGACTCCCTATAGATGGCGCACTACAAATGCATTCACCTTTGTTTAAGCAAGAAAGTTATCCTGCAATCATGTAGTGTTTGTTGGTTTGCTGATATTCATGTGTAATTTTTGAAGTCGGAGGGTCATTTTTCCGATTATTCCTACACTACATGAACGCAGCATTTCCTTGAGTTTGAGTTTTTCCAATTGGTGAAACAGTTTTGAAATAAAAACTCCAAAATATTGTGTTTAAAGGTAATATTCAATACAGACTGGGGCATGTTTTTGTCCAGATCCCGTGTTTTCTTTCTTTTATGAGGTGAATTGCCAGAACATACAACAAATCTGCTCCTTTTCCGGCCTTTCTATCATATTTTAGAAACCTTTGCGGCCCACAAGTAAGAACGTTTGCCCAGCCCTGTTGAACACCTTTACAAGCTTTTGAGATTGTGTCTTGAAAAATATATTATTAAAAGGAGTCAAAATCCTTTGGCTCCTTACTCTTGAAGATACAAACAAACTTGATAAAAACTCAAATTGCACTTTAATTTTTAGTTTTTTTTAATTTATCATCATTATTTTGGAAAAAAAATAGATTTATGTTCTTAGAGTAAGAGCTAGTTTTAGATTCAAATTTATTTTATTTTATAATAAATTAGTTATTTCCATTTATTACACTCGTTTTTGAGTCTGTAACCAATATGAGCAACAATTAGGGTAACAAAAAAAATAAAATTAGCAAAAAATGTAAAAGTAAAAGTGACTTTCTGGAAGAACAGATCATTTGACTACTTTGTAGTGATTTTCTTCTTACTGTTTTTGCCTTATTTTCAGTCTAACTCACTTTGCAGTGAGTAAACAGAGGCGCTCGGAGCCTGGCGGCTGTCGGGTCTGGCTCTGACTCAAGGGAGGCCCCGTGGTTCTGTACTACAGATAAGAGCCATTTTGCTCACAAAGGCTCAAACTGGACATGATGCAATTAACCAGGATGTGAGGATCTACTCCCTCATCCAAACGAGATGGCTGTGATGAGCATTTTGTCTTTATTACATTGCTCTGAAAACTGATCTGGACACAGAACGCAGCAGGTTAACTCTCCTAATGGTTAATCAATAACAGAGAAGACGCAGAGATCTGAGGGGAGGGCTTAATTTGACGGCTGAAAAGAGCATGTGTATGACAAAAGCTTCGACCCGAGTGGCATATAATCAACTTCATTATGGGTGAGGTGGAGTGTGTGTGTGTGTGTGTGTGCCTATTGATCTGTTTTCCAGGTGTCTTTGAAGGAGAACAAAGCAGAAGTTCAATAGAGACAGCACTTATCCATCAGAAAAATAACATCGGTGGCTTGGAGCTGCTGTATAACTGCCAGAGTGGATCCCACTAAAGGACTAATGAATTTGCCTCTTTTGTCTCCCAAAATTAAATATTACAAACAAAACATACCAACCTTTTGAGTTCCTCATGGTCCGTTTTACGGGCTCTAGAGAGGGGAAAATACGTTTTTTTGTCAAACATTTTTCAATGTGCTCTTTAAATATCCCAAGCAGAAGAGGATGAGCATTTTTTTATTTTTTCATGCATGAAGTACTGTCAGATGAAGAGAGATCTTTTACCGGATCTCCTCCTCCCATTTCGTCCTGCTAGATGGAAGTCGGCAGCCTGGCAGCTCTCCGCTTTCATCAGCCTCTCAGGACTGCTCTGGTGCTTCGCCGGATCTGATCAGCGGAAGGATATGTCATTATACCAAGAGCTGCAATTACCAAAAACTATTTTCTCCACCCAGATGAATGGGCTCTGAACTAAGTCCTCTTAGCAAATTTAACAAAACGTCCTTATTTTTCATTGAAAATTAACAACCATTCTGCTTCGCGAGCAGCATCTTTTGTTGCTGTGGCAACAGTTAAACTGGTCTGAACCGAAACCCAAGGAGGCTTTATTCGGAGCACTTACAGATCCAATTGTCCACTGTGACATCTTTAACCTTCAAAGAAAAAAAGAAAAGAAGGAAGAAGGATAATTTAATTGAATTCCTTTCTTCAGAGGCAAAGTAGGAGAAGCGTTCTCTCCTGCTGGGAAGCATGACATTTACCTTCGGCGGTACGACGGCGTTGTGATTCTCAAGGATGAGCCGCTTGATATGATGGCTCCAAAGACGCTTCTCTTCAACAGTTTTTGCCTTAGAAAGAAAAATAATTTTCTTATAAAACTGAAACTTTGTGTCCTAAACATTTAGTTGCAACTCTGTGACTTGCAGGATAACATTTGTCAAGTCTCTCTTACATTTGGGGTACATAACAACTTTACTTCACAAACTGAGCATTAAAACGAACAAAACTATAAAAAACCATTACCATAAATGTAAAAATGTATTTGTTTTTAAATGGACGACCTTTGGCTTTAATCCCAGTAGCAGATTTCACACGTTGGTGACTCAATTCTTGTGATTTAAGGCATTCTTGAACTTTATTTATATGTAGGCCTCTAAATTTATGACAGTCAGCAGATTTTTTTTTGCTTCCCAAGTCTTTGAGGTGCGGTTAAAAAACTCTACTGCAGTATGAATCTCTCAATGAACACATGCAAATTAAAAGATGAGCTTTGATACTTCTTCTTTCCCTTAATAAAAGAGAAGTGGGTTCAATCAAGGTTTCCAAATATAAACATGAAAGACGAAAACCGTAAAAGAAAAATAAATAAATAAATATGATATAATCTGTATTTTATATTATTATCATGTTATATGTTTTAGGTACGATCTGAATTTTCCCAGAACCCTCTGCAAGAAAACATGTGCATTTATGCTTACCAGAATGGCCTTATATACCATAATGGATTGCATTTGAAAAAAAAAAATATTACAAAAAATTCATAAATATGCTTTGTAAAATGTTCATATTTATGTTTTTACTTTGGAAATTAGTTGACCTTATATTTAAAAAAAAAGTAGTGATTATTGTGTCCCGATTGCTTTTAAAATCCGGGGCACTATACTTTTTTAGTAGTTAGAGAGTAGGGAGGGACTGCAGTTATAGCTGGTGTCATAAACCTGTCACCATGGTTACATGTGCTGATGCTGAATACATGTGGTTCTGTCATAGTTTATGTTCACAGTTTGGCAATACATGATCCAAACCTCACCGCAACCAAAACTGCAACAGGAAATTAAGCTGTCGGATTTAAGTTTTATTTTCACTTGATGCTTCATTTTCAAACCAAACCAAGAAAGTACCAGAGTCCTCTCCGACTATATTAGCAACAGTAGGAGCACGAAGGTCATTGATGTGCAGGAAAGGATGCTTTCAGCAAACCTTCGCAAACATCTGAACTTCTTTATTTGCCACTGAAGTCCTTTCATGTTATCAAAGATAAGGTTGTACTCACCAGCCTGTACTCTCCAATATTAGACAATCAAAATGGCAAAACTGGGCCCTCCTAAAACCAGCTTGGGTTTTTTTAAAGTTTGAATTGCTTTAGCAATGAGCTATCTATATTTTAATAGGGTCAATTCTTAAAATGACTTAGTTTTCCATCCTCTACGTAAATATCATGATACATTTTTGCCAATCCAAGGTCTCAGCTCGTTTTATTTGAATAAAAAAGGACTCAAGTAAGCTAAATACATCTGTGTGAATGAATCAGCAGTATCTTGAAAATGACCTTTTATACATGGTTTTATATATGGTGTTGTGATTTGTCCTTGACTTTTAAATGACTCTTTAAAACTCCAGATTAAAGGACATAAAAGTTGAAAGATGAAGAGTTAATGTGCATAACTCCTCTGGTTTTGAAGGATGATGGGACATGAAAAGCAATATACTGTGTATTACACTAAACTGCATTTACCTGCACTGTATGTGGTTGCTTGGGACGTTTGAAGTGGATAACGCTGAAGAGCAGGGGGTCCTTGGCGTTGTCGAGTAACATTAGAGTGGAGCACTGCAACCAGAATGAATGCAGCCATAATGACACGGCATAGCGATAGAATGTCCATGCAGTCTTTTGTCATCATGCATTATGTTTCCGTTTTGAACTGTTCAAAGTCTCAAAGTAATGAAACAAATTCCTACCACTATGTGGGTCTTGTAGACGTAGTGTTCTCCCCTTTTTTTCGTGATGAGGAGCATTTTCTCAAAGAGGAAGAGCGTACGGGTGTTCTTCGCTCTCAGCACGTGAAAGGTACCCTCCAGAACCAGCTCGCCGTAGGTGGTCAGGTCAGGACCCTTCCAGTTGATCAAAAGGGATTGTATCTCCTGTGGATGAACATAAAAGTGGACGGTGAAGAATGCAGAGCAATGAAATAGGAGCACGGCAGCTGAAAGCAGCTACACGGTTTGGTTCTGACTCCAAAGGTTCAACCACCTGGGAGCTTTCTACAGATCTCAGGGTTTGCATACCGCCAAGTCTTCTCTAAATCTCGTCTGGACAAAGTCCCACAATTTGATTAAAACGGTAAAAAGCTGATTTGGTTTTAGCCTCAGCGATACTCTTTCGTGATTATGAGTGTCGTCGGCATGACTGTGGTACGAAACATTATTAGCGTGCACGCTCTGACCTACAGTAGCTGAGGAGACTTGTGCTCACCGATGGGAGCAACTTGACCTCAGCCTTCAAGTTAAGATCTGACCCAATTATAGATTGTACCTGATAATCTCACCAACTTTCCCAGGCTTTTTAAGAAGGATTTTGTGGTCCAGTGTTCCAAAAGTGGCCCTTAGAAGGACTAAAACTGGTGTTTTTTTCCTAAATTACTGTTGTATTTTATTGCTTACTGTCTCAGTGATGTAGTGTTGTTTAAAGTCTTACTTAAAAAAGTGTTTTCAATAATATTTATAATATAAAAAAGGATGAGAAATTAGTTTTTAATGACATATAAATGGAAGAATGAAGTCATTTTTGTTTTAGAAGGGATTTGACACCTGCTGTAAGATGAACCAGCCAGTCGTAATAATATTAAAACATCCACATGTATGTGCTCAGATATACTCTTTTGTTAGATCTTTGGAGGACGTGAATGCATCATGACTAATACCTGCACTCTGACGGCGTGCTCATGCTTCCTCTTCATGTCGTTAATGTACCACGCCACCCCTGTCATGGTGTCGATGGCCTCCTGGACGACCTCGTAGCCTTCCTCATCTGGGTCAAAGTGCTTTGCAATTTCCTTTAAAAATAAAAAAGACTAAATTACACTTCCTAGAAAGTCACACAAAAACCTTTAAAGGAATTTTTCATTTTTATTTGCCCTGCTAAAGTATTTCATCCTGTGACCTTTCAGTCAAGTGTTTACACAAAGCACAATGGAGAACACAAAGACCTGTGGATGGTTGAATAGTTTGCAGCATGAGGGGAGTGCACAAGGAAATAAAGTGGGTTAAAGTGACATTTTATCCTGGAACTGGAGGTGCTTGTCCCATTCTTGTTAAAAGTACTTAGAATGGTTTTAGAGTACAGACATGACATTTTGTATGATCCCTGCAGACAATACCTGAAGGAGTAGATGATACTTCAGGATCCTCTGGACCGGCTTTAGGAGGTAGGAGCCCAGAGGGAGAGAACGCTTCAACACAGCCTGTCGATCTCTGAAGAACTTGGCTAAAATTTTACACCTCATGCAGTCGGTCAGAGCTGCGACTGAGCTGCAGACGGAGAACGACGGCGTTCGTGAGCCGATTTAAGCAAAACAGTTCAGAAATGATCGATTTAGCGCGACTTACTTGGGGTAGTTATTGCAGTACTGGGTGTAGATTTCAAAGTAGTCACTCTATTGAAACACAAACCAGGCATCGATATAGTAAATTCTTGGGCCTGTAAATAGGAATGAGGAACATGCTGGAACTGACCTTGTTTACAAAGCACTGAGCAACAGCAACAGGGTCGCTCTCACACATGTCCAAGGACTGTAGGAGCTCACTGAAATAAGGAAAAAAACAGATTACATAAAAAATGCAAACAATTGTGCATTTAAATTTAAAAAACATCATTAAAAGGTGTTACAACTACCAGTAGAGGGCGCCATCTGCTTTAAAAAGCTGTGCTTTCTACATGTTTGAACAGAAATGCTACATAAATCTCCATGACCACAATCTTATAATGACTATGCTATTTGTTAAAGTCAAAGACAATAGAAACAAACAGTATTTCAAAACTGGCTCAACAGAAACTAACAAGAAACAGAAGAGTCTGTATGTTTCACAGAGCACTAATTAAGATTTAATATAGAAGAAAGCATCATTTGGTTGTATGTAAGCCTCTTTTATGCACAACGTAAAGTCAAGTGCTGCAATGAAATGTCAATTTTAAAAGATCCTATTTTTAACAATTATTGCTAGTTTGAAGTTAATTGTATTAATAATTAGAGCAGAGGTAAGAAGGAGAAAAGAAGTAGAAACTTTGTCAAAGAAAGAACAACATGTACTCTAGATAATGCACTGTACATTAAAAAAAGTTGAGTTTTTTTTGCACAACCCTTTGCAAACTATGTTGCAACAGTGGGCAAACATGAGGCACCTGTTCACTGTCAGATAAAAGGGAATTTTTTTTTCAATCCAAACATGAATAAACAGAAAAAATGAAAATAACAATACAGCGGCTTAATCTGAAAGCATCATATTTATCGTCCTGTAAGCCTTTTTTTCCTGAAAGCCTTGGCATTAGAGAGGCTCCTCTGGATGAGAGGGGACAAGAATGTTAATGTACTTTTTGGCAGACAGAGCAGACATGAGAGGATGAAATGTAAAGCCAGCAGATTCTGTTTTTAAACAGTGAATCACTCATTGAATGCCGCCAGTCATTCAGAAAAAGCAGCGACTCTAATAACACAGTCGATCTTCTTCCATGTGTTTTATTAGGTTGATTGACATCAAACTTCAAGTCCAAGTGAAAATTCCTCAAATCAAATGTTGAAAAATGTAACACTACTTCTTCATATGCATTTATTTTTCTTGATTCTGACTCTCTTTAGCTGTCATTTTTTGGGACATGTATTGTTCACCTGTTAAACTCATAGA
>NC_050533.1:15670995-15683440 GCF_002922805.2 Oryzias melastigma
TCCTGTGGGGGGTAAAAAAAAAAAAAAAAAGGTAAAAAATTTAAACGGAATCCTTCAGACACAACAGACATTTCCAGATTCCTACCAGCAGGGGGAGCATGTTTACATTGACTGGAGGTAATCATTTATCTTGACAGTAGTTTAAAGCAAAAGTCATTTGTGTTTATTAGAGAAGAATTTCATGATTTTTTTTCTTAAATATATATATATATATATATAAAATAAACAAGTTCTACATTTCTAAATATTTAAAATACATTTACAAGAGCAACACTTGTAGTTATGTCGCTGGACACAACGAGGGGATGTGTAAAGACGAGGCCAAGTATGGCCACATCTGGATCCTTCTCTCGTGCCTCACACACCAGTGCGGTAAACACCAAACAGGAGGTTTGTGAGAGGAAAACACACAAAGCAGAAAACAAAGTACTGGTCAAACAAACGGCCCACCAGATGAAGTGGAGCAAATAAACACTTTAAACAGGTCCGACTGGTAGAGTCCTGATTACATGAAACTTACAGGAAAAAACGGTTGTGTTTGACTGCACACATGTGACCTTTAACAGACTGTGAGATTTATAGTGATTTATCACATCTTGATGTACTGCTGCAAGGTGTTCTTTATTATAGGACAAGCAGAGTTGGGTTTAATGTTGCAGCTCTTTGGCAGGAACCATAAATCTCTTCAAGAACTAAAAATCATTTCTCAAAGGTGATTTTAGTGGTTCTGAGCGTCAGTGATGTGGGTGTTTTCGGGCCAGTTGTCCAGAAAGGATCAAGTCCAGCGAAACCCGTGGAGATCAAACATCTGCTCATAAAAATGCGTCTCATGGACGGAGAATTCACAGCGAACGTGGGAAGCTAGGTCTGATAATGCAGCTTTTCACTTAGAGTGGAGCTGAAGAGCCAAAACTGAAGGAAGAATTTGACACGTCTTTGTCAAATTCAAAGTAAGCTGTGAAATAAATGAGATGCATGAAACGGGGTTTAATTGACAGAGCAGATGTGGCATCTGTAACTAACTAACTCCGAGCTCTACGCTACAGAAAGCCTCCTATTCATCTGCATCCCCTCTTATTCCGGTGCATATATGGAGACGTTTGTGCCGGCGGAGGGAGAGCCTGGGAGTTCAGGCTTTACTTTTGTGATGGAGGCCAGACGGGACTGCAGCTCCTGCCAACCGAAACAGTTAAAAGTCCTTCAAGTGTCTGTCAAGTCATTACTTAACCTGGAAACGGAGCAGCTCTCCCAGACAAGGCATGGAGGGGAGCAGGCTGTTTTACCGCCATTAGGTCTCTGAAAGAGCCTCACATGCTAAAGCCATTACAGTCTGCTCAGTAACTGGTGATTGCTCCTGCTACTTTAAATAACCGGGCTGAGGCAGGGGAAGACAAAGTCGCTAATGCCTTTTTTGTAGATTCATATCTTTACAAATTCTAACAAAGGTGTGAAAAAAAATCAACTTTGTTTAATAAATTTCCCCCCAAATCTGAGCAGTCAATCAATAAACCCATGTTGGATTGTGTAAACCTCCACTACTCTGTAAATATACAGACTGATTTAAATAAAACATCATATCCATGTGATAAACGGCCTGCTAAGGATCTTCATCCTGAATGAATACAATCTATAAACAACAGCTGCCACATGTCAGACAGTCATTTTTGTGAAAAAATTACTCACGTTTCAAAATGAAAATTAAAAAAGTGTGAGTTTCCATTGCAAGAAGCTGGTAAACAGAAGACGACTCAGTAAATTTAACCTGTTGTTTCCCGGCAGAGCAAGTTTTCTAAATCACTTCACATGTTTCTGCCGATCCTTTGAGAGCAACTGTAACAGAAAATATTTTGGAGTGGGCGGACTCACCTCCACGATGCTGCGCAGATCTCTGACATACATGCGCTCCGTCTCAATGATCTCCATGACAACGCGGTCCACGTAAGTGAGTCTTGGGTTCGGCGCCATGGTATCGGTGATGACAGGCGAGGTGGGGATGTGAATTATTTCACCTGCTGCCCTGCAGCCGGCAGTGGCGTTGTTGTTGTTCCACTGCTTGCTGTTCACCATCGGATCCAACTGTTGCCACCAGCGTTTCCTGGAAGCGGCGAGGACGGGACTGTGGGTTCCAGCTTGCTCTACGGTGCCGTCTGCGGGGCTGAGATCCAGGTCGATGTCCTCCTCGCTTGGTATGGAGGAAGGGAGGGCCGCGGAGCTTCCGAATAGAGTGCGACTATCATGGGATGAACCGGAGGAGAGGGTGGACACCAAGCTAACGGGACGCTCACCCTCTCCTTCCAGCGGCTTCAAGCATACTTGGCTGTAACATTCTGGGGCCAAATCAACGTCACCTTGGGGGTGGTCTGGGTTAGAGAGGGATGAGGATAACTGAGGAGATTCTGGAACAGAAGAAAATAACAAAAGAGGTTTAAAACACATTTTTGGAGTAATAATCCCATTTTTTATTTTTTAAATAGAAGCTATTGGACAGATAAAACACGTATTACACTCAAGTTGTTAAAATGATCACTAATTTATTAGTAGGAGCAATTTTATTGAAATAATTTTGTTGAAAATTAAATCATTTGAATGTTTTCATACTCCTATCATTATTTGATCCATTTTTAAAGCATTCCCAATAATCTTTTAATCATGATTGTGAGGTTTTTAGACAAATTAAAAAAGAACTGTCATTTTTAGGACATAGTTTATGCAGAGTGGCAAGAGTTCATTAAAAAATTGCCTCAGAGTAGTGGGCGAAGTAAGCCTGCCCCCATTTCCCATCATCCATCTGTCTATTCCTGCTAGTTTACAGCCCCTTACACCCCAAACCTAACATTAGCGGTGCAACATAATTACCAATATCAGAGCTTGATTGTTCAACTATTAAGCTTAGCACCTATGTCAGCTACAAGCTTTTTTAAACAGTATTTTTCATCTGCTCCTGATTCACAAAATTGAGTAAAGAAATAAACAGAAATGCAATTTTAAGCTTAATTTTCTGTATACAAGTCCCTTACTGTAAGAAAAAGGTCAAACGGAACATGTTAAAAACATCAGAAACTCATTGGAGTGGGTCTTTAAGGACTGTTTTACTTACAACTTTTTTATGAAGGATTAACCCTAGGTCTGAACACACAACATTTTAAACTGTCCTAATAAAACAGTTCTTTGCGAAGGTTCATATGGCTCATGGTCACCATAAAGAGACAAAAACCGATTAAAATGAGTCTATTAGTTCAAGCTGGACTGTAAAACTGACATTCAGAAAGGTAAAACAGGCATAAAATGAAGAACAGGCATTCCCTAAACATTACAGACTTGACCTAAATGATGAACCACATATTCTGCATTAAACTCAACAATTTCCTCTTGTTCATTTAACTACTGAAGGCTGAGCTTTGAAAAAAATGAAGCGGAAAAAAATGGTGGCCAGAAGCTTTGTTTATATTCCTTTATAGACCAATGTCTGAATTTAAGAAGGAATGAAACCCATATTCAGTTTCATGCACTTCCTGGAGTGATGGGGAATTTTTACTGGAAGAATTTCCTAAATATATAAACTGAGAGCAGTGTGAGAATGGGACATTGAGTGGCCACTGTGCAGAGAGCTAGATTTCCTTAAATTCATCTACAGCTCAGGGATTCTGCCAAGTAAAGGAAATTGGCTGATTTACAACAGATCATTAAGCAAATCAATGAAGTGTCTAAATTGCATGGTATTGCCAAGTGGAGATGGCATGTAGAATTTGGTGATCGCTTGCAGATTCTGCAAACCTTTTTTATTTTTTTTTCTTGAGGTCTGAAAATATTTCAGCTTTTAAATGTCATCAATGCTCGAGTACGGCTCGCACGCAAACCTATTGTGGAAAACGAGGAACCAAATGTGTTCACCTGCAACATATTTGCATGTTTGACTCCACGCACAGGTAGAAAAGCTTCTATTTTGGAAGTATTGTTAACATGCAAAGCAGTTGCTACAGAAGGGAGGATGAAGTGTGGGAACAATCAGAGACTAAAAATGGCTTTGAAGTGAAAATAAAGCCTCCAAAACCAAAGAGTTGATAAATGTTTGGAGACAGCACCACACAAACAGTGTAGATTTCACTTTGGACAGAAGAGAATCTAAATGTGATGATCTGTAGGAGAACATCCATTACCAAACGGACCGCCGACCTAATAACACGGTGAGGAAAAGTCTGCTCTGAAAACAGCGGCGTGCAGCTGGATGTGGAGCTCACACAAAAAGACCGACTGTCTTTCAGCTCCCTCAGAATCACACACACAACTTGGCACACTTCAACTTTCCATGAGTCAGTACTGAGCTCATGTGGTTGTCACTACAGTCCTTACTCAACCGTCCACAACAAAAACTCTGTTCCCATGTAAAAAATTCCCTGAGAGAAACAGATGATCCGGCGAGCACGATTTGACCACTAGAGAAAGTCCTGTTTACACTCTGACAAATCATAGGGTTCATGGTGTAAGGGGAGGGTTCTGGAGTTAAAACGTTCACCACACCAGTAGGAGTTAGAACAAAGTGCCTGCTTCCTTTGCTACTCTCTACTTTAGGCTTTGAGCTCCCTTCCTCTTTTTCCATTGCTTCCTCCCATCCTATAGCCCTCTATGATGAAGCTGCAGTGGATCTGCCAGGTTAAAAGCAAAAAAAAAAAAAACACTCTAAAGGCGGTCCACACATACACACCCTCCTTCTGCAGCCAAAACGCTCCCATATCTTCTTAACAAATTGAGGCAAACAAACTAGCGCAAGACCAGCCGTGAGGACGTGATTTATCTGAGGACTAGTGTGAACATGTAAGATAAACCAGATCTGTTGTTTTAATCTACCACTTCTGATCCACTAACACCACCACGATTCATGTTACAGTGAACGGTGCAAAAATAATTCAAATGATTGGGTTTTCTCATAGCGTTCATTTCCAGTGAGCCAACCATGTTGGTAAGCTATAAAAAAAGAAAACAACCACAGAAGTTTGCATGCTCAACGGCATGACTTCACTTTCTTTTCTTTACCCAAATCTTATGATGTCTAGCATACAGATATCTACATCAACATAAACTCCAAACACATCTAAATCTATCCTGATGACACTAAACAGGCCTCATGACTGACAGTAATGATGAAACGCCTGAGTGCCCTGAACATAACCTGCTCCTCACCACCAACAAGACAAAGGGGCTCAGGGTGGACATCAGGACCACACCTACATTCACAAGCAGAGTGTGCTCTTAGTTTCAAATTCCTGAGGAGCCACATTTCACTGTCTTCTACGAAGACTTTTAGCTTGATCAAACACCACCAGCACCTTTTCATACCGTCAGTCCCAGCAGTGAGTAGAGATCCACTCCAATGAAAAGAAGTTATTTTCTACGCTAATGTTAGCTTGGGTTTTTAAGCTGCCCTGCAAAAAATAGATCTTAAAAAATACATGCCAGTTATTTGATTTTTTGGGCCAAAAACTACATAATCATAGTTAAAAGACCACTAGGAACGATTTGAAGATAACTCAAAAGATGACTGGAGTGGGACTTTAACTTCCACTGCTAAGGCTACTGAGGAGTTTCCTGATTTTGTAGCTTGTTTGAACTGACCTCAGTGGAGAAACTACACAGGGCATCTCTGGGTGACCACCGTCTGCCTCCAAGGACCGGCAGAAAGTGGCATTTAAGAAGAAATACACCACACACACCCCCGCCTCCCTACTTCCTGATAAGTATACAAACTATGAAGTGTTTAGTCTAGGACCCTCAAGAAAAGGCTGAAATGCAGGCAGTGTATTGCTGAAAAAAAAAAAAAAAAATCACAGAACTGCAGTACATTACTATATATTAATACACTTCACTCTCTTTTACTGTATACTTGCTGTTAATCATGCATCGACTTTGTGGGTAAGGATGTCATATAAAGTTCAATTTCTTCCTTATTTACATGTTTAACATGTTTCTCTATTTCTCTTTACACAAAGTTCCATTGTCATTGCTTTGTAAAACCTGAAATGACAACAAAAGTTGATTTTTTAAATTAGATCTGCAAATAACAAAATAACTGAAGGACAGAAAGCATAAGCACCCGCATGCTTTTTCTGCTCTTATTTATCAAAACAATAATGAAATAAAGATTTAAGAGTTGATAATAAACGATAAGGAAGGATTGAGAAAAAACAGAAGCATTCAAAATGTATTGAGGTTGTTTAACCTTTTGAATAGTTCCTGATGTGATCTCATTTTTGCTGAAACTAAATTAACTATAAAATCAAACATCCTTTTCAACAACATTCTATCCTTAAATAGTGTGATCATGGATGTTAACACCATAGCCTTTTCATTGGAGGTCAGAAAAACTTTGCGTAGACACCCTATTGTTTCTCTTGATATATGGATACACTTTAAAGCCTGTTTAATCCTAAATCTTTTCAGATTTAATTTCTTTCCACGCAATGTTTGCATCCACCTCTCAGTGAGTGTCTAAGGATCAGTCGATACATCTCTTAATCTAGAACCAAATAAGTTACCACTTTCTTTTATACAACTGTAGCACCTTTTATAAGTGAACACTATGGCTGAATGATAGGATGTGATGTGCGATGTTAGTTGTCAATATTGCGATGATGATGCGAGTTGCGATAAATGAATAAATGGCAAAAACAAAAATACATAATTTCCATTTCACTGCAAGAGTTTTATTTAAATAAAAGTCAACATAAACGGCATTAGACTGCAAATATATGGAAGAGGCGGGCATCTAACATAAAAGGGCTCCATCTGATTGGTCCATTGAGTTGTTGAATATTTCATTGTTTTAGCATGTGCTTTAAAATGTAAAGTTAGAGTTTATCACAATTTACGGCATGTTTTGAGATCCATATATGACAGAGGCTGACTTTTCAATGAGACACTTTAGATTTATAGTGCAGGACTATTTAACACCACTAGTAGATGCCACTTTATTTAGGGGGGAAGCATCAGAGAAGGGTCAGAGATATGTGAAGCAGATTAGCCCAAAGACAACCAATTTCACATTTTTGACAAATGCAGATGTAAATGGGATTCACATTAGTAGTACACTAGAATGTAACTTAACCTGCATGTTGATGGAAAGCCTCCAATCAGGGTTAAACAGTTTTGGATAGACGTTTCTATTCAGTGGCTATACAGCAAGATTTCCAAGCTCTGATAGCATGGCCTGTAGGGGACACTTAAATAGGGAGAATATATATATATATATATATATATATATATATATATATATATTTTTTTTTTTGTTTCCTTTTAGATTTAAAACACTTCTATCTGCAATCTCAAATATACTGATTTCAACCGACATGGCCTTGAAGCACCTGCAGAACTATATAAAAATGTTTTGATGTGATTTTGGCAGGAAAGATATTAAAAACACAACAGATGTTGCTTTGACTAGTCCTATTGTAATTCAACTAGTTCTATTGTAATTTAAAAAAGGGAAACAGGCAGGTTTAACAGGATCTGTTCAAACCAGATGGTCAGATTGAAGGCTGTTGAGAGCTCAGCGACGTGGTCTGCTATCTCTTTACTTTTGTGTGAGCTCAAATCAAGTAAAAAGCTGCCAGGAACTGCTATAACCAAGTACTTAGGGATTTTTGAAGCAAAAAAAAGAGGTCAAGTAGGATGTCACTCATTAACAACTCTAATATACTAAAAACTTGTAAGGGTATAAGACCTAACTAGCTAGATTTGATCTAAAGTAAAAAAAACTGGTGAATAATTTTAAACAGAAAATCTTATCTGCTCAGTAAACTCAGATTTTTTTACAACCACATGCTGAAATTCAATCAAGCTTAAATTCAGAGGTGCACTGTCACAATTGCTAATCTAGGGATGTAAAAATTAACCAAGCCAATGCCAAAGAGGTAGTGTAGTATTCAGATCTAACCCTAATAGACACAGATAGTTCTAACACTAAAAAAGCCTTAAGTGATCTGTAAGAGAAAAGGGTAAAACATCAGGTCAGACACTTAATCACTTAACAGATTACCAAAAACAAAATACTTGGAATTCCAGGAGAAAGCTCTACAACCCCTCACTGCAATAGTTTAAATTCCACTTGGAAGGCTGTTAGACCAAGGTGGCTATTAACAAAGGTGCACTGGTGCTTGACACGGCGTTTCTCCTCTCTGCTGAATAACCAATAAAACAGATAACCAGCTGAAAAGATTTCAACACCCAAAAAAGATAACATAGAATTTTCTGTAACTTCTGAAAGATAAAAACCATTTTCATTACCGGAGACACTCTTTGTTTCCACTTACGGGGAGGATCCGTGACTAATACGTTGAGAACTACTGATGTAAAGTCCACACCTGCATTCTCTCTTGTCTGAACTTATCAGACAGCCAACAATGCAGACGATTCATGAAGCCGTCTGCCTTTTACATCATAGATACTCAAGTAATTTGTAAAGTTTAGCAAAAAGAATGCACCAAAACCTGGCAATGAATTCTCTAAAACTGTAATCTGACAGACATTTCTGTCTAAAGATAGCTTAAAACATAAGAATGTTCCTTTAGGAGCCATGTTCTCTGGCGAAAGCAGTTTTAGTTCAATGACAGACAATAGAATAAATAAATAAATAAATAAAAGATCTTATGTCAAATGGTTTTCTTTTAAACCTACCACCTTTTCGGACACCATGATAAGCCGCAGCATTCGCTGGTGATGTCTGTTCTTGGTTGCACAACCATGAGATGATCTGACTTGCTTTTTTCTGATCAGTTCATGCAAATCAGCTTCCATGTAGATGGCAATGCAAATTATTTCCAAGGCAACAGTGTCTGTTTTCTAACATCAATTTGGCAATTAAAACAAACTGCTTTTTCCAAAAGAGAATACAAAACATTTACATTTTTTTATGTGATATACTGTACTTTCCAAACAAAATTTGATGCATTGAATATTATAAATCCCTGTTCGAGACTTCAATAAATGTATTTTTTTAATACTCATACAAGAATATACTTTTTTGTCTCATTCCAGTAAATGTTCATCTCTAAATGCTTACCTTCTCAACTTTACCTTGCCCAACTTCCTCTTTCTCCAGTGACTAGACTTTATAAGATGAATGGTAGGTGTTCAGCTCCCAGCCATGGAAGAACTAACTCAAGACACATGTAAGACCATTTCAGCAAAGTCTAACTCACTCCTGCATGCGCTCATGGCAAACCTTCGACTGTGTACAAGCTCATTTCCGGTTACATTCTCTGCCTTGTGGAAGTTTGTTTACCAAGCAAATCAGCTGCAAGGAAACAGGAACAACACAGACTACATCTATGTTCAGCATGCAAATACTAGTCTAAAAGCAACAGGGACGCCTGTCTATTAAAAAAAGAAGCCTTTATAGCTTTATGTGATACACAAAATCAACTTGTCTGAAATCATGGGTTCCTCTAAAAGTTTGCATTCAGTTTGGCTTGCACAACATTTGACATCTTTAAAGGTGCAGTTATTAAGGTATTCAGCGTCTGACACTTGTTGCTGCTTGATTCACAGTGAATCATGTAGCGGATGAGGATGAATCTGAACAAAGCGGACGGTGAATCATATCTGAGTTTGCTCGAAGACAATTCATCCAGACACCCTGCTAGTGCATCACGGGTGGAGGTCATCTGCAGAGATCACTCCCTTTCTGCTTGGTAAGGGACACTTTCACAATGAAACAAACATTGTTTGCTTCCCTTTTTTCTTTGGGGAACAAACTAATATTATAGGTGTTTTAATGAATTTACTACAGTAACTGAATGCCAAAACTAAGGGTGTATTCATACTGGAAAAGTCTAGTCTTAATTGCTCCGATATCAAGTCCTGAACCTTGCATTTGGTCTGTATTCAGACTACCGTCAAACTCCGAACCAAAGCTTGTGAACAAAACCATGTGACTAAAGATCTCTTCGGTCATTGGCCAATAATTAAGAAGGCGGGGCAAAGCAATGAGAGAAGGACTAATTAAAAGTTTTATGCTTTCCAATCCTTGTCGGGATACTTAACTTATTCAAACTTTATATTTCACTGACAAATTTTGGTGCAAGACTGTCACTGAGGAGATGACGGCTAAGAGGAAAACAGCAATGTATATCACATTAAAAGTTGTTTTGATGAGCGGGCATTCATCCAAACAACTTCAATGAGTTGCTGTGTCTCATCAGCTTCTTCCTTCTCACTCTGTTTACATCCCGTAATGACTGGCTACGGTGGTCGTTTTGGTCCAGTTGTTCCACTCTGAGCACAGAGCCTATTCAGACTGAGAAAACTCAGAAAAAACTGGAGCTGATTGAAAACAAACCGAAACTACCTCAAAAGATGGGTCTGAGAGCCGTTTCTGGCCCCAGACCTGGAACCGCTTTGGTAAATTTAGACTGGAAATTCATTCCGGATTATCGGGAGAAACAAGCGCCGTGTCCAGTCTGAATAAACCCTAAGAAACGTAGTAGGAAATCCATGTTTTAACTTGTTAATTTGTTTTTTTTTCCCCTTCTGTTTGGAAGGAAATGGTAAAGTGTTAAAGTTCCAGAGGTGACAACTAAGCTGTAAACTGATCCTCAAGGGTCAAGTGCTTGTGTTTGCTCCAATGGATACAGACGGGATCATGCTTTGTCTTGCACACGAATAAAGCCTTCTACCTCTCAAAATACATCAAAATCTCCTTTCTCAAACATCTTTAACAACATGAGGCCATCTGCTTCTCCCCCACAGACAATCTCCCTAAGAATGACTCCTCCCTAGCTGGAGGTGGTGAATGGACACCCCTCAGGAGGGCAGACAGAAAAGGTCTCTCTTAGGCCCTGGGATTTCACAGACCATTATAAAACAGCATGACTCAGAACTGCTGATCTGCCACTGAAACGGATGGCTTTTCTCATTGATTCGGGTCAAAGCTGATAGTTTTAAGCTAAAGCAGCCTTTCAAATGTACTAAAGCTCATTTACACCTGCATTTGACCCCCCTCTTTAACGCTACGTTAATTATTAACCTGAAGGTCGGTAAATAAACCTCTGTGGACGACAGATGTTAAATGTAAACACACCAAATCTGCATTCCTGATCAACAGCCAAGGTTGAAACTGGGTACAGGGATGGATCCGATGTTTTAGGGGAAATCTTATATCTAAAAGTGAAACTTATTTTGGGAATTCACCATCTTTTAATGCTTTTTATGCAAAAAAAAAATATATTCAATTAAAAAAAAACATGATAGCCAATTCAACAGTATGGTAACTTCAATTTCATGTTTTTCTTAAACAAAAAAGAAAAAAATAAAGAAAATGCATACCACCCATGAAGCTGAGAGCAAGAAGGACTACATTTTTAAATAGGCTCAACTTTTATCCCCTGATTGTTTTTTTTTTGTTTTTTTTTTAACTGGGGCGGGAGTCTTATCCTCTTTTCCTTTAAGGATCCAGCCATGCCAGTTGACCTCAGCGCATTGGCATGTGATGATCCACTTTGGAAACTCTTCCAAGAATAAGCCCCCCACCCCGCACACAAGCAAGCTTTGCTGAATCTGCACACTTTTCCTCAGGACAGGCCTCACTTGAACGCTAAGGCGCGAGTCCTTTGTAAATATTACCAACAGTTTGACAGTCTACATCTAAACAGATGTCGTGTTAGCGACTCTTTGCAGAGTCCCATCTGGAGACTGAAAGTGTAGAAGACAGTCAGTGAAGAAAACTTAATCTCTTTAATGAATTCTAATTTATCTTAAAAACAAAACACACTCCAATCATCTTTTTTATCGGTTGTAAGTGTTCCCAGTGATCTTTTTTTTTTAAATAATTGCGCCATTTTAAGCCAAATCAATAAACCTGTGATTTCCCTAGGTGTGAAAGTGAGTGTGCATGTGTGTGATTGAGGCCCTGCGACAGACTGGTGATCTGTCCAGGGTATACCCTGCCTTCGCCCATCAGTAGCCGGGTTAGGCTCTGGCACCAAAAGGGACAAAGCGATCAAGAAGATGAATAAATGAATATAAATGTTCATCATCAACACCAAAAATAACATTTTGTATTGTAGTGTCATCTTTAAAAACCCACTTCAATGAAAATCCTCTTATTTGTGTTTTTAACATTTACATGTAGCACAATAAAAGACTTGGATAAAATTAAAAAAACTGCATTTCGGATTAATTCTTAATTTAAATTGCATTTATTTAGAAAACCGGATACTTGAAAATGCTCGAACTAATGGCGCAGTTACAGAAATGGGCATGCCACAGTCTCCGCCTGCGTGCACTTTGGCCTGCTCACGCTTAGGTGTGCAAGACATGAGTGTTCAAGAGCGAATTCTGTCTGGAAATGGCTGGAGTAATGGCTAATCTTAGCTTGATGCTATAAGCTTGCGCACAAACAGAGCTCTAAGCGACGAGGAAAGGAGGTTGTTCTGTGCCAACTGTCCCGCCCACA
>NC_050533.1:15683532-15687440 GCF_002922805.2 Oryzias melastigma
AATCTAAATTAAAAGACCACTGGGAATGATAGAAAAAAAAATGGTTTGAGTGGGACTTTAAACGTGTTAAAGGTTGGGATGATGTGTCTGTTAAGGTCTGTAAATTTAAGTTTTTGATATCACACTTGGATTTTTTTTTTACATAAAATGCCTACAAGCACATGATTTATACTTACATCTATGGCTCTTTTTAGAACAGTCTTTAATTAATCACTGTACAGGAACAAGAGATCCTGCAACTACAGTTATCATTCTAAATGCTAGAATTTACGTTTTATTCCAATAGTTAAAGTGATTAAACATTTGATACTTTGATTAAGTTATGTCAACACACAGGACAAGAGGCTGCTGGGAATTTGAGTGAGCATCAGTGCATGAGCTCAAACGTTTCCTGAAAAGGAGTGCTCCATGTCACAGCAAAAGCTACAAGTGATTAACATGACATGCAATCGAGTAGAACGGGCGCTGCGGCTCTAAAGACTTGACAGCCACTCAGAGAAACGGCCATCCCTGCCATCATCTGCCTGTGTCCACAATCCCATGCTCAGTGGTTTGGAAAAGCTGCAGTGAATGGAGATGAGCCGTCCATCCCCCAGAACCCCCTTTAACGCTGTACATTCTGCACATGCAGCCACATTCTTGTTTGGGGTTAAGTAGGTCAGATGCAAGCCTTATCTTAGAGACGACGCTTTCATCCGGCCTCAGGTCAGTTTATGCCTGGCTGAGTTTCAGTCTTTGACTAGACGGTCTTGACATATCTTTTTATTTTTAAGTTGGACCAGTTTTCACGTGTGTGTCATGAGGAAGAGTTCACATTCCCCCTGGGTGATAAAAGCCCAGTTTTGATGAGAAGAATGAGGGAACTTGTTTTGGTCATTTTATCCAAGAAAATAATGTTATGTAAACTATTAGATGAGTTACTAAGTCAGCTGAAATGGGTCATCCTGCTTTAGAAAAATTAAGTCTGAGAATTCTGATGAACAATGTTGCTTTTAGCCCAGACCTGACCGAGGGCAGGCCCTGACAGAGTATAATTCTTCTTTCTGTTAAACAAATCCAGTCATTAAAGACCCTCTCTGAAGAATATCGTGTCTGTTATGTTTTTAAGATTTTCTTTTGCATTTTTCTCATGATGGAGGACTTATGTTAAGATAATTCTTTACTATTGTTGTAAATCACGAGCAAACAAAAGCAGTTTGAAAAAGAGCTTATTTGTGATGTAGAAAATGTGCTGGGTGGGTTACGTTGGGGATGTGAGGGTCTATAGGCTAGCAGGAGAGAACGCTAAGGTGCGAGCATGTAAACCAGTGATAGGCAACTCAAGGCCTCAAGGGCCGCAGTATAGAGAGGGACCTGGTTGCAGGCAAGACGGCTCCTAACATTAAAGTCATCATTAGCCTGAAACAGAAATGTCGCAACTATAGCCAGAAGCTGAAATTGCGTATATATGCTAGAAGATCCCTAATTAACCCTTACCCATAAGCCTCACTGTAACCTGGTTCCAGTGTTTTTCTAGGGGAAGAGTGTAAACTTTGTTCAAACTTCAGGCGAGGACTTCCGGCTAATGATGCTCCAGGACCATCTTGGGGCTATGTTGTTGTCTGTGGTCAGGTCCTCTTGGAAGTGTGTATGATTTCCAGATATCCCAGGCCTACTCGTGACTGATTATCTTGTTCAGGTGTGTCCAGCCAATTAGAACTTGCCAGAGCAGGGTATGTTGGAAGACATGCAGCCCTCGAGGCCTGGAGTTGCCCATCCCTGATGTAAACTAAGAGCTCTCCCACGGCAAGCGTTACTTTAAAAATGTGAGAGGAACCTCCACTGGATAAGATCACGCCCGACCTCTGCGATCTCCCCTCTACGGCGCTCCAAATCCGTTTTGTTGGGTTCAAATTTTCGCCGGACGCTGGAGCTGAGTCGCAGCACTTTTTGTGAAGTTGGGGATATTAACAACCTAAATCGTAATAAATGGCGGGTTATTGCGTGAACTGAGTCATGATTTTTGCGAGGCAGAGCTTGTGGCCAAAGGGAGTCATCTGTCGTGGCTAGACCAATTTTGATGTGGGAGCACGGGTCAGTAACGGGGAAAGGAGGCGGGGTTGCTCCACGCCCATGGTCCTGCATACAACTACAATTTCTAATGAACAGCCACTCTGCAGAAATTAGGTTTTTTTTTTGTACTTTGGCGAAAAACAACAGAATCTTAAGTAAAAGATCGCTGAGAATGCTTTTAAAACGTATCAAAAGATGAGTGGAGTGGTTCCTTAAAGTTATAAAGCTCCAGCCTAATTATCTTAATTTAATATAAAGGACCTAGGGACTCAAATTTTAGCGAGTTAAAATGAAAAATGCTGTAAAAATGCTTTTTAGCTGCAATAGACGGTTTGCATTGAACTGAAAGTGAAGCAGCGGGACTATGCCCTTTTGAGAAGAAGCAGGCATACATTTGCATTGGGGCGGCACATGTCTTCCCCAGCCAAAAGCCTCATCTAGCCAACGCCTAACCAAAAAAAAAAATAAAAAAAAAAAAAGGACATGCAAGGGGAGGAAAAAAGGCAATCATTGAGACATTGATATTCTTTAGCCAAAATGGAAGACTAGTGCCAAATGAGTTCAGAAGAGAGGAGGAGGAGGTGGGTTGAAGGGCAGGGCAGGAAAATGAGTACAAAGCACTCCTGTGTCAGTGCAGTAGCTCCACATGTGAAATCTACAAACTCTAAAATAATATGTAATTTGAGTGGCCCCCTCATGTACAAGGTCGGCACAGCTGGCTAGACGAACCACAGTTGTCACAGAATACGACACAATCTGTTTTGATGTGCTGCTGTTTAAGAGTTTGGGCTGGGTGAAGGGGGTTGGCCGAGCTCCACAGCCACACAAAGAACCTCTTCTGATAGCCAGGAGAGTAGGAGAGAAGTTCATTGCTCTTTCAGCGACTCTCTCATAGCCTCGACATTTCCTTCTTTTCTTCCATTTTAGCATTTTCCCCCAATCATCTGTGCTGCAGACAGGAGTTAAATGAGCCCGCTGGCCGGGTAACTTGACACAGCACCAGGAATAAACGCAGCATTTGAAACTGCATTTAAAAAAGTGTAACGTTTTGGGGAAAAAAAAACGGACACACAAAAAAAGTCAGAATTTTACCTTCCCCCATCGGGCCCTGGTGGAGAGCAGAGCGGGATTCCTCTGGCATGGCACGCAGCCCTCTGGAGCTGACCAAAGAAAAAAAAGTGAAGATATTATCCAGACGTACTATGCCGCACAGTAAAAACAACAAGGATCGGATTTATCATTTTCACAAGGTTGGATTTTGTTTATTTTTTTTAACAGCACAATCATTTTGTCCGTGACCCCTCTGTTTTCGCTTGACTCGACACTGTTTACACAGGTCTTCTATGAGACGGAAATTCTTCCCGGTTCTTCTGCTAGGCTGGCTCCAGCACACTTTGAAATGCTCCTTGAAAACAGCACCTTAAAGACCGACTACGATAACATGATAGCATTTTTCTCATAGAAGACATATATATATATATATAAAGAGAATTAAGCAGTCTGAAAAAGCTTGTAGGTGTGACGTAGGTGCTACAATCAGCAGGTGAAAAGCTCCCTGCTCTGCTCCATTCTAACGGATCTACCAGTAGATGACTAGATCCTTTTATGTCTTTGCTTTCCTCGCCTAACTGCATCTGGCTAAAAGCTGTACTAGTTCCAATATTGCTCGCTTTTTTTGTTCCTTCGGTAATGTTAGGATGGAGTGTGAGGGGCTGTAAGCTAGTGGGAGAGTGTAAACAGATGGATGATGGGAAGTGGGGACGGGCTTACTCTGTGCCAACAGCCCCGCCCACAACTTGGAGGTGAATTTTCAATGAACTACTGCAGAAGCTATGTCCTAGAAAACAACAATTAAA
>NC_050533.1:15687856-15695952 GCF_002922805.2 Oryzias melastigma
CTTTGCTTTCCACGATTAAACTGCATCTGGCTAAAAGCTGTACTAGTTCCAATATTGCTCGCTTTTTTTGTTCCCCCGGTAATGTTAGGATGGAGTGTGAGGGGCTGTAAGGTAGTGGGAGAGTGTAAACAGATGGATGATGGGAAGTGGGGACTCTGTGCTAAAAGTCCCGCCCACAACTCAGAGGTGAATTTCTAATTAACTACTGCAGAAACTAGAAAACAACAATTAAAAAAAGTGGCTAAAAATGGCATCATTATAATTTTAAAACCACTGAGAACACTTTTAAAGTAGGTCAAAAGATGATTGGAGTGGGACTTTCACCATAAACTTCTATTAGTGTTGGCATTGTAGAACAAACAGGTGCATCAGCTGTTTCACTTGTTTCTCAGACACAAAAGCTAGTCACTTACAAAACTAGAGTCACTCCAGTGACTTATCCTTCTCTAATTCCTAATGAGGAACTGTGATGATGACCTGTGTTCCTATAAAATCCCTTTGGTGCAGGTTTTTCACATTCCTGCCTGTTGACTCCTTTCTGCAGATTCATGTTGAACATGAGAACTTGTCCATTTGTGTCTCCTAGCGAGCCCTGGGCCTTTCAAACATCACATTCTTGGGCCAGCTAGATCAGAAGGAGCAGGAATTCTTCTGGGATTAGGATGAAGTATTGTTCCTTTTGCATCTGCTAGCCACTGTGCCGAGCTGACAGCCAGGCCAGCTGGGGCCAAACTGAGCCCACTGCCAGGAGGTTCGCCAATTAGGATGTGCAGGAATGCAGGAAGAAGTCATGGAGTTAGATGGGAACATAATGATCACTGGTTCACTGCAAGGCTGCCAGAAAGGCAGTCTGGATTTGCTCAATTTAAACTAAAATCTAGGATTGCTTTGTTTTATTCTTTAGGATATCCTTTGAGAGAAAAGCAAGAATACAAGTATGAACATTTACGACAACTGTGCATCCACACTGGTTGACATATGGAACAAAAGGTAAAAAAACATTAGCATAAAATCCAAACCAAGAGTGAGAAGTCATAATAAAAGGAATAGATTGCAGCTTAGGCCTGAATGTCAATAAGAATTTGGTGGATATTGAAACAGACAGGCCACGATTAAAAGTGAATTAAAGATGAAATCTAAAGTAAACTAAGAAACTGAAGGAAGAATAATTTTTATAGGTGGTTAAACTGCACAATTTTAAAATGTGTGGAAAAAAACCTATTGATTCTTCATGACAATTTTTCTTTTTTTTGGTACATGCTTTGATCCAAAAGTCAAAGTGTTGCCCAATAGTTTAAAGTCTCCTGGCAATTATTCACTGAGAAATCTGTTTACTTTCAGAAATGTGCTCATCCCTTTGCAGTTTCCATGCACACTCATTGTTAGGAAGAGCTGATACACAGAGGATAAGCACATTGGAATATGATTTTAACAATGCCTTCTGGTTCTGAGTATTGACGAATCAGAGGGTGAGATGTGTGAGTCAGAGGAACTAATAAAGGAGTGCCTCTATGTCATGACAATTATAAATAAAAAAAAAATCTCAACCTTTTCCACCCATGTTATAATGGAGCCCCAGTATGAAAGCAAATATCTGCATACACATATGCAGAATGGATGTCAGTTCTTCTTTTGAAGACAAAAAACATGCTAGTGTGCATGTTTCCTCAGCAATTTCAGTAGAGCAAGATGATATGCAATTTCACTCATAAGTATGAGTGAATATTTTACAGTCTGAAAAAAATCCTCACTTTATTGTCATGTTCTTGCTTTTTTTTCATTTCCTCAAATTCTTTCCATGAGAACCCAGGAGTTCGAGGGCTTTTAGAAAAGAACCTGGTTAAGTGACTTTCAAGTGGCAGTTTGTTTAGCATGAAGAAAGCCTGATGTCAAGATGGCTGGCTTTCAGCTTGTTCCACTGAAAAAGTGGCCTAATAAAACCCTCCGATAATGCCACCTACTGTGACCTCTGAGCTCACCCACTATAATGACCAAGACCGAAAACTATGCTAATCTGTCTCTGGTCACCGAGAGCAGGAGCAGGAATAATAGGCTAAAACCTTGATACAACATAGACGTCTGGGAATCAAGCCTGTTTTTTCAGAGTGCTTTCCAGAGCTGTGGGGTAGGTGTAGAAAGACTGTTTGGATAAAGACAAAAAAAAACGCTTTTTTAAATGGTCTGCCCGGTAACGAGAAAAAAAAAAAAAAAACAATCCTAAAAGCTTTGGACAAAGCTCAACAATCATAACTCATTACCTTCCAGCTTCCACTTGCCCACCTTTGGCAATTTCAATCCTTGTTTTTCTAAGGAGGAGGCAAAGCCACATTTCAAGACCTAAAGAAAACACAACGTACAGGCGTACATTCATACTGGGCTGACCACCTGTGCTTGGACTCCACGCTATTACGCACAAATGGAGAGCATTTGGTTCCCACAGCTGATTAGTGCATTACCCGCAGCATGAACCCACTGCGCATGGGAGTTTGCAACTTGTTCCTTAATTGAAGACAGATGCAACAAAACAGAATCTGATACAATCAAAAGAAAGGATAATTTCTTTAGATAGGCGGATAAACTTGATTTGTTTTTTTCTAATTAACATGATCCAGTTAAAGTGTGAGTTCCTGTCTTTAAGAAAAACAAAGATGGAAAGATTGTGTCAAAATCTGGAGACGTAACTTTTGCTAAATTTGCGTGACTAAGTGTTGGCTTGTCAAGAGAAAAAAAAAGAAGTGCCCTGAAGGGGTGACTACCTTGAGTATTTCACAACTGACAGACAGTCGAGCTTCTACAAGAAGTGAAACCAGCGAACATGTCTACAGAGGAAACCAGAAGATAACTTCTTCTCTCACAGAGACATGCCACTTTCTCTGTCCCTGCAGGAAGGGCGCACAGAGGGCACAGACAAGCTCCTGCGGATGTGACATAATATCTAACCAAAACTATATTACACTAGGAAAAATAAACAAAAAAACAGAAGGCTGCAATAATACAAATTCTTCAAGAGACGAACAATAACATTAATTCCTGATTCTCAGGGTCTAATATTCTGCAGATACGTTAGTATGCAATAGCAAAACTTTGTCATGTTTTTTAAAAAAAAAAACATATTTTAAAAAGAAAATACATGAAAAAAATGACACCACTAAAGATCAAGGATCAAGAAACCAGAGAATAGACACATTATATTAACAGCTATTAAGAACTCCACTTTTACCAGATGCAGAGTAAATGTTCAGTGCAATATTTTACTATTCAACTTTACGGCTTAAGCATCATCCTGCATTGTCTTAAATGTTTTTGTACATTAAAAGCTTAACAAAAATATGTAATCCTAGCAATAAAGCTTTGCAACAAATTTACAATATTTGAAGGGACTTTGATTTTATATAATATTTAAAACTGAAATCTTTCCTTTTAAAAAAAACGTCAACTTTGATCATCTCTTGATGTATTTAAAAAGCATTTTCAGCTTTTTTTAAAAATCAGGATTGTGTAGTTTTTAGCCAAAATAATTTAAAAAACCCAGTGTTTTCTATGAAATTATTTCTCCATAGTGGTAGTAGTTAATTAAAAATTCACCTCTGAGTTGTGAGTAGGACTGTTGGTGTGGAGTAAGCCTTCCCTTACTTCCCATCATCCAGTTTTGAGCCAAACACTAGATCCCCATTCCCTCCTCGCTGCTGAGAGCTCTTTGTTTACATGCTAGCTTACAGCCTCTATATATTTCAGCTATCCAGCCATACATTTTTGAGCCAGATTTCAGTATAGATGAGGAAACTAAAAAAAAAAAACTATTTAAATGGAGTTGTATGCAAGTGGGTGCATTCTACATTACAAATACGCTTTTTTTAAAATGCATTTTTCTTCTTCTGCTCTTAATTCACAACAATTTAAATAAAGAAATACACGTAAATGCAATATTACCCTCAATTTTCTCCATATATGCCCTAAAAATGCCACAAGATCATGTTAAAAACACCAAAATCTCCATTGTCACTGTAATGGATCTAAGACCTACTTTCTGAACACAGCCGTTCAGGAGAGAATAGTCATGTTCTTCGCTGTAAAAAGCTATCTGATAAGTGAATTTGATTATTATCTCTTTGCAGTTTTCCAGAGTGGTCACATTTCAGCTCTTTTATTCACAAGATATTCTGTGAATTCCAGCACCGAGCATGAGAATGTCATCTAAACGCAGATGTTTCCTCTTAGCTATCTGGTGTTGCAATATGAATGCCACAACTTACTAACAAAGAGATAGTTCCAAAAACATTTGATAGAGGAAACATTTAAGTCCCATAACTATTACTTTACATCAAAACTCTTGGTTGCATTTTGTTATGTGAAATAATTGTGCACTGACTTAGAATGGATTAGTCATCTCAACCCCCAAAAAGAGCCTAATAGGTTCTTTAGTTGTTTGCCCTCCAGGAATATAGCATCCTTTGCTGTCCAAGACCAACTACCTCGTGATATCTACCACAAAATGCCCACTGAGACACTGAAAGAACGACACAAGACCCCTGGGATGTCTTAACCCTGCCAAGGTGGGCTGGTTTCGATTAAGACAACATCCATCAGGAAGGATGTTTATATTTAAAGGAGGGGAAAAGACCCTGATGGAGGCAGCATTTACAATTTAAATTTAAAGCATTTAAAGAGCTATATTTACCATGGGTTGCTTCTCTGTTAGCCCCCCCTAATGCCTACCCCCTCCCCATAAAAAAGACTTTTAGAAAGTGCCGTCCTTTCCCACATTACTCCTACTATTTGCCCTCTGACACTCGGGCTTTTGAGACGCCAACAGCTTTTCATTCACAAAACAATTCGCCCTCATGGCCAGTGTTAATCTCAAACACACCAACATTTTTCATATAAGACACTCTCAACAGCCCCAACCGGCCTCAAATACACAACACATGAGCTTCTTTAGCATCACCCATCACATTTCGGACCAAAACAGGGGGGTTTTAAACAATAAATGAGCCCCCACAGGGTCCTCTGAGGAGTCTCTCCATATGGAGCGCACTCTCTCCTGCAGCCAAAATAACCTTTAATGGGAGAGTAATTGTTCCCCACTGCGGGGGGAAAAGGGAAAAAAAAAAGTATTTTCACCTCTCGGCCCTCGCAACGAATAAACACAGACGCATACCTGGAACGTGAAGCGGGCAAGTACCATCTGAGGGAGCAAGTGACCAGTGAAGATTTCAGACTCTTCAGAACTTCAACAGTAGATCCAGAACACAAGCAGTTCTCCATGAAGTCCTGTAGAGTTTGAAGGGGAGAAGAGGGGGCTGCTGGGTAAAATTAGACGGTCGGTCTTCAAATAGACTCCAGTATGCGCTCTTAAAGGTGTATTCTACCACCTTTGGAGAATGGGGAGTTCTAAAGGGTTAAGATGATTTGTGAAGGTGGCGATCAAAGAAGTAACTCCCTATAGTAGCTGAAAAATACCCAGATGGTCCTCAGTCTCTGCTTTAGAGGGGAGTGGGTTTAATGTAAACCTTTGACTCTCAAAAGTGCAACCCTAGCTGCAGCTAGTAAAAAAGGAAGTTAGGAGTCTCTGATTCTGATTTAGAGCAACTGTAGCTGCACATCGAGACATGGGAGGAGTCTCCTTTAGGCCTGAGCAATAAATTGAAAATTTATTGTCATTGCAATACCAGCCTGTGCGATAGGTGCTTCGCAAAAGACAGCATAAACTGCAGAAACGGTCACACCCAGTGCTTCCCTGAAGTTCTGAGAATGTCGTTATTCATATCATATGAATCAGGAGTAGATAAAATGAAAAAAAAAAAACGTGAGCTCCCTATTCTGCTCCATTCTGATGCCTTCACTTGTAGACAACTAGATCCATGTTTGTCTTTGTGGCTCAAAATTGCATTTCTAAGCAAATCGTTAGTTAAATCATTGTGAATCAGGAACAGGTAAAAAAATTGAAAAAAGGCACTTTGGGAAGCAGAATACACAAGCTCTATTAGATGCATTTGTATACCACTAGATCCATGTACGTCTTTGTTTTCCTCGTCTAAACTGGAATATGGCTGAGAACTGTATGACTGGGTAGCGCCGATTTTGTTCGCCACTTTTGTCGCACCGGAAATGTGAGGTTGGGGTTGCAAGGTAGCTGAAGAGCGTGTAAACAGATGGATGATGGGAAATGGGGGAAGGCTTCCTCCATGCTAGCAGCTGCATCCACAACTCTGAGGTGAATTTCTACTGCCGTACTGGAGAAACTATGTCTTGAAGTTTTTTTGGATTTAGCCTAAAATGGCATAATCATAATTAAAAGACGCCTGGGAACACTTTGAAAATAGATTAAAAGATGATCAGAGTGGAACTTAAATAGCTACATGCTATTTTTGAGTGTGAGGGAGACCCTTTGGTATGGTGCAAACTTCACTAAATGATACATCACACAAACGATTTGTTTAACAGTCGACTAATTACCGATTATTTTTTCCAATTAGTCGACTAATCGGGTCACGCACAAAGTGGATGTAAAACACATCTTAACCATCATTAGCTTTGAACTAACTAAAAATAAAGACAATTAAGATGATAGTTTATTAAACATTTAATGAATCATACAGGTTCTTTAAAACATTAAAACAAGATTAAATCAAATGAGGAAACAAGGAACTATTTTTCATTAAAGATAAAGTTTTGGTCTCACTGACTTAAATATAAAAAAATCCCTTTTTTGGTGCGGAACACACTATTTTGTTGAACTTTACAACTGCCTGACACCATATATTATAAAGTAACGACTAATCGACTATTAAATTAGTCGTCGACTATTAAAATAGTCAACAATAAGTCGACTATAAGCAAGTTTGCAAGGAAGTATATCTCCATACCTGCAAGTCGTTCACCTTTAGAGACTTTTCAATACAACCAGAAATACAGTAAGAGATCAGCATGCATGTTTAAAACCTCTGCTAAGTAAACATGTTGGTTTTCCTTGTCAACAACTCATAGGATGGATAGACAGAGATCTGGATTATGTTTAAAGAAAAAAAAAAAAAAAACACAAAATCTACATTGTTGTTTATTGTTGTCCATGTTGGTTTTGGACAGTACTACCAGAAAGGTAGATATCGGTTAGTTGTGTTTCCCTAATATTCAAGTTCTTACCTGAGATAACTTGCAAGTTGTGTTGACTTATTTAACTGAAACTGTCTCAGTGAAATGGAAATTATGTATTAGTTGTTTTGCGATTTGTTCATGTATCTTCAGTCATCTCATCATTTCAATATTGATCACTAATATCGCATGTTTTCCGCATATTGCACAGCCCTCGTCTATGAAACGCCACTTAAACATAAAGCAGATTTGGGGATTTTCTTTACAGCTGCAACACGTCGAGACATAAGCAACAAGAGCCGAAGGCCAGTTTTCCCGTCTGGAGCACCGAGCGGGGAGCAACGTTCATGACGTTTATCAGAAACCAAGTTCCGACCTCATTGTGCAAAAGGTCAAGTGAGGTCAAAGAAGCACAAGATGCGACTTTTCTGGAGTAATTGATTGCTTTTTTGTCCCATTCTTCCTTGGCTGCTGGTGGTGGGAAGAGTTACTGAACTATAAAAGAAACTGCATTTCAAACTTCAGCCTGCACCAGTGGGGTGCTCATTAGAGCAAACAATTAGGTTTGGAAGAGCAGAGCGTGGGCACCATGGGGAGGATTGAGCTGCAGGAAAAGAGGAAATGATTCAACAGTGGAATGATGGTTATTTTTACTTATTTCTTTCCAGGATTATTCCTGTTTTATTGTTGAAATGGAAAATATCTACTGGACATTAAAAGCAGCTGGTCAAAGTTCAGCCAGCATGGGGTGGTTTTGGTTGGAGGGCAAACAGAACTTATCTGACTGAAACTCAACAGTTTGAGGCAGACATGCACCTCAAATTTAAATTTAAATTAGTTTCCACACATCAGAGCACATTTTTCCTGAATGCCTTCAAATGCATGACTAAACATCAGCAGCACCTGACAGGTAAAATAGCGTTTTAGGGGTTAAAAAGTAGCAACTATCAATATTTCTCATTAGAATGGCTTCTCAACAAATAAACAAGTTAATAACTAAAGTT
>NC_050533.1:15696039-15701696 GCF_002922805.2 Oryzias melastigma
CTGGCAGGTAAAATAGCTTTTTAGGGGTTAAAAAGTAGCAACTATCAATTTTTCTCATTAGAAAGGCTTCTCAACAAATAAACAAGTTAATAACTAAAGTTTATATCACAAAATGCTTAAAAACCTAAATTTAGGTGAGAAACTGATATTAAATAAAGCTCAGGATGGAAAAAAGGCACAAACCTACCGAATTCGCCAACCCTTATTCCTTCCCGTGAACGCAACTCGAGGTTTACCTCTTCAATCTGGTTACTGGTTAAAAAAAAATCAAATAAATCCTCCCGTTTCCTCTTTTTCACATGTTGCTTACGTACACGCATCTAAACTCAGCTCATCAACTGCGTCCGACAACCGAACACGCTGCTTCATCTCTGAAGACCTGAGAAGAACGCGCGCTGCCTTCACGGACACCCGGAAATAAGAAATACAGAAGTTTTACGCCGAAAGCCGAAATATGTGTTCTTATAAGATCTACTTTTATACAAAAACCAAAAATATTACTAATATCCCTTCACTGTCTATAATCGTGCTTATTCATTTTGCACTTCTGGTGTGTTCTACAGTAAAACTTTGTTTAAAATGCCTCCAACCTAATAAGGAGTGCTAATTTACAAGATTACATTGAACGCACCGAAGTAACGCCTGTTTTCACAAGCAAATAGTTTTGTATATAGACGTCTGCGGTTCTAACTTGGCACTTTCATTAAAAGCAATAACTATGTAGCTTTTTGGTATTTTGTTTATCTTTCTGATTTTAATTTAAAATTTTAAAAGTTTCTTAAATTCCCAGTCCAACAAAGACATTCTTGTGAAAGAAAATAAATTCAAACCATGTCAATTACATTTATTTGGGTCTGGTCAGTAGAATGGGGGCCCCTCAAAAGATGCCTTCAGTGATTCTATTGATGGCTTTCAATTTATGTCTTTCTTTCTTTTTTTGTGCTTTTTATTGTGGCCCCTCTGGAAATCATTTAAGGGTCCCATAGAGGGAATGACTGAAAAAAGCTTCAGACTGGTTCATTTAAATGACTGTTAAGGTCAGGATTTAACGACAGAGTTCACACTTATATGAAAGGGCAACTAAACTTTAGATTGACAGATCAGTACTGCCATCTGCTGGATATAGTTTGAACAGTCAAAAGTAAAACATCTGAAAAACATTTTCATATTTTAATCAGCAAATGCTTTAGTTTTATTTGAAAAAAAATAATTTAACTTGAAACCGAAACAAAAGTGTGTTCTTATATTATTTATGTTCTTGTTTAATTAAGGCAGGCTCCACTACCTTAGGCTCCAGAACCACATGTGGCCCTTTGACCCCTCCATTGTGGCTCCAATGGTTAAATAGAAATAAAAATCATTTTCTATTTTGGATTAAAATAGCAGTGCACTTCACGAAAGTCGCACTGAAACATTTTGACAGATTTTTGAGAGCCGTATACCAACAAAAAACACTTGGAGATTAAGGCACGGCCAGAATTCATTACCTATCATTGGCACATGAGGCAAATTTCCTATTTTTGAAAAATTCAAGGATTTTAAGGGTTTTTTATGGTCTAAAAATACAGAATTGGTTACTTAGTTCTGATTTATTAATTTCTGGTTGAGATGCCTCAACAATTGTAAAATAAAAATAAAATGTGATTTTTTCCCACTTCTGACATGACACTACTTATATTTGCTGCATTGAGATAATCAAATATCGTAGAGGGTGTCTTTTATTTTGAAAGGATGTCACGCAAACCTCAGTCAAAAGTTATAAACTACTTCATATTTTGAAAAAAAATATTTTTTTCTTCATGTTTATGTTTAGGTTATGTCAAAAAAGTATATTTATCATAATAACTGCAATTATGTAAAAAAAAAATCTGTGTCTTATTTTTCTAAAGCCAGATTTTGTGGCTCCTTCTGGATTGTGAAATGGACTTTAATAGCTCTTTAAGTGTTGAAGGTTGCAGACCCCTGAACTAAGGTAACCTCTTTATGCTTACTCTTCTAGATCGTTAATGTATATTTTAGGTTTTTGCATTCTACAATTATGTACAATAAACTAATTCATTGATGGAGCAGTGTTGTGCAAGTTACTACTAAACTTTAATGTAACAAATTACTTATTAGAATTAATGTCTCTCTACAATTACTGAGATTAAAGAATAAAAAAAAATGCAATTTCTTTCACAAATAACAAGTCTGATAGTTGTCCATGTGTGTGGATAAATCCTCTTCAAGTGCCTGTAATATTACACTGAAACGAGCAAATCTATTACCTGACTTTATCTGTCATGGTTATGAAAAAGCAGAGTAAGCTGACTGATGGAGAGAAAAACTGTTTTTTTATCCTGAGGAAAGACAGTGGAATCTAGGACTGATTTGGCAGGAAGTCACTGCAATTATGAAAATATGAGAACAAAGCTAGAAAATGAAAGAGACAAGTGGCATAAAATATATTCAAGACCGTAATGGCAGAGATAACCACAGGAGGGCGACAGAGAGATAAGGACCTGCCAAACCATCTCATTATTGGGTTTCATGCACTGATAACATCTTCTCAATAAATAAAAGTTGTTGACTACCTGTAAAACATAAAACAACTTGGCCTCGGGAATTCTCTTCTCTGTTGTTTGACTTTTTTTTTAAGAACTGTTCTCCTTTGATGGATGATTACATTTTTTATTAATCTGTTTTATATTTATTGAAAACTGAACTGCTATGTTCAAGATGTTTATTAATCTCGAGGACAGTTCTATTCTTAAGGTCACTACTTTTGTTATTTAGTTTTAGCTAAATAAAAAAAAAACTGCAATGCAATGTTGGGTGAAATCAGGGGAAGAGTTACCACTGGGCAAAGTCAGGCGATTGTCTGGGCCCCCCAACACTCTGGGGCCCCAAGCTAAACAATAAATAAAAATGTCTTAAATATATTTTATGTTCATCATTATTTAACTCTGTCATTAGGACATGCTTCGTCCTCCCCCGTCCCTCTGCAGCAATGGAATATTCCAGTAAACAGCCAGTTAGTTCAGTTTTCCCAGATTGAGCCTTTTTGATTCCAACATGGTGGTTAAATATAGTTTTAGGCAGGTGGACACAATTGGGACAGGTTTGGGATCGGTTTGGTGGTTTTCAGTTCCTTGTTGAAATATGCTTGAAACATCAGTCAGGAGAGGCAGAGGTATTAGCCAAATAATGACAAGAAATAATGTGTCATTTAACCTGTTCCATAAAAGCAACATATGTGTTTGATCCTGATCATTTTATTTTTTAATCCTCAAATTATGTATTTTGTATATTTTCTGTTTAATTTCAGCGTAGGTTGAAAGTTTTGCCCCACAGCAGACGCCACAAATAATTTTTTCAATTTTTGAATATTTATCAAAGCATTCAGATTCTTGACATTGATTTTGTATACTACTGGGCCAATTAAGACATTATTTTACATTTTAATCCCAATAAGGATTTTTTTTTTTTAATTATCGTTAGAACAACAACCACTTGTTTTTTCCCTCCAAACTACTATTTATGTCTGCCACTCAGCGCTATTGCTCATGGAATGCTGTGTTTATCAAATTCATGGTCAAGGTAAAGGACTTTAAAAAAAAAAATCATTTATTTTCAAAATTACGTTGACGCACAAACCATTTAAAACACCAAAACTGAAAAACAAAAATACCTCTTTGACCACATCAAACATTACATTTATGTTTTAAATCACATATACACATATTAGACAAAAACATAAAGAACTTATCTTGTATTATCTACTAAAAATAAAAGTGAATTGATGTTGAACCGTATTGGTTATTTGTATTATAACTTAATCTTTCACCTAAATAGGTTTTTCAAACTCAGAAATAAACTAATGATGGAATAAACACAAATATTTCCATGTAAAAAAGTTCATGCTTTAAAACCTTGAAAATTAAAGTAATAAAGCAAAAATAAAAACCAGTACAAACTAAAACAAAGATTGATACACCTCTTAATCTGAAATTAGGATAACCAAAGAAAGTGAGAATGATTGACTGAATCATAACCTATTTAAAATACAGAGCAAAAAAAAAAAAAAGAAGAAAAAATGAAATAAATAAAAATGATTGCAGTCGTTCTAGCCTCTGCTCTGCTTATGTCATTCAGACGATAACAAAGTTCTCTTTCTTATCAAAAAAACTAGGATGGTAAAATGAGCGAGTCAGATGAGGTTTTGTGGTTCTATTGTAGATCTCAGAGTCTCCGTTCTCTTCTGTGGCAGCCATAGTGTTGTGTATAACCGGCACAGGCAGATGTTGGGAAATCCTCTTCCTCACGATGAAGCACCCCACGACTGCGAGGAGGACGAGGATGCAGATAACCCCGAGGACCTTTAGCGCTATGATACCTGTTTGATTCATGGGATAAACATTCATGAAGACACAGTTTCCACTATAAAATATCGTTTTACATTGTGTTACCTGTTTGGTATCCAGTTTTTCCATTATGCAAATCAGATAGTGTGAATACATCCTCTTCTGAAAAAGCAAATTTACATTATTTGGATTAAGTCTTCTAGAAAGAATTTTTTTTATGAAAAAAAGTTTACTTTACAGTAATGGAGAACTCACTAGTTACTCCACGGCAAAAAAAATGACAGTCGTCCTTTGAGAGAAATTTGTTCTCATTTCCTCCACAACCACTGTAGTTGAAGGGTAAACAATCCTCCAGGTAAGGGTCGTAGTACCACTTCCTGTAGCTATCCCTGCACGTCCCTGTGTCTGGAGTTTTGGTGCAGAACTCTGTGGACAGGCATAAAAATATGAAATATCATGGTGATGCCAAAGAATCATGAGCAAAAGTTCTAAATTTAAAAATATTTGGTAAAAAAAACACAAGTGTCACCTTTGTCTTTTTGTAGCTTTCGAAGCCAAAACCCCTTACGGCAGGTGAGTCCTGACAGACACACAACATTCTTTATTGTTTAGCTGCTCTTTCAAGAAATATTGAAACATATTTTTATGCTTCAAAAGTGATTATTACTGTTGCAGTTTTGTTCATCTGAGCCATCTGAACACTGTGGGATTGAGTCACAGACAAGCTCTCGATCTAAACAGCAGCCATTGGCACAAGTGAAGCTCTCTGGGCCGCAAACAGCTCCACACTTTTCTTCAGTGACTGAAAAACATGAGTAAAAAATAAATGCAAATATTCAAAGCAAGTATTGATTCTACAAAACTGAAGCTTCAACTGAATGATGAGTCATGGATTATTTTAGAGCACAAATCAACATTAACACATCTTTAATAGTCATAAAATATATTATCTTTCAACTTTAGAGGCAGATTAAAGGCGTTTTTTGATGTGCAAGTTGCTTCTGTTTTATGTAACCTTAAAGAGACATAAAAGTAAAAAAAATATCAGTACTGGTTTCTTTCTGTTTTTTTCTACTCCGAATGTTTTACTTAATTTTGATTTTTTTTCATTTTTACTTTTATTCAGACAATACTGTAGGTACTTTCAGATGTGCCTCTTTGTCAGTATAAATGTTTTAAACACAAATATAACCACAAAAAAATACATATTGTTAAATAATAATGATATGGTAAATTTTCATATCATTTCTAGTGTTTGTTTGAACTTTTCTGCAAACTGCAATACATGAATTATTTTACATTACATACAGTCAC
>NC_050533.1:15701808-15702349 GCF_002922805.2 Oryzias melastigma
CAGTATAAATGTTTTAAACACAAATATAACCACAAAAAAATACATATTGTTAAATAATAATGATATGGTAAATGTTCATATCATTTCTAGTGTTTGTTTGAACTTTCTGCAAACTGCAGTACATGAATTATTTTACATTACATACAGTCACTTGATATTTTGAATGTTTATAGAGTTGACTGATTGGTAATCAGAAAGTACTAACCTGGTGACTCAGTGCTGCTTCTTTTGTCTAAAATGAGAAAAAAAGTTTTTTTTAACAAATAAGGAAATTATTCACATAAAGTTACAATTGAACTTTTATTGAAAGTAAATACAAAAAATATTAATTCTAATGACTTCACTGAACTAAACAATAAAAAAAAAGATTTCAAGGATGAATAAAAAAGAACTTTGCAAAACTTTTTAATGAACAACAAAACATTAAAAGGTGCTAATGCTACATGCTCATAAAAAACACTTAGTGCTAAAAGATACAATTTTATTTGTGTAAATAATTTAAAATAAATATAATAGGCATTTTATTGCATTCCTCTGTCAG
>NC_050533.1:15702395-15708148 GCF_002922805.2 Oryzias melastigma
ACTGGTGGGAGCCATCTATAGAGTACTGACTACACTTCATCTCCCAGCAGCCCTAGTCCCTGGATGCTGCTCAGCTGTCTTTCCTTTTCCATTCACCCACAGGTCACTTGAGCACTGCACAGAGCCTCACTCAGTGTGAAGTATTGTTTGTGCCACTCAGCCTGCATTACTGAGCGTTTCATCCTGACCTGATCTCCTGTTTATCTGATTCAACGTTGATTCTGCCGCCTGCCCTGGCCCTTGCCTGGACCCTGACCACTCTGGTTGTTCTCTGATACTCGTCAACTTCTGCCTGCCTGACCCTGATTTAGCTTTGTGGACTTTTGACTGTATTAATAAACCTGCTGCTGTTGGAACCAGTCATCTGCCTGTTCTCTAACACAGAAATCTGCAGGATATATTGGTCAACAAAATAGGATGTTCTTTGATATATCAAAGCAGAGATGATGCTCAAAGATGTTGGTGATGAGATATACTCATGTTGTCAGAGAAAGAAAAAAAGATACACTTTTAGTAACACATTTCACATCTGTCATTTCAATAGACTTTTGACGAAAAATGCATTAAAACATGGGAAGATTTAAACTTTGCAATGTTAAGAAAGAATGAACTCATGGTTAACTCATTTGACATTTCAAAGTGGTATCACCAGAAGCTTGGTTTGGGGGTACCTGTGTTATTGCAGACCGTAGTGCACTCCTTCTCAGTAAGATAATTGTTTTGGTTCTTCTTGCAGCCTCCAAAAACAAACTTCTCACATCTTTGAGAGGCAGCGTTATAGTACCAGCGAGGGAAAGATCCACGACATGGCCCGACTTTCTTTGGAGCAAAACAACGATCTATAAACCACAGAACGACAGGTTGTAAAATACTCCTTTGGGTACCACAACAGGAAATGTAATACTTGAATTTAAATATTAAAAAACCCATCAAGTTGAGGTTTTGAGCACAAAGCTAATATTGTGAAAATGCAAAAGCAACATTTTAAAGTTTCAGTATTTTTTAAGTCTTTAAATATTAGGTACTTAAGCTAATTAATATCAACAATCAAAATGGTTTATTCTTGAGATAACTTGGAAGAAAACACACTTAATGAATCTTCAGAAAACAGCTTGAACTTGTGGATCAGGTATTTGTGCAGGTGACTAATTAAACTAAACCCTCTCTGTAATATTTATTACAGAAACAGCAATAAGACAAAAGCATGCACTATATTAATTGTTGCAAAGGTGATTTTCAGCAACAAAGATCCTAAACTTGTGTTACTGATTCACACTAATTTTTATCTGTTGATACTCACGCTTAGACTGTTCAGGGGTGAGGACCAGGACGGTAACAACAGTTGAATCGGACTGACCGATCGTGTCAGTGACCGTTAAATTGAACTTGTATCTCCCAGCAGTTAAATTGGAAACCAGAACCTCATCATCATATTTGGTTTTCTACAACAAAAAAATATTATATTGCATTAGATCTTGCAAAAATAATTTCATATCAAATATATTTATTTCAAAGTCTCTCTTCAGCCCATACAGGACCATGAAATAATTAAATATGTCACGAATTATTTAAATGTGCTTTAAATGGCTATTTTAATGCTGCATATATTTAAACATTTCTTTGCTGATTTCCAATTTTATTTATTTAAAGCCAATTTTAAATAATTAATGACACATTTATTTAATAATTTAATGGCCTATATACAGTATTTATTTCAATTTGTCTCTCCTGGGGCTCCATAGTTTTGATCATTTCACTGATGATCCACTCTTCTAAAACTTCTGCACCCCATCTAAAATGTTCTAACTCAGCCTCCAGCACAGAATAAAACTTTGTGCACAACTTTGCAAAAAATATGAAGACAGCAGTTCGTTTTTTGATTAGCATGTCTGTTTTGAACACAACTTTCTTTGTCTTGAATATGAACTTTCTCCTGTTAACTTATTGTCAAAAATACCTCATAGGGTGACGAGCATTTACATCACATCCCAAAACATCAATTTTCAATGGCTTATGACATAATTCAGCCAATCACAATCAAGAAATCGTACAGTTAAAAGGTGCTGGGGGACGCTTGTAAAAATTTGAACGTGGGCATATTTTTCCCAGCCCTCAGACTTTGGACATGTTTAATTTAATGTCAACCCTGTATTGTTTTCCTCACCTCTATGACAGCAAAAGGATATGGAGAGAGCATTTCCCACAAATAAGTGACAATTCCTTTGTCGTCTTTGCTCTGGATGCCATTCAGTGCCACCATTTCACTGGGCTGGACCACAATATCGGGTCCACCGTTGGCAACTGGTGGAGCATCTGGTACTGCAACAAGAATGAGTAATTCATGTCAGAGGTACTAAAGTATTCCAGAAAGTTAATTCACTGCAACTGAGACTGAAAGAGAAAGCTGTTCCTCACTATTGGACCAAAATGTCAGATTGAAAGCAAAATATCTCGATTGTGAGTGTGTCGTCTAAACTATAGTAAAAATTAATGAAGGATTTTTTTTAATGAGAGCGATGGAAGTTAATAACATCATATCATTTTTTTTCTTTTAAAGTGCTTACTTTTTGGGAATTTCAATGTTTTGTGTAAAGTGTCCCTGTTAATCCAACATTTTAATGCAGATTGGTGATGGTTTTTAAGTACAGTGAAATTTTGTTTTGTCTTAAAGGCCTCGAGCAGTGGCAACATTTTTTTTTTTTATTTAGAAAGTCAGTGGAACTTGGGAAACGAATCTGATTAAAATTTTCACTTAAAATAATCCAGGGCGATTTTATTGATCATTTTATGGTCGTGCACAGCTCTAAATTTGGGCGATAGGTGGTGATGGGCGGGGACTGCGCGTGACGTCACTTCAGGGATCCCAGAGTGTAAACAACAATGGCGGACGGTTTGGGAAGCGACGTAGACCATGATTTAGCGGATATGTCTTTGGATGACGGTGATGACCCTTCATCAAACACGGAATTTTAACGACACAGGGTTCGGAGGGTGTACAGCCCTACCAGTTTGAACCGGAGGCCTCGGATGACGATGGTGAAAGTAATTCCATCCATGCCCAGAAAGTCATCACAACACTAGCGGATCTAGCTGGATGTTCCTGTACTGACGTCACACGACCTATGACCTACTTATCGGTGGCTGCCCAAAATCTGAGCGACCGTCTTTGAACGCTTGAAGAGAGTGCACGGAGCCGCGGGTGACAAAAGGATTATACGGGGGCTCATTTGTGACATAAATACTAATCTTTTATGGCAGTTTGAGAAAAATCACGATTTTGACCTCACAAGGCCTTTAAGCAAATTTAGTGATCACAATGTTTGTCAATAATGAAAGAGATTTTTGGTTATCATAAACTCTAAAAACAAAACAAAAAAATAATTTTGAGCTTTACTTTATCCATATTTATTGTGTTTGTACATTTTGTCTAAAAACCACTGACAGGTTTCTATTAAGACACCAAGTGGGTCAATCTGGAAGTCAAACATGAATGGTTCTAAACTGCTGAACAGAGGAAGTTTAATGTGAGTTCTTACTTTGTTCATTTTCCAGTTGTAGATGTTCTTCATACACAGAATCCAGGATGTAAATACTAAATCCCTGCTCTCTCACAAAGCGGCAGACGTATTCAGTCTTGTACAGACAGTTGAACAGGAGGCAAGGCTGAATCGGATTCTCCTCATCTCCTCTCTGCATGAAGGCCAGATTGCACTTTGGTTCCTTGCAGCAGGCGGCCACACAGTCCATTTCTTGAGACCGGTTCAGCGCAGAGATGAACGTGGCTCCGTGTTTCACAGACTCTTCTGTGTCAAGAACCAAATCTTCCCTTCCTTTTTTGAATTTGGAAAAGCACAACACACCTGACACATGGATAAAAGAGGAGTTTACCAAAACGAGTAGAAAAATAAGTGCAAGAGAGGCTCCTGGAATCATCTTAAAAGGTTTTTTTCCTCCCCAAATAACTCCACTGGAATAAACGTGAGTCTGGTGAAGAAAAATAACAAGGAGTAATTCAGAGATCTCCGAATACAGAGACTACAGCGAATATCGAGACTCAAAATTAACTGACATCCTCGGGAATGTCAGGAAGTGTCATTTCAAGAATTCCACTCCCACTGCACCCTGGGGCAAACAAAACTAAGAAGTTGAAGTATGAGAAACCGAGTGCTTTATGAGTCAGAACTTTGGTGTTTAGAACTTCATAAAAAAACACATAAAAAACAAAAAGTCTTGCTCAGACAAGATTAAACAGGAAGGTTTCCTTTAATTATTTCCTATCAAATTAGTAAAGAGTACTAAAAACGTCCAGCTTTAATTTAAATTGTGAACTCAGACACTGATGTTAAGAAAGGGAATTTTACCCCTTGAAGGGTTTTTAATTCCAAATGAACAGCTTTAATACTATCAAACAACGTTACAGTTTTGTTAACACATTGATGAATTACATTACATTAACCCACATGGAGCTCCAGACCAATTGAAACCAGTTAGGAAAAGCTTCAAGGACGTAACCAGTACTTTCTCACTGAAAAACAAAGCTACAAATTATTAAAAACCGTCATAGGTAAAACCATTCAAAGACATATTGTTGGCGCTGATTCATATCAGTAAAATGTTCCACCTCACAGTGTTATTTCTGATGAATTATTGGAATGCTAAAGGACAATAATTTGCTGCTGGTAAAACACTCAAGTTTTAGTAAAGTTTAAAAAGGTACAGAATTATTTGAGATAGACTGCAGGACCAATTTATTTTTTTTTTTTCATTGTTTTTTGTTTCAAACACAAAATGAAAGTAAATATAAGAATTTAAAAATGAAATATAAAAATTTTAAAAAAGTACAAAAATGCAAAATAAGCATAAGAATGTAAAAATACAAATATAAGAATTGAAAAAATACAAAAAATGAAAATATATAAGTAAAGCAAACAATGTGCTTGAAAAGGAGTGGGTGGAAGAAAATTCCCACCCCTTTCTACAACATTTTTTTGTTACCTTGTCTATTTACATTTTTTTTTCTCTAAAAACACTTCAAATTTCTTTTGATTAAAACCTATGTACAATGACATTTGTGTTTATAATGATCATGTCGGTCCTTGTAGAGATTCAGCAGAGACAGTTTGTATGTTTTTTTAAATATTCGTAAACTTTTGCTTTGTTTTAAACCTTCGTTCAACCCATTCCATAAATCCACTCCACAAAATGATCGGCACATTTTCTTTTTTGTTGTACAAGTACATTGTTTTTTGAAATTCAGCTGTTTTCTTAGATCGTAACCTCCATCTCTGTCCTTGAACATCTGTTGTATGTTTAATGGGAGTAAGTTGTTTCTGGGTTTAAACATAATGAGGGCTGTTTTCAGTTTCACTATTTCCCATAGTTTTAATAAACCAGACTTTAAAAACAGTGAGTCCGTATGAGTCCCATAATCCACATCATGAACTATTCAAATAGCTTTTTTCTGTACTATGTACAGAGATTGTAAATTTGTTTTGTAAGTATTTCCCCAAACTTCAACACTGTACTGTAAATATGGTATTATTATTGATGAATAAATTAGTAAGCATTTTTTGCAAGTGAGTGTATGACGCGTTTTCCCAACACTGCGATGCCTTTGGCCATTTTGGTTCTGACTTGCTTTATTTGTGGTTTCCAGCTTATTTTGTGGTCCATGATGACTCAGAGGAACTCGATTTCAGTTACTCTTTCTATCACATGATTGTCTATAACAACTTTGATTTCTAAATCTGCAG
>NC_050533.1:15709614-15743557 GCF_002922805.2 Oryzias melastigma
GTGGAAGAAAATTCCCACCCCTTTCTACAACATTTTTTTGTTACCTTGTCTATTTACGTTTTTTTTTTCTCTAAAAACACTACAAATTTCCTTTTGATTAAAACGTATGTACAATGACATTTGTGTTTATAGTGATCATGTCGGTCCTTGTAGAGATTCAGCAGAGACAGTTTGTATGTTTTTTTTAAATAGATGTAAACTTTTGCTTTGTTTTTAACCTTTTTTCAATTAGTTCCATAAATCCACAAAACGATTTGGCACATTTTCTTTTTTGTTGTACGAGTACATTGTTTTTTGAAATTCAGCTGTTTTCTTAAATCATAACCTCCATCTCTGTCCTTGAACATCTGTTGTATGTTTAATGGGAGTAAGTTGTTTCTGGGTTTAAACATCATGAGGGCTGTTTTCAGTTTCACTATTTCCCATAGTTTTAATAAACCAGACTTTAAAAACAGTGAGTCCGTATGAGTCCCATAATCCACACTATGAATTATTCAAATAGCTTTTTTCTGTAATATGTACAAAGATTGTAAATTTGTTTTGTATTTCCCCGAACTTCAACACTGTACTGTAAATATGGAAATATTATTGATGAATAAATTAGTAAGCATTCTTTGCAAGTGAGTGAATGACGCGTTTTCCCAACACTGCGATGCCTTTGGCCATTTTGGTTCTGACTTGCTTTATTTGTGGTTTCCAGTTTATTTTGTGGTCCATGATGACTCTGAGGAACTCGATTTCAGTTACTCTTTCTATCACATGATTGTCTATAACAACTTTGATTTCTAAATCTGCAGGGATGTGAAAATTTCCAAAAATCATGTATTTGGTTTTGTTGACATTGAGTGAGAGTTTCTTTATATCAAACCATTGTTTTAGTTTCCTTCATTCTGTATTTACAGTTTTTATAACTTCTTTGAGATTTTTTCTCTGTGCTCACTATACTTGTGTCATTAGCATATAAGATGTATTTAAATGTGCTTGATACAATATGGATGTCATTTATATATAGTATGAAAAGCTTAGTACCTAATATTGATCCTTGAGGAACTCCACAGTTTAAACTTAGCAGGGATGATTTAAAATGATCCAGTTGTATGAACTGCTGCCTGTTTTTAATGTAACTGTTTAACCAATTTAATGTTAGTCCTCGTATTCCATATCGCTCCAACTTTTTTACTGCGTTATTGCCATGGAAGTTGATCTGTTTTTTCTGAAACCGTATTGATCATCAGACATTAGCTTACGTTTTTCAACAAAATTTTCCAGCCTTGTGTGGAATACTTTTTCCAGTATTTTTGAAAATTGGTAGAGTACGGACACTGGTCTGTAATTCGTGAGTTGATGTTTGTCTCCTGATTTGTATAATGGAATTACTTTAGCTATTTTCATTTTCTCTGGAAACCTGCCTGTTTGAAAGGATAAATTGCAGATGTAGGTTAGCGGGTCAACAATGACCTTTTTAGCTACTGTCATATTAATTCCATTACAGTCTGTAGATGTTTTGTTTTTGACTTGTTTGACGATTTCTAGAATTTCTTTTGCTTCCACTGGTCTCAAATAGATGGAGTTTGGATTTCTCTTTATGTGGTGTTAAACTGTTACCTTTACAGATTCATTTGTATGATTTATTTCATCGGCTAACTTTGGTCCTATTTTTACAAAATATTTGTTAAATTCCTTTGTCATGTCCTGAATATTGTTGCATATTTCGTTTCTACTGACTAAAGAGTAGATAATTTGTTTTCTCTTTGTGTTTTCTAATAACACTGTTCAATACTTCCCAGATTCCTTTAGTATTCGATTTATTTATTTATTTTATTTTTGTATAGTAGTCTTTTTTGCATGTTCTCATAACTGGTTAGTTTGTTTTTATATTTTTTATATCGCTGTTCGGCTTCAACAGTTCTGTCTTTTACAAATTGTTTGTATAAACCGTTCTTTTTTTTGCATGCATTAATCAGTCTCTTTGTCATCCACTGATTATTGTCATATTGCTTCTTACTACAGGATTTAGTAATTGGGCAGTTTTTGTCATGTAGTGAGGTAAAATCCTGCATACATTTGTCTTAAGCTGCATTGACAGCATTACATTCGTACAGAGTTTTCCAAGTTTGTGCTTGTAGTTCTGATTTAAATGCATTTATTGACTCCTCTGTTAGTTTTCCTTTATAAACCACCTGCTGTTTTTCTTTTGTTTCTCTACAAACGCATTCATAGTTTGAAAATACCAGAAGGTGGTCACTGATGTCAGTCATCAGCAATCCACTTTATATTCTGTTTTCTAGGCAGTTTGTGAATATGTTATCAATCAAGGTGGCACTATTTGTTGTTATTCTAGTTGGTTTATTGATTAATGGATATAAGTTTAAACCGTACATTTTATGGATGGAATCATCTGTCACGGCGTGTTTGTTTGGGTTTAACAGATCTATATTAAAATCCCCACATAGAAATATTACCTTTTTTTTTGAAATATTGGGGAACATGTTTTCAATAGTGTACGGAATGTTTCCATGTTTGATGCCGGGGCTCGATACACGCAGCTGACAATGACGTTACTCTGTTTCTCCATGTTAATCTCTATTGAAATATATTGCATGACATCATCTATACAGCCAGACATCGTCTCCAAAACTTTGTGATTAAGACTGTTGTGGATGTAGAGGGCAACCCCCCCGCCTTGTTTATTATTCCTGTTCACAAAATGAAAATTATAGTTTTTGATTTGATTTTGATTATTGCTCAAATGTGGGGATGAATCTTTGAATACCTGTTATTAACTGACTTTTTTGTCATGAGGACAAGAGGAAGAGGCTGCCTGATGGAAGAATAAGAATGATCCAAGTGTGACATAAAAGACAAGTGACATAAAATTTGGTCAAGGTCAGTAATCCGTCCTTAAACTGTGTCTTTGTATTACTAGAGGTTGGCTGATGGACCGGAAGGTATGGGGTGGTAAAAACCACTCTTAAATACAATGAGGGTATGAGGAGATGTGTTAAGGGCAAATAGTGAGTTCCACACCAGTAACTCTGCACACGTGTGCATAAAACCTACAGGAAAAAGCAAGAAGACAGTAATGGTAGAAATAACCAGAGGAGGGCAACAGATGGAGAAGAAACTGCCAAACCATCTAATTATTTGGTTTCATGCATGGATTGCATTTTCTTACTAAAGAAAAAAAATCTTAATTTAGCTGACTATGTTTTGTGTTTTCTTTTCTTAAGCCCCAAAAGAAAAAAGTATGTAGATGAATGTAGTGGTGTTATTTCTGGAGAAAATACAGTTTCCATGCAGCATATCCAGACAGGTCTGGTAGTCTTTGCTTTGCTTGATGCGCCGAAAACATTTAAAAATAAAAATCATACCCTAAAGCTTTCAAAATAAACTGTCTACTTTTCACTTTTTCCTTGACTTGTTGGTAAACTATAAAACTTAAAACTGTTTGGCAATATTTTATTTCTCCTTTCAGAAAAAGTCCACAATTCTTAATCATATTCTCAGATCAGCGAACGGCTCTCCTTTGATAGATTATCCCCTTTGTTCATCATCAGTTTTATGATCATGTACATTTAAAACTGAACTATTTGTTGTATATCAGTCTTAAGGACAGTTCTAATTTCCTCAGGTCACTACTTATATTAGTTTTAGCCAAATAAACAAAGCTTGGTGTTATTGCTCACGGAGTGTGGCAAATTAACAGTCATGATAAACTCATTTTTTTATTTACAAAACTGCCTTGATTCACAAAACACAACCGGTTCAAAACAGGTACAACAAAAAAGTAACAAAATTACCTCTTTACCCACATCAAATATTACATTTATATTTTTAAATACACACACATTAGACAAAAAATAAAGAAATTATTTTGTATTTGTTATTGAAAATTAAGATTAATTGATATTGAACCATATTGGTTATTTGTTATATAACATAATTTTTCACCAAAAATAAGTTTTTCAAACTCTGATAAAACTATTCATAAATTGTATTATACATTAACGTGTCCACGTAAAAAAGAACATTTAAAAACGTTAAAATTCAAGTGATAAAAAACAAATAAAAACCAGTACATACACAAGAATGATACACCTTAGAATCCGAAAAAAATCCCTGAGTTTACCAAAAAATTAACAATCCAAACTCCCATACTGATCAGTCTAAAATTAACTAGAGATTAAACGATTGACCTCTGACACATTTGAAATGCCAAGAAAAAAAAAGATTGAAGTCGTTCTACCCTACAGTAACATATTTAAGTTTCTCTTCCAAACATTTTTGTGTCAGATTTGTTAAAAAAAAAAGAGGATGATGGTAAAATGAGCAGGTCAGATGAGATTTGTGGTACTATTGTAGACTGCAGAGTCTCTGTTCCCGTCTGCGGCAGCCATAGTGTTGTGTATAACCAGCACAGGAAAACGTCGAGAAATCCTCTTCTTCACGAGGAAGTACCCCACCACTGCGAGGAGGACGAGGATGCAGATAACCCCGAGGACCTTCAGTGCTGTGATACATGTTTGATTTATGGGATAAAGATTCGTGAAGACAACAAAATATTACATTATACGACATTACCAAACATTTGGTTAAAATGTAGTTGTTACCTTTAAATTCGTTCCTTGGATTTCTTAAAGTATTAAAGCTTCTAATCGGTTTAATCAATGGGAAAATGACAGTACAGTTCTCTTCATCTGAGCCATCTGAACACGGTGGGATTGAGTCACGTTCTTGATCTGAACAGCAGCCATTGGTGCAAGTTAAGTTCTCTGGATCGCAAGGAGCTCCACACTTTTCTCCAGTGACTGATAAACGTGAAAAAAAAAAATACAGATATTAAATACAGAGCATGAAGCTGAAGACCAGTGTAGCTTCAACGGAATGTCGAACAAAATGATTCAGAAGCATCAATTGTCTTTTTTAATTAACCACATATGATTTGATTCAAGTATTTATCAGAAATCAACATTAAAGCATCTATAAAAGTCAAGAAACTTATTTTCTTAAAGCTTTAGAGGCTGTTTAAATAAGGTTTTGATGTTTTATTTTAATCAAACAATACTGAAGGTGATGTCACATGTGGCTTTTTGCTAAACTGTATATGATAAATGGTTTCAAACTGAAATATAATCATATAGTATAAATGTGCACATTTTCCAGTTTTTGGTTTAACTGTTTGCAAACAGCAGGACATGACTCACAGATCTTTATATTAGCTACTCAATCTTTATAAAACTTTAAGGCAATCAAAAACAACTAACCTTGTGGCTCAGAGATGTTTCTTTCCTCTGAAATTAGAAAGAAAATAAAATATAATATATAAAATAAATAAAAAATGTATATGTTTTTTAGGAAATTTGCTGGATAGATTTAAGACTAATCAAAGCAGATATGATGCTTAAAGATTTTTGCGATGAGATATTCTCATGTTGTTAAAGAAAAAAAAGTAACAATTTTTTTAAACATTAAAATTCATGTCAGTTATTCTGGAATTCAATAAATTTTGACAGAACGAGCTCAGGCTTAAATTATTTATGACATTTCAAAGTAGAAGCTTGGTTTTTGGGGTACCTGTGCCATTGCAGACCGTGATGCACTCCTCCTCAGTTAGATAATTGTTCTGGTTACCCCTGCAGCCTCCAAATAAAAACTTCTCACATCTTTGAGAGGCAGCGTTATAGTACCACCGAGGGAAAGATCCACGACATCGCCCGACTTTCTTTGGAACCAAACAACGATCTATAAAACACACAAGACATTTTGTAAAATAACATTACCCTGATATTTCGACAGAAAATGTAATATTTGCATTTAAACATAAAACAATAGGGAGTCTGTATCATTCAAATACTATTTCTTAATGTAGGTGCCATCTTATGAGTTTGAAATGATATAAGAATTGTTTTTATTTTGTTAATTTGTGTTCAGCCTTGGGGTCAGTATGGGGTCCAGGGAGCCTCACTGAGGGCTTTCTGGGCTCTGTATCTCTGGATGCCTCTTGGACGCCTCCTTAGGGAGATGTTCTGGGCATGATCCACTGGGCGGTGGCCCAGGGGAAGACCCTGAACATCTTGGAGAGACTACATCTCTTTGCTGACTTGACAACGGCTTGGTGTAACGAGAGGTACTGAAGGAGGTCGGTGGGAAGAAGGAAGTCTGAGCATCATTGCTTAAACTGCAGCCTACATGAGCGGAGAAAGATGGATGATGGACCTACGTTGTCAACCAAATGCAGTCCTTCCATAGGAAACTAAAGTTTCCATATCTTAGAGTTTCCAGTTTTCTTTGCAAAACCTGTTTATGTCATCCTCTTTTCACATCTTCACTGTTTTCAGGTTTGACAGGAATGAGCTGAACATGTCATGACAGGTTTGTATCCCATGGAACTGCCCCATCATCTATTCCCCAAAAAAGGAACAAACTTTTTTTTCCTTTAGAAACAGCGTGATCTATTTGTACCTACAGTAACCCTAACAGTAAATCCATGTCAAGTAACTGAATAAACTAAACCCTTTCTCTAATATAACAGAGACAGCAACGAGACAAAAACCTACATCATAATAGCATTAGCAAGGATTTTCAGCAACGACATTTTTTAACTTGATACTCACGCTCAGATTGATCAGGGGTGAGGACCAGGACGGTAACAACAGTTGAATCGGACTGACCGATTGTGTCAGTGACCGTTAAATTGAACTTGTATCTCCCAGCAGTTAAATTGGAAACCAGAACCTGGTCAGCATTTCTGGTGGTCTACAACAACAAAAAAGATACAATGTTGTATTAGAAGCCTACAGAAAATGATCTTTTTTCTTTCTTTCTCTGTTTAGTTTTTTAAACAACCCTTTGATGATTTAATGCAGGGCTATCTAACCTTTTTGCAAAGAGGGCTATATTTGGTGAGGTGATACAGTGACAAGACTCAAGTTACGAGTTCAATTATTTTGCTTCTCAACAAATCAACCAATCAGCAGCCCTTTACTGTCACCTAATTGATGTGCTGCTTGGACCTTCAGATCTGATGATATTCATGCTAGGAGAACAAAGACAAAGAAAAAAAAAAGTTTCTTTGCTCAACACTCACAAAGGAGACAAGCTGAAATGATTGAAAATACTCAAAATATTGTTAATTGATTTATTTGATTACAACATCGCAACTGGAAAAAAAAACTCCAGATCATGGCTAGTTTCAGGGAATTCTCATGGCATGTTCTTCCATTTCATCTTATTTCAAAAATGTTGAACAGTGGTCCCCAACCCCAGGCCCAAGGACTAGTACCGGTCTATGGACCACTTGGTATCAGGCTGAAGACAAAAAAAAAAAAAAAGACATTCGCCAACTTTCCATTTTATGTATTTTCTGATTCTGGGAGGATTTTTATTTTGGAAAACTACCACATCCGTCTGTTTTAACACGTCACGTGACATAAAGCGACTATTCAGCCCCAACCGTTAGACGCGGTGAAACTCTTAAAGATGGGACACTTTTTTCCACATATACAAAACATTTTTACAGACACACAAATTTCTTACTACAAGTACAAAACTGTTTCACAGTAAGACAATACTTTAGCACCAACTTCAATTCTTAGTTGCAACCTCAGGTTTACGATGTTTGTAACATAATTCAGCCAATCACAATCAAGAAATGGCCGTGGTTAAAAAGTGCTGTGGCCACATATATTAATTTTATGACAGTGGAGTGTGGGCTCGTAAAAATGTAAACATGAGCCTTATGTTTCCCAGCCGCCAGACTTTGGACATGCCGGGTTTAATGTCAAGCCTGTATTGTTTTCCTCACCTCTATGACAGCAAAAGGATATGGAGAGACCATTTCCCACAAATAAGTGACAATTCCTTTGTCGTCTTTGCTCTGGTTGCCATTCAGTGCCACTGTTTCATTTGGCTGGACCACAATATCGGGTCCACCGTTGGCAACTGGTGGAGCATCTGGTACTGCAACAAGAATGAGTAATTCATGTCAGAGGTACTAAAGTATTCCAGAAAGATAATTCACTGCAACTGAGAATGTTGTCTTTTTACAGAAAGAAAAGTTAGAGAGCACAATTTTTTAATGAAAGAGATTTTTTTTTATTATTAACTCTAAAAACAAAGAAAGGATTTTAAGTTTCACTTTATATTTAGTGCTGTTGTACATTTTGTCTAAAAACCTACAAACAGGTATTCTTTTACAACATGTAAGTGGGTCAATCTGGAAGTCAAACATGAACGGTTCAAAACTGCTGAACAGAGGAAGTTAAATGTGAGTTCTTACTTTGTTCATTTTCCAGTTTTAGATGTTTTTCATACACAGAATCCAGGATGTAAATACTAAATCCCTGCTCTCTCACAAAGCGGCAGACGTATTCGGTCTTGTACAGACAATTGAACATGACGCAAGGCTGAATCGGATTCTCCTCATCTCCTCTCTGCATGAAGGCCAGGTTGCACTTTGGTTCCTTGCAGCAGGCGGCCACACAGTCCTTTTCTTGAGACCGGTTCAGCGCAGAGATGAACGTGGCTCCGTGTTTCCCAGACTCCTCGATGTCGAGAACAAAACCTTCCTTTCCCTTTTTGAATTTGGAAAAGCACAGCTCACCTGTCTCCTGGCTAAAAGAAGAGTTTACCAAAACGAGTAAAAAAATAAGTGCAAGAGAGGCTCCTGGAATCATCTTAAAAGGTTTTTTTCCTCCCCAAGTAACTCCACTGGAATAAGTCTGGTCACGCAGAAAACAAAGCTTTCACTGTCTCTGAAAGAAAACAAAAGTTTGGCAAAATGAAGGAAAAAACAACACCTCATTCAGAGATTACTGAAAACTGACATTGGGAAATCAAGACATAAGCATTACTGACTTCTTTCAGGAAGATCAGGAAATGGTATTCCAACAACACCACTCCCATTTTTCCCTGAGGTAAACAAAACAAAGAAGTGGAAGTGTGAGAAACGATTGCTGTATGAGTCAGAACTTTGCTGTTAAGAAATTCTCATCAAAAATACATAAAGTCCTGTTTAGATGAGAATAAATAACAGAAAGGCTACCTTTAATTATTTCCTATCAAATTAGTAAAGTGTATTAAAATATTCAGCTCTGTGTCTCAAATGTATTCTGATGGGGCCTGCACAGTGCTTTAGCCTCAGTGAGAAGACCCTGGTTCAAATCCTGGCTGGGATCTCTCTGTGTGGAGTTTTCTTCCGGTACGTGCGTGGTTTATCTCCGGGCACTCCGGCTTCCTCCCACAGTCCAAAGATATGCGTCATAGGTTGATTGACAGCTCTAAAATATCACAAGGTGTGAGTGTGTTTGGATGTACGATTGTAGTAGTTTCAACTGCATCTATCTCAGATAAAAGGCAAGGCTCTAAAAACTAAAAGTTTTGTTAAGGTATTAATGTTAAATATTAAAATGCTAAGATCAACTCATTTGTTTTGTCATGAGAACAAGAGGAAGAGGCTGTCTGATGGAGAGAAAAAATAATGATTTGAGGGTAAAGTCAGGCTAAAAGATGAAGAAGATAAGTGATATAAAATACAATGAGGGTGAGTGGAGATGATGGTGAATAGAGAGTCCCATACTAGAAACCTGTGGATAAAACCTGCTGGAAAAGGCCAGAAATAACCAGAGGAGGGCAGCAGAGAGTTAAGAACCTGCCAAACCATATCATTATTTGGTTTCATGCAATGATTGCATCTACTTAATATATATATATAAATATTTTAAATTAGCTGACTATGTTATGTGTTTTCTTTTCTTATGTGCCACAAGAGAAAATATATGTATTATGGATGAATGTAATAGTGTTTTTTCATTCATCTTCTTGTCCGCTTTGGCCCTTTCGGGGTCGCGGGGGTGCCGGAGCCTAACCCGGCTGCTGATGGGCGAAGGCGGGGTTTACCCTGGACAGGTCGCCAGTCTGTTGCAGTGCTTTTTTCTGGAGAAAAAACAGTTTCCATGGAGAACGGCTAGGCCACTCCATGCTTCACTCCTTGGTTATCCAGGTTGTGCTTTGGGTTATTGTCAGGTTGGAAGAACCAGCCACGACCCATCTTTAATGGTCGTACTGAGGTAAGGAGGTTTTTCCCCAAAATCTCACAATACACAGCCACCGGTCACCATCTGTGCAGAGAAACACCCCATATCATGATTCTATCACCTCCATGCTTCACTGTAGGGATGGTATTCATCCTTAGTCTTCCTCCAAACATGGTTAGTAGAATTACAACCAAAAAGTTCTATTTTGGTCTCATCTGACCTCATGACTTTCTCCCATAATTCCTCTGGATCATCCAAATGGTCAAACTTAAGACGGGCCTGGACACGTGCTGTTTAAGCAGGGGAAGGTTCCGCACCATGCACGACTTCAAATGATAGCGTCCAACAGTAACCTTGGAAACGGCGGTCCCAGCTCTTTTTAGGTCGTTGGCCAACTCCTCCCGAGTAGTTCTGAGCTGATTCCTCACCTTTCTTAGGAACCTTGAGACCCCACAAGGTGAGATCTTGGTTAATGGCCCAGTCCAAGAGAGATTGACAGTCATGTTTGGCTTCTTCCATTTCCTAATAATTGCTCCAACAGTGGATCGTTTTTCCCCAAGCTGCTTGGCAATTTCCCCGTAGCCCTTCCCCGCCTCAGAAGTAATTTTGTCACTGGTGTCTTTGGACAGCTCTTTGGTCTTGGCCATGTTGGTAATTTGAGTCTTATTGATTCAATGGGGTGGACAGGTGTATTTATGCAGCTAACCAACTCGCAAAATCACTGAGTGTTCAAATACCTATTTTCCTCACTGTATTATTCAAATACTATTTCTTAATTTGTTCTTCTTTAAATGAATAAATAAGGCGACATTTAGTACCTAATGACTGGTTGAGTTTTAGGGGAAAATTAACGATTTTGAGCACAAGGTTAATACTTTGAGCATGCAAAAGAAAAACTTTAAAGTTTCTATATTTTTAAGTCTCTCAATATTAGATAATAGAGCTTTGAAATAGTTAGTTCTTGAGATAACTTTGAAGAAGATACACTTAATGAATCTTTAGAAAACACCCTGAACTGGTAGACCAGCAACCCACAAATGATGTAAACGTCCTGCTAACAAGTATTTGTGCTTTAGTGCATATCACTGCTCTGCTTGTGGTCGGGGTTAGGCTGGAGGTCAAGACATACTTTCCAAAAGATTGGTTTTAAAACCATGAAAAAGTTAGCAGTTAGCAGTTTAAACAGATGCATAAAGCGACAGAGTAGTAATGCACAAGTGCCCTTAACATATTAACTTTTTATATCCTTGGACTCTCGTCTTCCAGTTAATGATTTTATGCTTGTTGATGATTCACAAACTATTTATGCAAAGGTGTTTTTCTTTTCCTTTAAAGCATTTGTTGTTTTTTAAGATGTACACACATAACTGTAAAAAGTAGGAATTAGAACGTAATTGAAACGTCAATTTAACCTGTTACATAAATGAGAGTTTTTTTCCACAGAAAAATGAAACTTTTAGATTTTTTCCGCTTTAGAGTGAAGAAAGGACATTTGTTCCCTCTGGATATTTTCTTTAAAAACAGTGTTGTGATCCAACAACAGCCCCTCCAGTAGAGGCAAACTTTTCCATATCTATATATTCCTTTGCAAAACCTGTTTATGGCGTCTCCTGTTCATGGCACGACTGTTTTGTCACGCATTTGACAAGAATGAGCGGAGCATGCTGTGACAGGTTTGGATCCCATGAAACTACCTTGCATTCCAGTTCCCAAAAGAAAGGATTTTTTTGTTGTTTAGAAATACTAGGCATTGTTTATTAGTACTAAACTATCCTAAAAGTAAATCCACGGCATGTGACTACTTAAACTAAACCTTTTGTGTAATACTTACTACAGATACTGCAACAAGACAAAACATGCACTAAATTAGTTGTAAAGGTGATTTTCAGCAAAAGGGATCCTAAACGTCATTTTTTTCGGTTGATACTCACGCTCAGATTGATCAGGGGTGAGGACCCGGACGGTGACAACAGTTGAATCGGACTGACCGATCGTGTCAGTGACCATTAAACTGAACTTGTATCTCCCAGCAGTTAAATTGGAAACCAGAACCTCATCAGTTTATTTGGTTTTCTATAACAACAAAAAAAAGATACAATATTTTATTAGAAGTCTACAGAAAAGAAACCCTTTGAAACTGTTTTTATTTTTATTTTTTCTGAGTTCAGTTCCTTACACAGACATTTTAATGATTTAATGCAGGGCTGTCCATCCTTTTTTTTTCAAAAGGGTCAAATTTGGTGAAATGTGTGAGGGCTGGTGGAGCATCTGGTACTGCAACTAGAATGTGTAAGGCATGTGAGTTACAAAAGCATTCCAGGAAGATAATTCACTGCAACTAAGACTAGAAGGGAAAGTTGTTTCTCACTATTACCCGACATGTTAAGTTGAAAGTAAATTATTATGCTGTTTTTAGCCAAAATTAAAAAAAAAATGAAAAATTGTCATTTTTAAGGAAATAGTTTCTGCAGAGCAGCAGCAGTTCACCTCTTTGTTGTTGACGAGACTGTTGGTACAGAGTAACCCTTCACATCATCCTTTTGTTTGCAATGTTTCCTACTAGCTTACAGCCTCTCACGCCACCAATCTAACATTACCGGTGCAACAAAAATAGCAGTGAAAAAGAAGACGGACGTGGATCAATTTGTCTTCCGATGGATTCATTGAAATTAAACCAAGCAGGAAGTGTTTGTTTGCTCCTGAGTCGCCATGATTTTAATAAAGAAATACAGTTTTAACCTCAACATTATTTATAAATGTCCTCTGTTATAAAGAAAATGCTGAAAAAACGTGTTAAAAACACTATTTTTGTTGGAGTGAGTCTTTCACTTTTACAAATTTTTGAGCTTTTTTTCCATTTTTAATGCTATTGTCCATTTGTTTTGAAAAAAACTAAAGATTGGTTTCTTTTATAACAAGCAACCAACTTGTGAAATGTACATGGTTGAGGTACTTCATGTTTTTACACTGGGCTAAATACGGAAGTATAACATGTAGGGTTTGTAACTTCTGAAAGGAGAAAGTAAAATGTGAGTTCTTACTTAGTTTATGTTCCAGTTTTAGGTGGTTTTCACAGACAGAATCCAGGATGTAATTCATAAATTCTTTCTTTCTGACAAAGCGGCAGATGTATTCGGTCTTGTACAGACAGGTGAACATGAGGCAAGACTGAATCCTTTTCTTGAGACCGGTTCAGCGCAGAGATGAACGTGGCTCCCTGTTTCACAGACTCTTCAGTGTCAAGAACAAAATCTTCCTTTCCCTTTTTGAATATGGAGAAGCATGTCTCACCCGTCTCCTGGCTAAAAGAAGAGTTTATCAAAACGATAGAGAAAAAAAAGCGCAGGCGCTCCTGGAATCATCTTAAGATTTTTTTTCCCGCCCAAATAGAAATCTTATCATTTGAAATAAATAGGCGTCTGATTACTTGGAGTTAAAAAGAAAAAAACAAAATGTGAAACAAACAAACAAAACAAGTGATTCAGAGATCAAGAAATAATGAAACTCCGATGTTGAACTACAAGACTTAAACTCCACTGACGTCACACAGGTAAATCAGAAAGTGATGTTTCAACAATGCTGTCACTCCCGTTCCCAGGGCCAAGCAAAGCAAACAAGCAGAAGTGTGAGAAACCTGTCTGATTGCTTTTATGATTTAGAACTTTGCTGCTTAAAACTTCTAATTTCATAAATAAATAAGTGTTTAGAAAAGATTGGATAACAGCTAGGCTACCTCAAACAATTCCCTATGAAAGCTAGAAATCTGCGTTAAATTGTCAAGCTTCAAAAGTTGATTAAAAAAAAAAAGTGATTGATGTCTGTGAGGTCAGACACCGATGTGAATGGAAGGCCTGGTTCCCCTATTTTGCTCGGTTTTATCTCATGTGTTCTGGTGGTTTGGATCAGGACCCTGCAGAACAGTCCGATTCTTTAACACAGAAAAGTGACTTATCCAAGTCTTTCTGAGATGGATGTTGGAACAGGTATGACTCCTCCCTGAACAGTATCTAACCCAAGGGTCCAAAACCTCTTTGTGTGGAAGTCAGTGGCTGTATTTTAGGAGAGCTAAACAGTATAAGAGTTTGAGCTGTCGCATCCCTCCAACCCCCTAAAAAGCATAGAGAACCATAGTATCATTGTATCAGTTCTGTGCATGTATCTTTCGACCCCTTTGATCAATTTAATGTCTTTTAGGTTTTATGTTGAGTGCTCTTCCTGAAACTACCCTCTGCATTTGGGACCGGTAGTAGCAGAACAGTGGTTTAGTTTATGCCCTGCTGAGGCTGTATTTTTCTTTTTTTATTTAATTCTAATTTTCTGTCCATTAAGTTTTTTTTTTTCCAGTTTTTATTTCTTTGTTTAAATGTGGATTTTTACAGGATATTAGATTTAGATGGGCTGTAACAGAATTTTACCCACAGAACCCTCATTTAACCTATATTTGGCCTAGGGAAACAAACAAGCAGAGCTTATTTTATTTGAACAAGCCCCCCACTACCACCAAATTCCATAAAAAGTACCCCAAAGTGTAAAAACTACATGAATAATGTGCTCTTGGTAATCCACAATATCCAAGTGAGTCTATACGATTCAGATGTGATTGCTTATTCCACAGAAAATCTGTGCAGCCTGCCTTACACCACTGCATCCAGTGCTTTGAATCGCACCATGTGGTCTTTTAATTATGATTATGCTGTTTTTTAAAGTCAAAATCCAAAATTTTCGTTTTCTTGAAAACAGTTTGGGCAGAGCAGCAGCAGTTTATTGAAAATTTCCCTGCAAGTTGTGGGCAGGACTTTTAGTGCAGTCCAACATCTCCCCCAACATCTCCCCCATCTCCCCAGCAGGGATCTTGTGGCCCACCCAGTGCATTTTTTACATTACAAATAAAATGTTTCATAATCAGCTTTTTTTTCATCTGTTCCAAGTTTGAGCTTATTTTTTATATGAATCTTAACAAAAAACGTCACAAGAAATTGTTAAAAACATCAAAACACCATTTTCATCCGGTCTTAAACTCTTTTGAGTGGCCTATTTTTTAACATCAGAACAGGGAGTTAACCAGTTTTAAACTTTTAAAGAATTGAATATTTCAGGTTCTCTCTTAAGTTAAAATGTCAAAATTCTTCAGATTTATTTTCATTTCATCATCTTTTGATTAAATTAATAGATTACTGAAGAATCACTTGCTTGATTTTTCAATCCATCCTCTTTGAAAAGCATTTTAAGATAGATATATATATGTTTTTAAGCAAACTTTAAATCTGCAAGTCTGAGTTTCCAATATAAAAGAGTTGAATAATAAGTAATGGGTTTACCAGCCCCAGTGTCATTCATATAATACTTGCTCACTTTAATTTTTAACTTTAGAGGACAAAAGAAAAAAAAGAAAAAAATAAAAAAAACATCTTAAAAGAGCTTTAATAGTGCCACTAAACAAGAAAAAAAACAAGTTAAATGAAAGACAATTAAAACTGCCATTAAATAGCCATTAGCAAAACAGCACACTGGCTACTGAAGTCTTGTATACTTTTTATTCAGTATCATTAACAGAATACAGCTAAAAACACAGAAAAACACAAGGTAACTTCAAACTTTAAACATTTTCAAAGAGTAAAATAATGATTGTATTTTTGATGTACTATTTAAAAAAATATCAACCACAAAATTATGTCACTTTAAAATTCCATGAATATGTACAACATTAATGAGTTGGTTTTGTTTAGTTTGTAACAACAGTCTGTTGAAGCAGATACAAAACGAGTAATTGTCTCAGGGGGAAAAAAATATTTGGGAAATCTACAAGCCTTTTCAAAATAGCTTTGTATGAAAAGGCAACAGACTTGGCAGGAGTCTTATTTTGAAGTAACATTTCAAAAACAAACTAGATTTCAGGCTATTGTTCCTAAATTTAAAAAAAGAAAAGAAAAGAAAACATAATAATTCAAAATTGTTGATAATTTAAAAAGTCACATGGAAAATTCTTGCAAAATACAAGGTTCATTGACAACCCTCTGTTTTAATAGTTTAAAGAAATCAAACAAGCAGAAAAATAAAAGCAAAAACATCACATTTATCAGTGAAGACTCTCTGGTCTCTGTGCTGCATTTATCACCTTAAAATACATCTTGAACAAACAAAACATATTAATCTCATCAACCTGAGCTTGTTCTATGTGTGATCCATCTTTGGAGTAAATCCTTACGACAATGACGGTAAAAAAAACAGGTCTGGGGGCTCAAACTGGCTTTGACGGATCGTCGCGGTAGACATGGTTTTCGTTATCATTCCAGGATTTAGCTTGAACGCTTCCTGACTTTTTACTGTTATTCCTATACTTCCAGCAGCAGTATCCAAGAACGAAAAGCATGACGACGATGAGAACACCCAGGCACACGGCAATGATCGTTCCTGCACATATGTCAAATAAAAATGTAATGAAATAACTGGAATTGATGCAAAACAGCACTGCAAATCAAATTCTCTATGGAACAGAAAACAAGCCTTAAACCTTATAAAAATAAATAAACAACATATTAAAACCAAAGAAGGACAGATGTGATTAAAAACTTGTTTCCACTGAACAGTACGGTAAACAGTTATGACCTGTAGCTCTTGAGGGCCCTCATCCATTGTAGGTTCATAGAATAATGGCACTGAATGGTGGGGGCGGAGCTGCAGTACCCAACCGTTGATTGGCAGGAAGTGACGACATTAGCAAGCACCAGTATAGTCCTAAGCTAGGGATTCCATTTTCCTCTTTACGGCAGTAATCTTCTTAGCTGCCAGCAATCTTCTTTCAAACAACAATAATTCCTGTTAGTGTTCCCCCGCTTATTCGCATTTCTTTATCTGTGATTTCACTTCGCTGATTTTTATTTCAGTTTTCCTCCGATTTGTCAAAAAACTCAGACACTTGTATGATTTTTTTTGCTTCCGATGGTGCAACAGGGGCTGTGGGAGTTTCCCAGGATAGAAGTGCAGTTGAAAGGCACACCAGTTCTGATAATCGCGGAGAATAATTATCTTCCATAGCAGGTGTTTTTTTTTTTTTTTTTTTTTGAATGAAACCAGCAAATTCTGGATAGAGATGTTCTCTTGAATTTAACTGAGGATGGAGGAAGCACATGCTTTTTTTAATGCACAGACAGGGCAACACTCCTCATGAAGAGTACGCCATCTGTTGTTCTAAGAAAATTATGATGAGGTAATGACACACTAGCAGTCTACTCCACGCACGCATGAGCTGTAATGAAAAACCGCTCAGTGGAAGTGAGGCTTAACCGAGTGGAAACGCTCACCAGAATTAACTGGACAGTACAGTACTACTCCTTACCAGACCGGACCGCTCAGTGGAAACTAGGCTTAATAGTCATTGCAAACTTCCAAATTAGGAATTTAAAAAAATATATATATAGCCAATAAACATACCTAGGTTGGACTCAGCTGTACTTTTCTCAAACATTCCTGGTCTGATGACAACATCCTTCACTGAAAATAAAAACAAACAAACAAAAAATTGATTTTATCCTTTTAACAATGGTCATTGAACCCCATAAAAAATAAAAAATAAACATTTAATGCAAAAAAGCAGTTTGGGCCACCAGAGGCAAGTTGTGGAGGGGGAGGGTGCAAGAACAACAGTGTTATTGTTAATAAAGTCCACTTAAAAAAACCCACCTGTTATTCCTTCGCAAATTTTTTTGCAGGCATCTTGGGAATCAAACTTGTTATCATTTCCTCCACAACCACCATAGTTAAAACGGAAGCAATCCAGTTTGGAGGGGTCATAGTACCACTTTGTCTGACTTTCGAGGCAATCTCCCGTGTCGACGACATCGGTGCAACGAGCTGCAAACACAAATATAAAAAGTTTTTAATAAGGGACTGTAATGCCTTCTAAAAGACAGCAAAGACAAGATTTAAGTTACCTTTTTTCTCTTCTATCGGTATGTTTATAAGATTCTCAAATGACCTTCCCCCTGATGAGACAAAAAAAAAAAAATCATTCATGTTAGCATAACTTTAGAGCGACACAAATACCGCTTTATACAAGCAATCCAGTTTAAAAATAATAACTAGCCGGTGCTTACATTTGTCACAATTCTTTTCATCTGAGCCATCTGCACATTGAGGTATACCATCACAGTCATATCCTTTTTCCAGACAGCAATCATTGGCACAGGTAAACTGATCCGAACTGCAAGGATTCCCACACTTTTCTGTGATGGAGACTAAGCAGAGAAAAAAAAAAAAAAAAGAGTTGTCTTTTTTCAAATACAACAAAGCAGGGCAAGATATTAGCCCTTATATTTAAGACCAGCCTCTTAACCAACATACATGTCAATTTAACCACAGAGTCCATCGTTTTCATCAAGGTAATAGCAGACAGCATCACTGACCTGGTTTTGTTGGCAGAATCAGACGAGTTGATCCTTTAAAAAAGAAAGAAAAAAGTAGTGATATATAAAAACATTACTTCAATCTTCAAATCAAAATTTGTTCATAAAACATTTTAATACTAAATGACACAAAGTGCTATAAAAAATGAAAACGCATTTCAAAAAACAAACATAGTGCCCCCAACCCTAACGTCATAAAAAATAAAATGGCAAATGAATCGAGCTCAAAACAGAAATGTTTAAGATCTGGCTTGATTTTCACATCTTTTAATCAACTCATAAAAAATGTGTTTTTTTTATTCCACGAGTTCTTTAAACTGTAACTTCTTTAAATGCATATATTGCTGCAATTTCCATGACATCAAGTTTTGATACATAATTCTGAAAGAAACCAAAGAGAAACTGAAGTCATGAAGAATGCTTAAAGGTTTTCAGCTCCACACCTTTAAACAACTATTTATATGACAGTGAAGGGTGATGTTCTAGAATAGAATTGAATTTCCAAATTATTGAGTGGTTCTTTTTTTTTATTTCTTCCTGAAACTTGAAACAACACTTGAAACTCAATCAAGACTCCAGTCAGCTTCTAATAAGACTCATCTAGTCAAGCCAGAATGAATAATGCACTTCTCATTGCTTTAGCTCTGACATATGAACAGCCTTTGTTTTTTTGATATTTAGACAGGATAATTAATTTTATTATCATAAAAGAATTGAAATTTCAAAGTTGTGTTCATGAAAATACAAAAACATCCACATGTTCAACTTGTGATCATGATCAATTGAGGATATTTTAAACACAACCACTTATTTAACGTCAAAAGTAATAACAATAATATTGCAGTGATAAGTCAATATTTGTCTGACTTTGCCATCTTTCATTTTTCAACCAAACCATATCGAGTTCAAACAGCAGGGATAATGTAAACCAATCTTAGTGTAAATATTTGGGCCACACATTTAAGCTATCCCAATCTAATAATGCATCTGACTCAAGGACTTTAGATCAGATCATTTGAGCAAACCATCCGAATTAAAAAAATATATTTTTTTCATCTAAATAGATTTAAAGCACATTATAAAGTCTCTGAAAATGAAAAGCTTAGCCAAAGCTGTGCAGAGAAAATGTATCTGCAACATATTTGACATTTCAAAAACTCAAACAATCTGGAAAACTTGTGAGAAATCGGTTAAGATTCACACATACTTTACACAACACTAATAAAAATGATTATTAGATTATGACTTAAAAACACTTTACAATAGCGAAATTGTTGAATAAATGAGTCTGCTAAAAAAAAAAAAGAAAAAAAAATATGCACAAATACTTTCAGCATCTCCAACTTCTGTAATTTGTTAAAAATGAATGGAAACAAATAGATTTAAATACCTAAAATAGAGCAGGTGGTATTGCACTCCTTTTCTGTGAGGTAGTTGTTCAGATTCTCCCTGCAGCCTCCAAAAAGGAAATTCTCACATTTTTGGGAGGCAGCATTGAAGTGCCAGCGAGGGAAAGATCCACGACACGGTCCAATTTTCTTTGGAGCCTTACAGTGATCTGAAAGAATTTGCATTGGAGAGTCTTGATTAAAACTAAACATTTTAAATGAAAATACATTTGCAAAACCATTTGTGAAATGATTATTTTTTTCCATCACATGCACCACTTTTTTTTTTCTTTTTTTTCTTTTTAAGAAAAATCTAACCACTTTGACTGTCTTTCTCAGACTGTACTTTAAAATACTTGCTTTCTGAACAACTATATTTTTTTCTATTGTAAATTCCATCCCAGTGGTCTTTTAATTATGATTATACAGTTTCTAGCCAAAATCAAAAAGCCTTTGTCATTTTTTTTAAAAGACATGTGGACATCTGGAGAGCAGCAAGAGCTTATTAGAAATTTGCCTCAGAGTTGACGGGACTGTTGGTGTGGAAGTTAGCGGACGCCATTTTCCCACCAGCCCTGTGTTTACACTCTCTCCTGATAGCTTATAGTACCTCACAAACCAAAGCTAACAATAGTGTAGAAGAGAAAAAAAAGACAGACACCTAAGGAAAGAGATTGATGATCGCCATTTTAGGCGACCTTTGGCCGTGTCTTGGATACTTGTGTAAAGAGAGGGGCAGAACTTCCCACCAATCACTACCTGGTGGTGAACTGGATTCGTTGGTGAGGAAGGAGGCCGGAGAGACTTGGCAGACTCGAATGTAGAGCCCTCCATTGGGTGGGGGGTGGGGGTGGCATCAAGTCCAAGTGGACAATGTTTTCCACCTCCATTTTCTCTGCTGCTATTTAGAGCTATGGTTGCAAAATCTCTGGTGCCTGCCACCGTAGCAACCATGGAGAAGGACTACTTGTTGGCCTCAAAGAAAAGTCCCATAGACTGTAAAAATAATGGACTGAGCGAGCAATGAGGTCCCCCATTGGAAATGCATTACTTCCTCTCCTCGCGAAAGTAGCCCGCCGCTTTCACCGTCAATTCCTGAAACGGATACCGCCATTTGCAAACAATCTTCAGCGATTGGTCTGAGTCATAGCTGAGTCATGGAATCTACAGGAAGTACTGTCGCCAATCTGGAGTGAGTTTATTGCAACCGTCCGCCTCTTTCCGCGCCTCTACCACGAGACCGCAGGATGTAAACAGCTTCCACTTTAATAACGCCGGCCTGAGCCGACGACGCTGAAGTTGGCTTCCAATTTTTTCGAACAGGACCTGTTTTTAGGTGGTCTGAGTTCGAAAAATACAGTGGAACGCTCTCGCTGTGAATCGGAAGCCAACTTCAGCGTCGGCGGCTCGAGAGAATTGTACAAGTCATTGTTGAAGCCTTTGAGGGAAAACCATCCCAACATTTGATTCTGTCAGCTGTCCTTTGGGATTTACTTACATTTATTCCTTTTTGTCGAGATAAAAGGAGCATTTGGGTGACGCCGTGCCCGCTGTCCTCTCGCGCGCGGGCCGCAGCATTACTTTACGTGCGCTGCCATGTTACAGTCTGATCAGATGCACGTGAGAAGCGCGTTCAGCGGTATTTAAAATAAATAACCATCCTAACAAGTGAACAGCTGGATCTTTTTTCTGTTTGAAAATACGACCAGGTCCAAGTTTGTCTCGCGCTCCTCAGACGGCTGCGTCTAATTCAGGCTGAAGCTGGAGAAGCTGAAGTGCGGCGAAGATGAATCTTTGGTGGTGATTTTATGGGCATATATGCAACTTATAATTTATAAGCTACAACCAAAACAGTGAAAAACGAACGCTAAACAAACAAAAAAGTCCAAAGCACATAACCTCAGAGTGAAATCTATTTCTACAGAGTAAATCCTCATCTAAAAATGTCAACAGCATGCTCCTCTTGTTGTTTTAAACTGCTGCATCGGTACATTCCATTGAGAAAAACAACAGCAAGACAATGATTGGTACATTGTTGAATTGTAAAGTAGGTGTTAAAAGGTCTTCTCGGACCCATTGATGAAGTCTGCTCCCATTGGCTACCCGTCATATGTCACTCAAACCCTCCAGACGTTCGACGTCAGACCCACAAACGCTTATTGAGCCATCTGATTGGTCAGTTTATAACTCTAATAACTTGTGATAATGGAAAAAAATCTTTAAAAAAAATTAGGATTAGAAAAAAGAAGTTAAGCAGAAAGCAGCAGAGGAAGAATGATTATTCTAACATATAAAATGACTGAGAAATAACTGTGTTTCTCAATGTAAGTCAATGGGACTTTGGCCTTTTGCAACCCAGTGGTACTTCCTATTTGGAACACGGAAGTAGGGGGGCTTGCTCTGTCCAGTTATTTTATATACAGTCTATGAAAAGTCCTCAAGGAGGGGAAAGTGCGATGGGAGGGTTTTCTGCAGGCACCGTATTCAGTGCAGGTGGGGAGCTGGAATACTTTGAAGATCTCCAAAACTAACTGACCAACCTTTTGAGGACTTTGGGGTTTGGCAGTCCCCGATGTAGTTCATGAGCTCCTCTGTAACAAGACCGTGGGAGTGGATGAAGTCTGCCCTGAGTACCAAGTATCTGGATTCTGGGACCGTCTTGCCTGACACATCTGTCCTGCATCACGTGGCAGTTGGGAACTGTACCGCTGGACTGGCAGACAGGGGTGGTGGTTCCCCTTTTAAAGAAGGTGGGCCGGGGAAATCACTCTCCTCGACCTCCGTTGGAAAGTCTATGCAAGCTACTGGAGGGGAGAGTTCAGTCTAAAGTCCAACCTCAGATCCTGGAACAGTACAGTTTCAGTGCTGGTCGTGAAACAGTTGACCAGGTTTACATCCTCTTTAGGGTGCTGAAGGGTTCTTGGGAGTTTGCTCATCCAGCCCACATGTGTTTTGCGGATTTGGAGAAGGTGTTCGTCTTAATCCCCCATGATGTCCTGTGGAAGGTACTCCGGGAGTATGGGGTCCAGGGGCCTTACTGAGGGCTGTCCTGTCTCTGTATGACCAGAGCAGAGGCTTGGTTCTTGGCATTTCTGGGCACAGCCAGGGGTTGGAGGTGTCTGGTTTGGGGAATACAGGATTCTCTCTTCATAAATGAAGTTTGTCTGTTGGCTTCATTGAGTCAGGACTTCCAAAATTGTGAAGTGGCTGGGATGAGGGTCAGCATCACCAAGTCTGAGGCTATGGTTCTCAACTGGAGAAAGGTATTTTGTCCTCTCTGGGTGGGTAGAGTGCTCCTGCACTGTGTGGAGGAGTTTAAGGATCTTGGGGTGTTGTTCACAAGTGAGGGAAGATTGGAGTGCGAGATTAACAGGCAGATTGGTACAATGTCAGCCATTATGAGTTTGTACCAGTTCGTTGTGGTGAAAAAAGACATGTGTCGGAAAGCAAAGCTCTCAAGTTACCGGTCAATCTTTGTAGCAATACTCGCATATGATCATAAGCCCAAGCAGTTTTAAACCACAGGTTTTCATCTGCTCATGATCCAACACAATTTATATAAAAAAAATACCAAAAAATGCAGTTTAATCTGAAATTATTGTACACATGTCCTCTTGAGAAAAATGCTAAAAGAATCTGCTAATAACACCAAAAACAGTATTTTCATTGGAGTGGCTCTTTAGGAGTCTTTAATTAAGGTGGATTTTTTTAAGTAAAACCATGAAAGTAATTATTTATTAATATTAATAGAGTTCTAATTTATTTAATTTAAGTTAATGTAGTAAAACTCCCAAATATAAAATAACATGTTTTATTTAATTTAACAAAGTAAAGAGTTCTGTAGAATACCTAATCTCAGTTTCAGGAGTTTATTTTTTTTTTTCATTTGAGTCAGAACCTCTTTCTGCCTCAACATGACTGTCTGGCATGAAACTGTTCACCACATCCACGTCACTGGCAAACCACATGTTACATTACTTCTGTAAAAGGAAGATGTTTGCATTGGGTATCAAGAGCTGCACGCACTTCCTGTCTGTATTATTTTCTTTTTCCATAAGCAGACAATTGCATTTACAACTAAATACAATCAAGAAGAGTAATCTACTCTTTCATTATCCATGTTTGCATGGACAACACATTTGCAGGATATCACATTTACATGAAAATGTGTCACGATTCATTTATTATACAGGAAAAAAGAGATTAAATGGATTATCACCTGTTTCAGTCAAATGAGCAAATAGGGCTTAAACATAAGAAAGTCTGTCTAAAACGGATTAGTTAACAACCCAAAGCAGTTTTGGTTTCAACCACAATTGTGACATAAAGTATTGCTTGCGCTGTGCAAGACAAAACTTGGCTAACAGGTTTTATTCCAGTTGGGGAGGAGAGATGGCATCAAACGGAGCAGAGAGAAAAAGCTTCCTTTCTCCAGCAGCTTTCAAAATAATATCCTAAACTGTCATTTAACACCAAGGGAGAATCAAAACAATACCCAGCTCGGGGTAAAAAAAATAACCTGCTTTACAGTTTTACCACTTCCTGCATGAAACTTGCTGATAGCATTATAACACAAACTTTAAGATCATCTGCCTGGCTGCTTTGTCACTGTTGAACATGCCATGACAGGTCTGTTGGTATGAACAGCCCAACTATCAACCTACCCACACGCACACAAAAAAATAAAAAAAATAAAAAAATAAAAGAGTTTTGGTTTGTTAACTTGAAAAACTGTGAGTCAGTACTCTAAATCTACAGGTATGTTCAAACATTAAAACACAGGTCAGGTGACTTAAAGGGCTGAGCAATGAATCACCAGAGTTCAACAGAAGCATGACTCACTACAACTGAAACTTTGAGCAACAACAACTCTGATGTCAGTCACTTTTTAGGACGAGTATCATTTAAGGCAGTGGTCCCCAACCTTTTTCAGCAACACACAGATTTAGTATCAGGCATTTTCACAGACTGGCCTGTTCAAGTTTACCCTAAACTTTTTAGGGCAACGTTAATCTTTGTCCTCTAAAAAATCAGCAGCTGGTTTGAACTGTATCACACTAGATTTAGTGTGATGTAGTAGCCTTCAGCCTAGTCTGACTTTTAAAGGTGCGATGGATAAATTAAAATTAAAAAAATAAAACTGTCACTAGCAGTAGTATCATCTAAAACTAGTATTGAACGGGAATACACAGTTTGAACAACTTTATAAAGTAAATTCTTGTTACATTAGACCACAAATGTCAAAGTCAAGGCCCGGGAGACAGATCCGGGTTATTATATCCGACCCTCCAGATCATTTTATTTTTATTAATGGTTCAATGTTATTTAGTGCTGATTTCTAACTTGTATAATTTTGACAAAATATAGATTGTATGGAGAGTAAAATGTTGAAAGATATAAGATATTTAGGGTTTAGGTAGATTTATTCTGGAAAAATATTCCTGCCTGTTTTTATTCATAGTTCTGTTAAAAAGTTACATTTTTAAAACTATAAAAATTAAGTTTAAGCGTGTTTCAATAAATGTTTATCCTGTTCGGCCCACAACCTAAGGTATGTTTTAGATTTTGGCCCCCTGTGCGATTTAGTTCGACACCCCTGCATTAGACAGTTGGTTGCTGAAATTTATAATTAGGGCCTGTGGTAACCAGTGTTGCAATAAATCCATATTTGGAGTAAAGACTTTTGTTTTTTTCTGTTAAATGCAGCTTTATTTATTTTTATTTATTTTTTAAGTTGAAGGCTCTTTCTCTGTTTGCTCAATAACTGAAAGTAGATGATATATTTTTGACTGAGTGACCTGATATGGTTCGAGAAAGAGTCAGATTCTGTGAAGAGAATCCAATGGTTTTCCAAATTTAAATTTCCTTCAGAATCAGATTATGAATAAAACTGAAAGATGAAGATCATGTTTTTTTTTTTTTCCTGCGGCCCAACTGTCCCACAGACCGGTATCATGGCCAAAAGGGTTTGGGACCACTGAATTAAAGAATATCCTTCACTTGGAGTTTCAAACTCTCGTTATTATTATAATAATCAATACTTACGCTCTGATTCCTCTGGGGTGAGAACCAGCACAGTGAGGATGGTTGAATCTGTCTGGTCACTGCTGTCAGTGACGGTCAACTTGAACTTATATTTTCCAGGAGTCAAATCGGAAACGAGAAGCTCGTCAGGAAATGTGGTTTTCTACAAAAAAAGAAAGAAAGAAAAATCACGTGCAAAATGAAGATCTGAAACTTGAAAACAGTCTGTTCTATTCATCTATTGAACTTTGACGAGATCAGCTCAGCACTAGTTTTTCTTTCCTCACCTCTAGGACAGCAGAAGGAAAATCTGTGAGCATTTCCCATTTAAAGTCCTTAATTTTATGGTCATCTTTGCTATTATGGCCACTCAGTTTCACCTTTTCGCCAGGCTGGACGACCAGGTCAAAACCTGCATTGGCTTTTGGTGGATTATCAACTTGTGCTGGGGTGAAATAACATTTTAGGAAAAGAAGGGGGGAAAAATCATGTTAACAACATCCAAATGCAAATGAGACATAAACAGAAAGCAGCCTCAGGAATTTCTGGACATGACTGAACTTGCAAAGGAATGGTTTCCGCTGTAAATTTCCTTAATTGTCTTGAGTGACAATTTTAACACTTAAGACGCATGAAAACAGACACTGGCTTTTGGCGACATAAAACAAGCAATAAAGAAATTATTTAAATAAATAATAATAATAATAATAAACATTTTCTTTAAGACAAATAAAAAACATGAAATGACGTTCTTACTTGGCCCAGGTTTAACACTGAGGTAACTTTCATACATGGAGCCCAGGATATAACTCGTAAAGCCCTTCTTCGTCACGAAGTGGCAGACGTATTTGTTCTTGTACAGACAGTCGAACAGGAAACAAGACTGAATCGGATTCTCCTCATCTCCTCTCTGCATGAAGGCCAGGTTGCACTTCGGGTCCTTGCAGCAGGCGGCCACACAGTCCCTCTCTTGGGTCAGGGCCGGCGAATATAGGAACGTGGCTCCTTCTTTCACAGATTCTTCGGTAACGAGAACAAAGTCTTCCTTTCCCGTTTTGAATTTGGAAAAGCACGTCTGACCTGTCTCCTGGCTTAAAGAAGACGTCACCAAAGCTAATAGGAAAAAAAGCGCAGGCGCTCCTCTCCTTATAAATAATATCATTGTCACAAATCCTCTCAAATACAGCTCTGAAAAGGAAGACACGAAAATAAACAATTAAAAATAGATATTGGATAGTAGGCCGTAAAAAAAATTGTTTTTCTTCTTGTAAATCGACTAGTTTCAAAGCGTTTCCCCCCGCGCGCGCGCCTCTTACGTCTTTACAGCTATAGAAAAATCGTCAAAAAAAGTCAAAGTTGGTGCCGAAAACAAAGATTAAACCATCGACGGTTTGAGTGCGGAGACTCACCTGAGAAATACAGGAAGTGAAATTCCACTCCTGACGCCGGCCACTCCCTTCCGACTGTTATGAGGTAAAACAGGTGAAACCGACGCTTGCTCTCGTGTTTTATAGACTTCTCTCCTCCTCCACCAGGAGGAACTTACTTAACATGCAAATGTTACAAACCAAGTATCTATGGAAGCTGATTTCCTAACAATATTAGGATATTTTAAAATAAAAACACTACATGGGCTGAAAAGTGACTTTTTTATTTGAATTATGAAACCGTGAGATGAGTTAGAAACCGGTTTCAACAAGAGCCCCTCTAGACAAATATGGTGGGAGGAATAGGAAACAAGCTTCACATTCTTCAGTGTATCTGTCAGAAAGTCTTAAAAGAAAACCACATCCTTGTGTAATTTAAGTAGAAGTGGCTCCTCTTAAGGCTTCAGAGGAGAAAAAAATAGAGCATTTAAAGACCCACTCCAATGTATTTTGTTTGTTTTTAATTTGTCCTTGTAGGATTTCTCTTATAATGGAGGACATATATTGACTAAAATGAAAATTTAAACTGTTTTTCTGTGTATTTATTTATGTTAATCCTTGGAAATCAGGAGCAGACGGCAAAATGATGATGGAAAAACCATAGTGATTGTAGGTGTTACAGTCAGTTCACTTGAAGACAAAAATATTTACGAACGTCTCTGTTTACCTCGTCTGAGCTGGCATCTGCTTCAAAACTGCATGGCTGGCAAGCTCTGATATTGCTTGCAATTTTTCTTGAATTTCTAAGTTAGCTTGGTGTTGTGAGGAGCTGTAAGCTAACGGGAGAGATTGTAAACAAAGGTATGATGGGAAATAAGGGTAGGCTTACTCTGTGTCAACAGTCCTATCAACTACATATTCGACACAAGGGAACAGCTTTTTTTCTTGGTTTGCTCAAATATTCATTTTTTGCAGTGTTTGCTAAAAAAATGTAAGAAGTGGCTCTTTTAGAAACTGCAATAAAATGCAACAGGCAACTTGTTGACTTCCAGATTAACAAGTTTAAAAACAAAGGTAAATAGATCTAAATCCCCTGAGTAATTACTGTGGGTTGTTAAAAATCAAATAAGCCCCCTTTTCTTCAACGTAAAAGTTTAAACTTTACAACAAAAATACTAGTGACTTGTCTTAAAACTAGGTTAATAAAGTACACAGACATAACGAAAAATTGATCTAGTTCTGAGAGTAACAGCTGTATTGGTTGAAAACCACATTTGTGAACCAAATTATTTTGATAAAAAGGCATACAATCGATTGAGCAGTAAATAACCTGATTCTGGCAAACGTTTTAAGTTCCTGTTGCCGTCTTATGTACATGTGATCCCAACCAAAACACGTCTAGTCAGGTCAGTAACAAGTGTCTGAAGGTGAACCACAGCAAGGGTTGTGTGCACTAAGCATATGATAACCCTATTTTTTAACACCACTTCAAACAATAAATAAATTAAAATGACACTTTTTCAACCACAAAAAAACAAAACACTTAAAAGAATCTGAATCTTTTATGTCAGACATATTTTTTAATCTAAAAACAAAGTGCCAATAAGAAAAAATCCCCACAAAGTTAGTTAAATATTAAAGGAATAAACTTGTGGAACCTATTTTGAGATGCAAATTGAATCATGTGAGAGGGAAAGATACAAAACCATTCTAAAACCCACGTCTGCCTTCCTGACTGCAGTTAATGTCACCACATGTGGGCAGGTGCTACATTTTGGTTTGTCTATGCCCTATTTTGTGTTTGAATTTGAAGTTAACCAGATGCTGTTGTGGTATGACATTCTGTTTCCATCGTCATTTCTCTACCTCATCGTTATATCTAGAGTAGCCTGAGTGGGACGTATTATATTAATTTTTAGGCTTGTTTGACTTGTCTAAATGTCTTTATTTTGGAAAAACAGTACTGGTATTGGTGATTTGACCGAAATTAACACCAGTGCACAGCTTATCAAGTGAATTAAGTTGCACACATTTTTTTAATTTTAATGTCAGAATTGAACAATTGTATAATTGAATCACAGTGAATCGCTCACTTTAGGTGCAGAAGATACACATTTTCTTGCAGCGTTTGGGTCAGTGTTAGATAGGGATTTGAGCATAATGTATGAACAATTAGTGCAATTAAGTTGTTTACTTTAGTTATAAAACAACAGAAAAGAACGCATGTCATAAATTATTTAGTCAAATTAATTTGTGTTAATAATTTACAACACAACAACAATGCACACAAAAACATTTCCCAGTTTGTATATGGTAGTCCACCCATTGTTTACAGCCCGGTTGGAACAAGACAAGTGTTTTAACGAGATTTTGGTTTTTGTTTTAGTTTGCAGTCATTTACTGGAACTGCATGAAAGCAAGTAGCTTTAATACGTTAAATAGAACTTTAGGTAGGTTAAGTCGGGCAAAACCTGCTAGAGGTGACTGAAACCTCAGACGGTGATTGCACAACAATGAAAGCTCCAAAAGCCACAAAAAAAAAAAAAAGAACACCATCAATATTTGCTGCAAATTTACTGCTGAAATCATTTTACCCAAAAGAGAAAAGACAGGAACCTTTTTTAAGTTTATCATGAAGAAAATCTTTTAATGTTTAAAATGTTACTTATTGCTTTTAAAACTTTATTTTAATTAATTGTTTAGAATATTTTTTATTTATTTAGTTATTAAAGAAATAATTTTTTAGTGCTGCATTTTTTTATTGCTATCAATAAATTGTTCAACAGAGCTGAAACACTTTCTGTAGTACTTTAAAACATGTTTTTTTTTAATTTATCGATTTAATTCCTAGCTTAAAGATAAAAAAATATTTACATCAGAGCCTAAATTATTATCAGTTTATATATTACATTCACATTATCATCATGCGTAACAACAGTGATATTAATGTAATTTATAGCTTCCTGGTGTCCATCCATCCATTTTCTAAACCCACTTTGGGGTCACTGGAGTCTACCCAGTTACTGACAGATACAGTCCATCACGGCAACACAATTACAACCACACACACACATTCACACTTCAGAACAATCTAGAGTCAATTAACACTTAAAGCATGTTTTGAGTGAGTGTGGTAACCACTACACAATGCACTTTCTAATTTAAAAGCCAAATTTGATCACATTTTCTTCACTAAACATTGTAAAGTGAAATGCTTAAAAGGCTTAAAAAATACCCCATGATTCTTTTTGTATTTAAACACAGTATTCATGTTGTTCTTACAATCCTTTTTAATGTCTTAGATTCAATCATTTTCCTCCAGAAGGTGGCAGTGTGACCCTATCTATGATCAGAAAAGATAAGGTTGATCCCTGTGTTTCTATGGAAAACTTAACTTTTAGCCTCTTTTTTCTGACACACTACAACCATACAGTTTATCATTAACTATTGTAAAGATTAAAACTTGCTACCAATTCTGTTTTCATCACTGTTTTAGTATAGAGGCAGGAAATCAAACACAATAGAGCCATTGAGGAGAAATTGGCGTTTTACAAAATGATTACAGATGAATTGTCAAATTGTTTCACAAATGCAGACAAAACCTATTTACAGAAACATGACTCAGAGGGTCATTGAAGAACAGCGGCCACAAGTGGCACAATAAACCTCTCATACACACAAAGGCTGTTTCTCCTACTGCTCCCATCTTCATGTCCTAGTACTGAGTCACTCGTCTAGGTCAGAGGGGACCGTACCTAACATGGGTCTGGAGTCCAGGACCTTTTTTTAGGTAGTCCAGAACGGTGCTGTGTGAGACAGGAGGAATTTATTTGTTTGGCTGGAAAGGTGAGCCGCTAGCTGCCTTCAATAATTCAGTGTTTGTAACAGACGGTGCATCAGTGGGTGAACATGTGCAGCTACGACTGATGGGGAGTTCTTGCCAAAACAAAAACTAAACCCTATTGTTCATATGGTAACAGGATATGTGGAAACTCTCCAGCCTGTTGATTCTCTTATCCTACATAATAACAGCTTTGTTAGGTTGATTTTTGTTTTTTTGTTTTTTTGTTTTTGGCCGAAATAAGTGCTTTTGACGTCAAAAACTGATAATTTCAAGAAATTAGTTTAGATTATTTGATAAAACCTTTGAGTGCAGCTCTCTCCTTCATCCATTATGTAAGGATGACCCTGAATGGACTTCGAGGTTTATTAAACTCACATCTGATAATGTTAATGAGACAGAGGACAAAGAAACTACCACACCAGAGAAACCCTGGCTCACCTGTCAGTGAGACCCGACTATCATTAAAGGTCTGTGAACACAAGACCAGTCAGGAAGTCAAGACCTCATGAGGCAGCTCTGAAAAATGCTCTGGGTAGAACGAAAGAGTTAGTGCTGGGATGTGATCCGTGATAAGCAGTGATCTGTGAAAAAAGTACAAAAGTGCAGATAGATTTTTCAATATTTATCACATCAGATAGCCCTTTATATTCATTAAAAGCAATAATCCCAGGCGGACTGCCCTTTTGCCTCTTCTTCAACTTTTTATTGCTGTAATTGACCTATGCTCTTCCACCTGCCATAGGATGCAGCATAAAAACCAAAAGGCAAACACACACCCTGAAAAGTGCTCATGCACACACACAAAGCCATATCTCATTACCATTCTCTTGATACTGCAGCCAGTGGGTGTTGCAAAAGGAGGAGGGAAGGAGAGCAAGACTGTGAGCTTTGGAAGGAGGGAGGGAGGACGAGGAAAAGGCAGGGAAGCAGAGCCGGCATTTCAGAGACGGAGACACGAAAAGATAACAGGATATACGCGTAGAAAGCAGCCCCCCCTCGATAAGCAGTTTTAGCAGAGGAGTCAGCCTGTGAGTCTGTGTGTGCGTCCGGGGGTGATACAGCTCTGTGTGCCTCCACGGTACTCCTGAGGCCGTGGCAGCCATGGCGTCAGAGCCCAGCACCCAGTCCAGGGTGATGTTCCAGGCGGCGGACAAAACAGAAGAGCCAGCACACCGTAAGCTGGGCAAACTGACAGTGAAATATAACCGCAAGGACCTGCAGAGGAGGCTGGACATTGAGGAGTGGATTGACGGGCAGCTGCACTTGCTGTTTGACTGTGAGGTAGGATAGGACACACTGAAACACTGACATGTAGATTGTCTGAGGAGGAGGAGGGGATGGAGAGTGTTGTTGAGGAGACACTGAACTGGTCATAGGTGCATGTTTGGAGGATCATGTATAAGAGCTTGGCTGAAAGCACGAAGCCTTCATGAACCAACCAGCAGACTGCAGAGTGAGCTGTGCATGCATGCTGCAGTGTCTTTCCACAGACGCACCATCATTCTGCAGACAAGCCGGTGGAGCCCCTGAGGAGCGTTTATAGGCATGTTGCTATTCCGTGAATCACCTGAGTCACCGCCAGCATTTGAACGCCTCATGGCTCATTAACAATTTAATGCACGGATCTAAACAGCGCTAAGTTATGTAAGAGAACAGATGTCTTCTTTGTATGTCTCTATAAGAACTACACTTTTAAAAATTATTTTATATTAGTTCTTTAATGGTTTGGGGCAATCCTACACATTAAAATAGACTACATGAAGTATGTTTTTATAATTTTAAGAACTGAGCTTTTCTAAATAAACACCCTTTTTAATGTCAGCTTAGTAATACGATAATTAATTGTTAGCACTGAATCAGCACAATCGACTCACAACCTTCACAACTGCACTGCTATGTTGTGGGATGCAATCCAGTTATCTCAGAGACTCCATATTGATTTGCTTGGAATCCTTTAAAGGGAAACCATGGCAACAGATGTCTCTTCGCCCACCTAAAGCAGCGTGGCATAAAGTGGAGTTAGGGGGGGTGACAGGTGACAATGCAGATCAGATGAGAATAGTGCGTTCAGTTATATGCCAGAGAAAGGCAGAGCTGGGTGTTTCTCACTTCAATTTAAGCAACAACAGGATTACTGATGGCTTGCGGCCACCTGCCTGCTGGGCTTTCCCTTATTACACAAGAGATCGTTTCCATATGGTATGGATGATAGCTGCAAAACGTGACAAGGCAACATCTGAACATGTTGATATAGACTGCATAAAGTCATACAAGACTTGCAAATTTCATTTAAAACTGTTTCTGTGTGACTCATTTTGAAGCAAGAAGTCTCACATTTCATGGATTCAGACATTGTAAAACAAAAACAATGCTCCACAGATGCACTATGGGTAAATATTTGCCGAAGACCACTTGTGCAGAATGTTTGTTTCTTGTGCAGGAGCAGTCCAATGAATTCTGTATCACTTTGGGTCTTCCGTGTGGAAGCATTTACCGCCAGTCCCCTGCGTCTCCTCCTGAATTATTTAGCTGCATTTCTAATTCATCCATGCGCTGCCTTCGTTCAAAGAGGATCACTTTATGACATAGTTCACACCTTTTAAAAAAGGGATCAAAGTTTTATGGTGTGAAAAACTGATCTTAGATGTTGGTATGCTAGCACAGAGCTGAAAATCCTCTTTGAGGTGTTCTATAAGCACAATATGTTTCTATAAATGTTTAAAATGTATAGGCAATGAGGTGCTAAAAGAAAAAAATACTTTAAAACAGTAAATCTTTTAGTGCTTTTAGATACATTTTTAATACTTTAGGCTACTTTTTTACCTTTAGCTAAAAGAATTCCTTAACTATTCTATGCTAAATGTTTTCAGGAAAGTTTGCTTTT
>NC_050533.1:15743909-15746730 GCF_002922805.2 Oryzias melastigma
AACAGTAAATCTTTTAGTGCTTTTATATATATTTTTAATACTTTAGGCTACTTTTTTACCTTTAGTTAAAAGAATTCCTTAACTATTCTATGCTAATTATTTTCAGGAAAGTTTGCTTTTAAGCTCAAGGTTTTTCTTGGAAATGACGGGTTTGATAAATGAACCGTGAATCAGCAGCTTTGCAAAACAACAGAACTCATTTTCCGGAGCACGATTTCCTTCACAAAAACACATTACCTTTGACGTTAATGTGTTGTTTTAGGATTTTCAAGAAAGATAACAAACGACAGGAAGTTTGATTGGGTTTGTTTGAACTCAACAACATTTACAAAGACTAGCTTAGACTAAATAATTTCCCCAACAATCCCGTCAAGCCTTTTTAAACATGGTTTTGATCATTAGGTTTATTGTGGTGCAGGATGATCAGAAGGTCATGGTCACACACTGCCTTTGTGTGTTTTATGGGGGTTTAAACGTCCATCTTGAATTTCAGGTTTTGAGTCGGTGTTCATTTAATCCGAGTGACTCTTGGGATTAAAAGATTATTTTTACAGTTTGACACAACATAAAATAACAGACAAAAAAGTAAACTAAAGAGTTGGCGATAATTGGGGGATAATCCTTCCAACCTAGTCATTTATTTAAACCCTTTTTATTCCAACATCACTTGTAGAGTTGGGAATGGTGGAGTTCACAAGCCTAGAATCCTATTATAGAAATTTCAACAATGCAACTCTATATATATATATATGAAGGCCTCTTTGGTGCAAACTATTATTTTTAATTCAATCACTTGCTGTCAGAGTGGAAATTAGATGTTTATACCTGAAGGCCTCAGTGAAATGCTGTACTTCTCTGACACCAAAAGTAACTTCAAACCTGCAACTGAGCAACATGTGAAACAGAGAAAATGCTTCTATGAAGGTTAAAAAATATTGCAAATTATTCAGTCGTGATTCTGTCAAATTACTGTTTTTAGTTGTTGGCAGTGGCAGAGCTAGAACATTGTATATGGGGGCGCGGGAAGTCTTTGGTAGGGTGGCAAATTAGGAGAACAGAGTGGATGACCATTACAAGAGAAAGGATCAAAAACATGTATTAAAAACATATTATTATAATGTATATTAAAACAGTTGTTCTTTTAGCCGAGGTGCTATTATTAATGTTTAAAAGAGCTCGCATTTTTTTTCTGTCTATAATAATACTAATATTGCGTTTTGCTGATTGGGCTTCTGCCCCCCTTGCCCCCCTGTAGCACCACCCCTGGTTGCTGGATCTTTTTTTGCTTCTGTACACTGAAAAAAGTGAAATATTTGATCAATTTACAAAAGTTCTGTAATTAGTTAAATTTAAAATTATTAGTTTTCATGAAATTAAAATTTAGAGTTGATGGTTTACTCAACTCAAATTTTTTTTAAACTAATACTTAAATATTTTAAATCACATAAGTTATTTTAATAAATCCAATGTCTCACTTTTTACAGTCTAAGTTATATCTTACAATTTATGGTTGACTAAGCCCCTTTTAGAATGACTAAATTAATTTAAAATGCCTTCTACATATGATATGTACTTTAAAACATATTGATCCTAAATGGTGTAATTTAAAATGTATTTTATAATTTTCTTAGTTGGTTTGAGAGATAAGGATTCCAGGATTCCAGGGAAACTAAAGAACAAAAATGTCCACCATCACAACAACCCTCTGAAGCTCATGCGGCACAGAGTGGACCAAGAGTTCAGAGTTGCATTTATTCTGCAGACATCAGCAGAATCTCCCCGTCCCAAACGGGCAGCTTGTATCAATTACAAAAAGCACAGGGGACTAAAGAAAGCTCCATCAACTGCACTACTCAGCACTTCCTCATTGATTAACTTTCTCCTCAACCAGAGATCCTCAGCCAAGAAAATTCCCCAAAACATAAAATATTCCCCTAAAATAGGGAGCACACTCATGAAATGTCAATGCTGTGGGAATCTTTACGTCTACTGGTGAGCATCCCTCTGAAAATGAGTAGGAACATCATCCGGTACATTAACTCACCGATAACATTTACTGCTAGCTATTGCTTAGTTAAAGAAGATATTTTCTAAAATAAACTTTCTTTTAGTTGATGTTCCGATCTTACTGGCTTTCAAGGACAAATATGTTCTTTAGAGATAATTTAAAAGGGAGATAATTGGCTTCACTCCAGCTGGAAATCTGACACCATAATGTGCCATAAACGGTCTCCTGGAGCCTCTCTGCTTTAGTGTAATCAGCCCATTAAACATGGAAAGACATTATTTTATCACGACATATATTTGTTATGCTCTGTTTGAGAGATTGTATCGGACAAAAGTAAAATCTCTTAAAGACATTATGAGCTTTCTCTTTGATCTTATCTTCTTTCTTAACGAGAGTGCTAAATGATAAGGACATTCCTTCCATTGTGACTAAAAGATGGGCCGGATGCCACCATTGTATCATGCAATGGACATTGCAAAAGAGCTTGAAGTACTCAGAAAAGGGTGTATAGGAGATGTATTTTTTAATATATAAAACAGAATACCTTTTGAAATGTTCTATACCATTTCTTTTACAGGAGGAGGAGATCCCAGAATTAGAAATTGATATTGATGAGCTCCTGGAGCTATCAGACGAGGGGCAAAGAAGTCGGCTGCAGGTATGACAGAAGAATAACCTTCAAGCTGTTAATAATGTGAATGTGGTAGAAGGGCAGATGTTGTTTTATACCTTTACAACTATGTTAAATAGTGAACAATTAAGCTGCCATAATTTATAATGGAATTTAGTATAAGTAAAACACCAGATAGACAA
>NC_050533.1:15746764-15746890 GCF_002922805.2 Oryzias melastigma
TAACTAAAATGCTTTGTTTATAGCTTGTACCAACATGGGTTTCATATTTAAAAAAGCAAACTGTCATGTGCTAAAACAATTGACCGTTTATAGAATATTTATCTGTATGCATCTGTATCTGACTGT
>NC_050533.1:15747000-15750307 GCF_002922805.2 Oryzias melastigma
AGACAAAACTATAACTAAAATGCTTAGCTTATAGCCTGAACCTACGTGGGTTTCATATTTAAAAAAGGGAAAAAAGCAAACTGTCGTGTGCTAAAACAATTGACCGTTTATAGAATATATATCTGTATGCATCTGTATCTGACTGTATATACATATATCTGTATACAGTCAATGGCTAAAACAGGAAGTATTCTGAAAGTGTTTTAAGATCAGAACATTGTCTGACCTTATCTCTTTCTCAGGTGATGCCCATCAGATATCTATGCCCTTTACTTTTAATTCAGCTGTTTTTCTTACTTATTTTGTAACATTTTAGGAGCATTTATCCAAAAAAAGCATGTACTTTTAAACCACCATTAATCTTTTAGGGAATATTTTAAAATCAATAGGTGTAAACCTTTTATGCAAGGAAGCAGTTTATGGTGTATTTAAATTATTAAATGGTAGAAAGTGTTTAAATGGCCAATTTCTCATTTTTTGTTCTTGCTAGGAGCTCCTGCAAGAATGTGGAAAGCCAAAAGAGGTGAGAAACATGGTGGGAAAAAAATGAAATTAAATACATCAGTTTATAAAACATGACTTGTGATTGTTGTCCCGTTTTATTTAAATTGTCTCTTTAAAAAAGTGTCTTTCCCACAGGACTTTATCAACGGACTACTGTACAGGATAAAAGGTCTACGCAAAATGTCAGGTCCCTTGAAGAAATAACCGTAGGTCAAAACAAGGATTCAAGACAACAGGATTCTGTGTCTCTTTCCATCTGCCATATGTTAACCATCTGGATGCCTGTATGTGCAGTTCGTGTCTCAAATGGACTCTTTCCGACTTCCCCGCTTCTATACAAGTCTAAAACTAGAGATTTATTTTGTCTTGTTTGTTTTTTATGGATTCAGTTCCCCCTTAAAGACTCCTCTATTTTGTCTGCCTTTTAACAAACATGTGTGAGGGGCTGGCAGAACATTTCCTCAAAGGGTTCCTTTACTTGTGGCAAACTGTTCATTCCCAGTTATTTATGTACATAAGTATTTTTGTTCAGGTAACAGTGTTGTTGGAATAAAACTGAACATTTTCAAAACCAGGCTGTTCTGTATCATGTGGATGGCTGTGTTGGATTTTCAATCGAGACACAATCCTTTATAATATCAAAAGAGAGAATCTATAAATAAATAGTGACATGTTTATTACTGCTACTACATTTACGGTACAAATGGAGAACCCTCTTAGCCTTGCAGCACTTTATTATAACCCAGAAACACAAGGAGTGATTATGTCTTGCTGTCTGGAGATAACTGAAAGGCTTTTTGCCCATCAGCAAATTCCCAGAATGCATCGTTCTGCTCTTTGTCGTAAATGTTTCAGTAAAGTGATGGGACGCAAAAGAAGGGGGTTGACATGTCAACGCTGGCAGTAAACACACTGAAATCAGCAGCCGGATGTTCCATCGAGTATGCATTATCCTCATCCATTTCCTGTCTGTGGTGGTGGTGAGAGGCATGACCAGAAAAGACAAACAGGCAGCAGCTTCCGCACAAACCTTAATGGAGCGAGCCCCCCGAGGACGGTGTAATTACGCTTCACCCTCAGCTCACTGAACAGTAATGCACATTGATGATGCTGCACTCCTACAGATTGTGGGGTCCCTTTCTTCCTTTAAAGTCATTGAATGACTAAACCCAATTTGTGCTTTGTTCTAATCATCCATCCATATGGAGAAAACCTACACGTAAAGTCTGCCAGAATATGACCCATTTGTTTCCTCACTTTAACATTTTGGTGCCTCAATTTATTTAAAGCTAAAAATGACTTATGTATTCATGTAGATGCAGAGCCAAAGTGGTTTGATAGATAGTTGCATTAATAGGGGTTAAAAATAAAATAACGTTAAAAGAAGAGCCAATGCTTACGTCTGTTACATCCAAATATAGACTGTAGGAGTGACAGCTTAAAGGAATCAAAGTGAACCCTTTTACACTGACACTTTTGGAGTTTTCAGTCTGACATTCCCAAAAGACAAAATGTCTACGATATTCCAGATGAACTCACAATCCGTCTGCTTTCTGTGTGCTTTGAAGAGGAAAAAAAAAAAGGATAACAAGTGCAAAGTACACTTAAGACTGTCTCATTCTTGCCGGTAAAAAGTAGGACAACTGACAACAAGTAATAAAAGAAATCCGTTTGACAGCTTTTATTTTTGCTGTTTGCAGCAGCTGTGTGGTCATGTTACAACAGCAAACCTACTTTTACTATCTTCAATCTCTGAGCCATTTTTGGTTTGGTTCGTGTGGGCTTTTTAAGGGCTTATTAAAAATATGTTGAGGTTAAGCTGGGTTACAGAAAGAACAGAAAGTATGCACAGCTCTTTCTGCAAAGGACTCCAAATTAATGGGTTATAGCAGGATCTGCATCGCTTTATATAAATGTAGTGTCTACATTTTTAAGGTTCTACTTTAGCAACAATAACAGGACACTTAAGGACTAAAGAGCTAGCCTTACAGTCATGAAAGACCAGCGACGCAAAAAGGCAACGAGCTTCACTATCACGTCTTCCTCTTCTTCTTTGGTGCTGTGTACTTGGTAGTCCGGTGCTCCATTCTGTCATATTTATCGTGGCCTTCCCTGGGGACATAATGGGAAGGTGGATTGATAATTCATCACTCTAAATACTTTATATTCATGCTGCTTAGCAGTACAGCAGAGTGCCAACATTTTATCTGGGTCATAATATGCATTTCAAATCAACATTCTAGATATCAGAGTTAGGATTTTCCATGTAGGGCATCATTTTGAGTCGAGTGTGTTAGCTTTGAAAATCTGAAATGGTTACCGGAAGCAGCGGTTGCAGTACAGATCTCCATCACACGTGTGACAGCGAAGGCTGGCATCTTGGTTGCAGATGCAGCACCATGGAAGCTCTTCTTCATCGCTGTCTGATGGCTGATGCATGACGGCAGCAGGTGAAACTCTGCTCTTGGGAGCAGGAGCTACACTCTTTTTAACACCAAAAGTAGGCAGTGTTAGTTTAAAGCAGGGGGGTCAAAGTCAATCGCACAAGGGGCCTAACTCCAAAATACAGCTTAGGTTACGGGCCAGACAGGATGAACATTAATTCAACACTCAAAAACTTTAAAACCCTAACTTTTTAACATAGTTATGAAATAGATATAAAGCATTTCCTGTGATAGCGCTAGTGTAAATGCTGTAAGCTGAATTTGGCTGCTGAAGAGGCTTGTGCTGATAGCTGAAGATGATGAAAATGATAACTGAAAACGCTGAAGCTAAAATCTTAAAACGCTGAAGCTGACAGCCA
>NC_050533.1:15750450-15754803 GCF_002922805.2 Oryzias melastigma
AAAAAATCTAGCAGAATACCAATTTTAAAATGTTAAAATTGTAACTTTTTAACAAAAATATGAATAATAGCAGGCAGGAACACAATTCCAGAATAAATCTACTTAAACCTTAAATTACTTGCAATATCTTACTCTCCATAAAATATACTTTGTCGAAATTATAAAAGTTAGAAATAAGCGCAAGTTAACATTAATAACAATAAAATAAAATGACCTGGAGGGGTGACTATAATTACCCGGAGGGCTGGATCCGGCCCCTGAGCCTTGACTTTGACACATATGGTTTAAAGAAAATGCAGGCAAACATTATGAAAATAAACAATACATTTTAGGGCAATGGACCTACTGATTTCTTAGACTTTTTTTTCTCTTCTGTGTTCCTGGGGCCACTCTGCTCCAAAGGTATGTTGTAGCCACTAGCTTCATCGAGAGCAGTCTCTTCTGAAAGCTGGAAAGTCAGAAAAACTTTAAACATCAAAAGACTTTGAATGAAGATAGCCAAACAGCAGCCTCTTGTGGTCAAAATGAATTCATGCTCTCCTCCAAAAGGTGCAACAAAATAAATGTTTACTTTTAACTGCACACTTTAAATGCCTTACCTGCTTCAAGATTCTTCTCACAGCTTCTTCTTCAGTCTCCTCGTCGCTGTCGGGACGCTGGAAGTCTTCCATTGTGACTAAAAGGGCATCGTGAAAATGTCAGTTACAGAGTTTGAAATTCAAAGCGCAGTCATTTTTTTTCTGACTTTATGTCATAAAACTATAAATAACTTGCAAGATGTGTTTATAAATTGCTCCCTGCACCTTTTTCAGGGTCTTGCCCCTTGAGCTCCGCCAGCCTCTTTGCCATATGGAGGATCTGCTCTTGGGAATGTTGCTCCTTCCTCAGCTCCTGCATTGCCTCCTCGAGAAGACGGTCTTTATCAGCCTCCAAATGTTTCACCGTCTGCTGATTTTCCTCTAAGTTCTCATCCCATGTTGCACCTTCCCCTTTGTTCAGATCATTCATATGGCTATCTATGTCTTTGGACAAAAAATACAATAAGTACAGTTAAACCAGTTTATAGGGATTACATTGTAGGAGCAGTAAGTTTTATTACTTTTTAACTAAACCAATATTTTTTAACAAGCAAAATATTACTTTGTTCGGGGTTTAACTGCTGGTTGTCGATGGAAACTTCCTCTGTCATCTGAGTGATCAAATCGTTAGCTTGTTCAGTCTGAGTGCGTTTATCAGGAGGCTGGTGAACCTGTACAGACAAGAGCATAGGGATGTTTTAGCAGGTAGACTTTACCAGTCTATTAACAAGATACTCAGGATTCTAACTGGGTATTATATTTTATAAAGAAACGGCCATAAAAAAAGAAAGAAAGGGCAGGTGGGGATTTCACTCACAGGAGGAGGAGCTTGAGATGGAGGTGGTTGACCCCGTAGAGCAGCCAGACGGTCCTCCATGTCCTCTGTGGAAGGCACTGGCTGGCTGGGTGCTTTGAGAGCAGCAAGGCGAGACTCGAGCTCACTCTGAGAGGGAGGAGGCTCTATAGAAGTGGCACAAAAAATTAAAAAATTTTAGAAAAAGTCATGACTACTATTGGTATTATATTTATGTTCATTCAAAAAATGAATCTTACTTGGTTTAGTCTCCTCTTTTAATCTTTGAAGTCGCTCAGCAATAACCTGATCTTCTTTACTTAAACCTTTGAATGGTAGATGACCCACTTTGCTGCTCCCTTCATGTGCAGCAGATTTTACAGACTGTCCTTGTTGTTTGGCCTCAAGGGCAGCGACACGCCTGTAAAATACACAAACTTTAGATTAATAAAAAGCAAGTGTTTTTGTTTTGTTAATCTGATCATATACTGACTTCTTGTAATTTTCTGGTGGGGACCATCTTCCAGCATTGCTCGGAGGTTCTCCACTGACAGAGAATAAAGAACGAAAGAAGTCGAATTTGGACGTTTCATAAACATATCTTAGCATGTTGTTTTTGTTCATTTATTTACCTTGTCAGATTACCGTGACATTGCTTGCAGACCTTCTGCTGAGTGTTTCCGCAGCGAGGCACAACAGCACTAAACGCCAAACAGCTGGGACAAAACGATCGCCCGCAGTTTTTACAGCCCAGCTACAAACACAATGTAATATAAAATAATCTATCAGTACACACACATTAAAACACATTAATATGATTAGCCACAAATACTGTACCTCTTTTTTGAATAGAGAAAACTTAGATGCGCAGCAAAAACAGCGACCGTCCATACTGCTTTGTCATTAAATATGAGGTTATAACACACTATACTCTAGCAAAAAATGTGAGGAGACGTTTGAAAACGTAAAAATGATTGATCTTGTTTTCGTATTATCTTTCTGAACGTAGCTAGAACCAATACAGGAAGTAAACCGGAAGTCACCGCTTGTCGTCAGATTTGTTTTTCCGGTATTTCCTCTCTCCAATCAGCGTTCTCCATGTGATCTCGCGGGACTTGTTCAAAAACAGCGAGCTAACCGTTTCAGCTTTGCGAGCTCAAAGATTTACCAGTTTAGACAACAAAAGAGGTTTGTAAGTAGCAATGGTAACATTTTAAGTTGTATTTCTAATGCAGAACCTTTTTTAAATTATACTTTGATCGTAAATAAAAAAGCAACGATTATGTCAAAGCGTGCTAATAAGATTAAGAAAGGTGTACCCATGATGGTTTACAATTCGTAAAGCTAAGCTAACTAACAACAACTTAGCTTTTGTCAAACGTCAAAATGAAAACAGCTATATTGGTATAGTTGTGTTTGAGATTGCAACTTGTACCTGATGAAAGCTCGAATGTCAAATGTATGAGTTTGTCCATTTGAACACGTTTATAGCCCGTTAGATATTTATTAACGTTATGCTAATTTCTCATGTGTTGGACTAATTCTTTGCATATATAATTTCTTTTCTTTTTTTTTTGCTGAAAAGAATAATGACTACTCTTAAAGTATTGTTGAGCTGTTTGACACGTGCTTATTCGTGCTTTGGTTTGCTTACTGGTTTTCCTTATTCACTAGTAGTTAGACAAAACTATATTTTTAACTATCTTAAAAATAAACATTATAGCATGAGACAAAATTACAATATATTTCATTAAAATTTACATAAAGTGTGGACACAATGGTTTGTTTATCATGAATAATGCTTGTGATTTACTGATGAAAGTGTTCCACCTGTAGGTATCTTTGCCCCTCTGCCCGCCTATTTCCACAATGGCGGAAGGTGGAGATGTGGAATGGGAGCTGAGCAAAGAAAACATTCAACCGCTGAGGAGAGGCAGAGACATATCTGCTTTGCATCAAGCCTTAAGTCAGCAACAAGATGGACCCACATCAGCCATAAACCAGCAGAGACAGTATGGATGCTTCTCCAAACGTAGCTTTGGATCTGGAATCTTTCAACCAAACATGTTTTAGATTTTGACAATAATTGGATTTGTATAATTTAAAAATTGTAATGATCTTGTGTCTGCAGAGCATTTGAGTCGGAGCTGCGCATGTATGACGGAGATGATCCTCTCGGTGTTTGGGATAGGTGAGTTCTTATTAGGCAAGCTACAATTCACTTTCCCTGTGATTCGGTTCAAATTTTCATTTTTGGGTCACACTTTTGTTTCAGTTCAAAATATGATAGGGATATCCCGATTGGGAGATCTGGTTTTTGTTTCTTTTTAATGAGAATTTATCTTTTCGTGATGCTGACAGAGAGATGGAGGTGAGATGATTTCCAATGGACAGTCTACAAGGTTCAAACTGTGAAAAAGTTATTCCAAAAAATATCTTTAAAAAAAACAAGATTGATAAATTGTTACACTGATGAGTTAGTCATGAATACTATCATATTTGTGCTGCAACAACAAGAATTTTAATAGAAAGTCGTCATTAAATTTTTCAGAATTTGAAATGAATCAGAATAGCAATTGATCAAACATTTTCAAAAGTTCTAAGGATACAAATCCTACTGTCACTAAACTTTATCACATGACTAATTATCTGTTTTTACGAGTTAAATATTAACAATTTTGCTAGATAATAGTTGCACCATTTTTTTCTTGATTAAGTTATGCCACAGAAGTGCTCTGTTTATGTTTTAAATGTTAAAAGAAGATTAATAAAATAAAAATCAGGGAAAAGCTGGATTTATTTGATTAAATTTGTTCGTTTTTTTTAATTGATGTAACTGCAAAAAAAAATCTTCTTACCCATGTTTGACTCTTTCACCATAAAAATACTGCATATGTAACAATTCACTTTCATTCGGCTGAATGATGTAACACAAAGTTCGGTTTTGAACCGAGAATTGTGGCACCCCTTGTTCTTAAAATA
>NC_050533.1:15754976-15795621 GCF_002922805.2 Oryzias melastigma
TAAAAATATTGCATATGTAACAATTCACTTTCATTCGGCTGAATGATGTAACACAAAGTTTGGTTTTGAACCGAGAATTGTGGCACCCCTTGTTCTTAAATTAATTTTAAATCACAATTTACTAAACACACATTTTTATTTAGTTTTGCCAGACTAATTAAGTTGGTTGATTTTAAAGATCTTTAAATGACCATAGATTTTTCAAAAGCTGCTATGTTTGAAGCTCTATAGCTGAAATGTCTTTGACCTTTGACTCCTTACAGATATATAAAGTGGACAGAGCAGACCTTCCCACAGGGTGGAAAAGAAAGTAACCTCACAACACTGTTGGAGCAAGTTGTGACCAAATTCGCTGACGACAAAAAATACAACAACGATCCTCGCTATGTTGACCTCTGGATCAAATTTGTACGTGCTATTAACTTACGATTCGTCTCGCCTTCTGTTAATGCTTCTGTTTTCTAATGTTTAAGACATGTTTGTCCGTTACAGGCAGAAAACTGCCCAGAGCCCCTGGACATTTACAGGTACATGCAAGCGCAGGGAATAGGGGTGATGCAGGCTTCCCTTTATATTGCCTGGTCTGAAGAATATGAAAAGCAGGGCAACCATCGCAAAGCAGACCTTGTCTATAAAGAAGGCTTCAGTCGGAGTGCAGAGCCACATGACAAGCTTCTCCAGTTTCACAGGTATGCCATGAAATTTGCATTAAAACTATCTTCTGTCAGTTCTTCTTCAGTTGTGCATCGATTATTATTGCTTACAGGGCTCTGCAGGCACGTGTGTCCCGGCAGGTAATGATGACTGTGCATGATGACAGCAGCGACGACGAGCCCCAACAACCCGAGAGAGTTTCTTTGGCGGACCTCAAACACAGAGGAAAGAAAAAGGCCGTCGCTCCTGTCAACAGAACTGGGCCAGCGATCAAAAGTACGAAAAAAAAAGTGATCTGATATAACCAGCGCTCCAACCGCATTAATATTGAAATTATTTTTTGAAAATATTTGAATTATTGATGGCTCTGTGGGCAGGCATTTCTGGAGGCCTGCAGTCCCGTGGTGCCCCAGTTCTCGGTAACGCCTCCAACAGTCGACTGGTGATCTTTGACGAGAACAAAAACCAGAGCGCCGGGTCGTCAGGACCTGCCCCGGATCCTTGGGCGGCTCCTCCTACATCAAGAGCAAAAGAGAATGAGCAGAAGGCTGAAAGATGGTGTGACGTAAAGGTAGGACAATATGACGTATTTAAGAGTAAATATTTCAGTGTAGGGAAAACAGCTTATTTGTATTTTTAAATAAATCACAGATACCACAAAAAACAAAATTTGGACATACAGTTATGGCTCCTCCGCCTCCAAAACCAACCTTTCAACCATTTGTTGAGGAGTCAACCCAGCCTCCAATAATGTGAGTCTACTCGGCAACCACACAGCAAATCTCTCTGAACTCCAAATGTGAATCAAATCAGTTTGGTGTAAACCAGAATAAAACATGAGCATCTCTTTCCTCCTTAAGGACCCCGTGTAAGATCAACCCGGCAGTGAACACAGTTCTGTCGGCGCGCAAGCCAACCAAAGAAGAAACTCCTTTGAAGAGACTGCAGGACCATCATCAGCTCCAGAGAGAAGCAGAAGTGGGGAAAGTGCAGGAGCAGAGCATGTACTGTAAAGAGCTGCTGCTCAGAGGCGCCACGGAGTTCTGCTTCGAGGAGCTGCGCGCTGAACGATACTTCCTAAAGATGGGTCAGCACTCGCAAAGTTCCAAACCGGAAACAGACCAACCGTCAGTTTGATTCACATATTTGATTGAGTCTGACTTTATATCATGTGATGACTGTTCATGCTTATGAGAATTTCAATTTCTTAAAACGGTTTAAAGATCTTTAAGCTGTGAACACATGAACCAAAGTTTGTTTGTTTTAAAACACAGTGAGAAGAAACTCCTGCTGATTTTTTTTTTTTTTTTTTGGGACAAAATCTGAATAAATTGTGGAATACACAAACAAACAGGTTTAAATATGTAAATAGTGGATTATAGAAGCTTTTTTAAGTGTTTCATTGTGAGTAGATTTTTTGCTTAACATAGTTTTTCACTGCGACTTCTCGTCTCCTGTAAAGATTTACTTTTCCAATTTTAATTTTTATCTGTTTTACTGCTTTGTTCTCTAAAACTGCCTTTCAGAAGTGCCGTTTACTTTTACAGCTTTTATCATTCAGCTTTGTCTTTTCATGTAAAGAATTTCATGGTAGTCAGAATGTATTCAGTGAAATAGTTGTCTAAATTCTGAACTAATGGTCCTTTCATGCCTAATAAACCCCCTTAGCACCTCACAGATGACGTGTGTTATTGATGCATGGTGAGACTGAGGGTTTTGCACCGCCAGTAGGGGGCATAAGAGAGACAGCACACAGGTAATGGTGTGATGATTACTAATGGGGTCTTCTGATGGTGTGATCATAGTTTTACTGTAAGAAAAAATATTTAAAATATCCTTGTATGTTCATAATTGTTCTGCCCCTAAAGTGACATATTTTAATGAATTGGTTAAAGATGGTTGCTGGCTGATAAGTGAATTGGCTCTGTGATATAAGCAGGTCAGTTTGTCCCTAATAAGCCCAGAGCTGATCACTCATGTATAAATTCTAGAGCTTTATCGATGTGGAAACCATTTTTCCTGCCAAGTTCCTCCTTACATGCAAGAGGCTTTATTGTTTGTGCAGCACCTTACTCTCACTCCAATAGCCTTTAAAATGCTTTACTGAGAGACAAAAGAAATGCAATCAAAATGGTTTAAAATAATTTTAAAAAAGCTTAAAAAAAAACATGTTATCTCCATGCCTAAATCCGTTAATTGTGCAGAACATTTAATTTACAGCTTTTCTTTTCAACTTTGGTAAAAGGCCATAAAAAAGAGACTTCTTAATATAGTTTTAATGTTTTCCATGCAAACTGCAAATAAAGTTTGTCCTTAAATAAGTTGTGGTTTATTATTGAAGTTTTTATTGTGTTTTACATGTGTAACCTTTGACGCAATGATTTGGAAACTTGGCTTTTAAAGTCACAATCAATAATCACAAAATAACTTGTTTTTTAATACAACCATAATATCAAGGTGATTCCCCCTTTTTATGGGATCAAAAACATTCTATTCCTTTTTTTTCTATTCTATTTAAACTAAAGAGCCTTCTTGTTTCAGAAAGCAGTTTATGCATATTTTTGTCTTCTATTTGGACCTTGAAAATTTAATTTCCTTTATTTTCTACACCAGTCTCTGTTTTTCTTTAAGTTCAATTTAATTTGGTAAAAATTTACATTTGGTCTGTTACATATTTCTTCCACAAAGATGAATGACTTGAAATATTCTTGAAATTTTTAGATAAGTGTGTGAGCAAATATTTTAATACAATATAATCACACTGTGAGCTATTTTACACCACTTTTTCTTTTTCAAATATCTGACAAATTACTTCATCTTTTGCTTTGTCCTAAGAGAAAATCAAACAATTCTTAAATAAAGAAAGAAATCTGGTTTTGCCATAATTTTAAATGAGAATCATTTATAGTTATGGTATTTTCTTTCATTTAAAGAAAGTGTCCCTGTTGCATGCTGGGACAGAAGCACAGTTTTGTCTGGAGTATTTTCTCCCTTCCTGATACTTTGCCTTGCTACATTTTTATTAAAATAGTTAAATATAGAAGATATGTAGACTGAAGGGGAAAAAAAGAGGAAAATATGCACCTAAGAAATATAACTCAGATATTTGGATTTGAGAGTGAATACTTTGGTATTCATATTAATTTGTTTTTATTTATTTATGTTCCTCAAGTAGGGATATATCACATATAAATGAAATAAAACTTTGTTTTTCCATTTTCTTATTTTGTATTTATGGTATCATGGAAATATTAAACTGTTGTGATGGTTTAAGAACACCATCGTCATAATTTATGACAAGATACTTAATCTTGCAAAAAAAGGTGTAATTATTCTTTTATTTATTTTAAACAATCAATTAAAAATGTATATTTAATCAACATAAATACATTTTATTAATAATGTGGATTGCTTTGTCAGAAATTGCACCTTTTTTATTAAATAAAATGTTAGAGACACTATAGGATGTAGGTAAGTGAGAAAAATAAATGGGGTTATTCTATAATACAATAAACTAAAGTACTTAAAATTCTGAAAGTAGAGCTAATATTCCAAAAAGGATTTGTGAGATTATTTATCAGAAATGTTGCACAATAATTCCTATGTATTTTTGCTTGATTAACACTTAATAATATGAAATGATAATAGAAGAGTAGAAAACTATTTTTGTTGCCTCATAAGCTAATATTACAATCCTTAAGCATTCATCCGACCGACCGACCGGATGAAAAGAAATAGTGTTCTGAAAGACTTCATTAATATCAAAACATCTCTATTTTTGCTCTATCTATCATCATAACATTAACTTTTGCTTTTAAACTGCACCCAATTAGCTTAATGCAGTAGCAAAATCATAAAAATAAATTACGCTGCTCAGGAAATATGGATGCACTAACATCTGTAGAAATCCATCTTAAAATCCTGTTATAGTTTACTTGTTAGAATTTTGACTTCTCAGTTCTACAGAACATTTGAATGACTCAGCTCAGCTGGTTTGGGCAATTCAAATTATTTTTGTGACAACCACTAAGAATGGGGACACATTACAAAACCGTTTTAGTAGTCTTACAGCTCTGATCCCAAAATAACCACATCAAATATGCAAAGCAAGACAGTAAAATATAGCCGCACCAGCAAACATGAGCATCAGGATGATGACAACGAAGACATTTGCTTCTTGAGATTTACTGGAGCGATTCCATTCCACCCCACCAACAGGCAATCGCCTCATTGCTTGCAGATTGGGGGGTTTTCACATGACTTTGTTTTAATGGTTAGAAGGAACATCCCGGTTCTTGTCTGTTCTTGCATGTTGGTAAATATTTTTCATGCTGCATGCATGCCCTAAATCTGACTCACTCTTAGATGCAATTTCTGCACGACTTGACCCTAATACATCTTCCTGCTTTGAGTCTTGTCCCAGCAGCTCTATGAATTATTCAGGAAATGATTGTAGTGAAACGAAAGGGGGAATGTTTTACTCGACTAATGATGCTGGATCTGGATGGAGGACCGGAGCGCCGAGTTGAAACTCGTCCACAATGATTTTTGGGTCAAAAAAAAAAAAAAAAGAAAAGGTTGTGAGGCTGGAATTGCTTTTCGAATAAAAGTGGTCCCGCACCCCCTTTATGATCATCCAGATACAGCACCCCCCCCCCTCCCTCTGCCATCTGCCATCCCTGACTCTGTCCCTCCATAGATAATGCATTTGACTGAACAGCAGCAAAGTGGGTGAAGCAACCCACCCATGTGTTCTCATGTCACCCACATCCAGGGACGGCGGGGGGAGGGGGGGCATCTCAGGTGATGAGGTGTGGAGGAGCTGCCCTTGCCTAATAGTCACCGGAAACCAGCTTAACACGCACGCACACGCAAACTGACATAAACACACACAGCTATCAGTTCTCCTGCAACCCAATGAGGGAATGGGAGGAGGCGGTGAAGGAGGGAAGTGATAAAGAGAGAGGGAGGTGGGAGGGGGTGTGTGTAAGAGACGGCAAGCTTAAGAAGGAGAGAAAGAGGGAAGGGGGGTGGATGGATGGATGGATGGAGCTATTTGGTGATATTCCCTTCTCCTGGATGCTGCCGTTCCTTTTCATGGCTTTGTCCCTGCTTTGCGCCGTGTCTGTGGGAGCAGACACCGGTACTCAGCCACAGAGCCGGGGATGAATCAGCTCCAACAAAGAGCCTTTGAGATGGCTGCGTGTGCCTGGAGGGAGGAACGCATCAGGCTTTCCCAGGCAAGCGGCAGCCTGCAGTGTGCTCCTGCTTGAGAGCCAGCCCTCCTCGTCGTGGTGTGTGTGAGAGCGGTTTATGGCCGTGAGTGTGTGTCTGAATGTGAGTGAGCGCTGTATATGAGTGCACATTAGTCCTGCTTCCAATCCCTCCTGGAGGAGAGCAGCTCTCCTCTTCAGTGGACGGAAAGGTAAGGAGGAATAACTGTTTTCTTGTTTGTTTCTCCTCTAACAATGACTTGAACCTCCAGAGCCCTGCGTCCTCTCGTAAAGGTGGGGAGGGTAAGAATGAGATGTCATTGATAATGAGCGAGCTAGAGTACGCCAGACATGAAGCCATGGTGGAGGAAGAAAGAGATGCTGTGAGCAGAATGCAGCTCAGGCAGATGCAGATGAGAGAGGGGGGAAATGGAGAAAAAAGGCACAGGCGAGTGGGATGCTGGAGGCTTCCAGTTATGGACCAGATCTCAGAAGAGATGCTGCTCAGCTCAACCCTAATCCTCACAATCTTCAGAAACGATTGAACACTATTTACATTTTCTTCTAGACTTCACTTTGTGAAGATGATTGCTGCTGCTTTGTGCATTCTTGAGAGATGCTGTGTCCTCTAGTGAGTGCTTGTTTGAGTCTTTTGAAGAAGAAGCTAAAAATAGTCACACGAGGAAAAAAACAGCAGATGAGATTTTTCTATGAACCTGTAGATTAAAAGTTTGCATAAATGTAAAGTGATCTGGAACGCCAATTTAAGCCACAATAGGACGAACTCCTCTCCTTAAAGTTAGTCTCTTTATTAAATGCAAAGTGTCAAGTGAAAATCAATCTGAGGGTAAGGTGTTTAAAGGAAGAGTATGGATCGGAGCTTTGGCATCAACAATGGACTTCACTCTCACTGACAGCGTCACAACCAAAAACAGTTATTGATCCCGACTTTATAACTTCACCTGTTATCTGTGCACGGTCCCACCAACAGCTAAAGCTGTAGAGATCAGAAATAGGCTCTCAGGATGATGTAACTTGAAGTAAAAACTGTGCGTCAGGTTCCTCATGACTGAGGAGGAAGAGGAGGTGACGAAGAAAATCTGTCACATGAAGCTGAAAATCTGCTTTAATGAGGGTGATGTGTAAACTCCTCAGATTTAGCTTTTATTTTTTTTTAGCTGCTTCTGGTTTTTATTCGCTTTACATGCTCAGAATGAAATAAACAGGAAGCACAGACTCCAGACGAAGCAGACCCAATACTAACAGGACAGGAAGTGATGGCAACCGCTCACATCCTGGTGAACACACCTGCAGAATTCACAGTTGTGTTCGGCAATAGTTGCGTCATGCGGTGTTCGCACAGCGCATTTCTAATGGTGCATCTTCCCAGGCTGTGCCTTATAAGTATTGAAAAAGAAAAAAAAATGCACAACAAAGTAGCTTTTGTCTGTGCAGTAAAAACAGAACTCATTCCCACTTTGAAAACTATTTAGAAATCTGAGCAAAATTTTTATAAACCTGCCAAAAAAAGCTGGTTATTATTGAAAAATGCAAGTGCACAATCTATAGTCTAATTGTATTTACACAGGATTAATTAATCATATTGTTGTTTCTAATTTCCATCCAAATTGTTATAGTAGATAAAAAATAGACTTTTCATTATAAAATATTGAATTTTCACATAAAAAAATCAATTCTGCTTGGAAAGAAATTACGAAAAAGAAAATCAATGAATAGATTTGACAAATCAATGTCGCATTTTTTAATACTGAGAACCCAAACCCACTGTTGAAGCATTAATAAGAGTTGGAAATGCAGTATTTATTGTCAACCACTCAAAGCATGTGTGCGAGCCAAGAGGATCTTTAATTAAACAGAGTGATGGTCAGTGCTGCGTGTCTTTACTATCCGGATTGTAAAAAGCAAACAGTTACGCTGCATGAAGATACAAGCTGACGTGACGGCTTATTTGTGCGTCCAGATCAGATAAAGTTCCTGGGACGCTGCAGGAGTTGTTTTTACGGCATCACCATCAATATTTGTTTGTGGTCTGCAGCGGCGGCTTTTTAAGGTGCTTCTTATGTCCTCGGAGCAGGAGCAACAAACTTCTTTTCAATTTTCTCATCTAGTAGAATCAGTGTCATCATGTCAGGTGACAAGATGATGCATGCACAGTATTGACGACCCTTTTTCTGTCACCAGTTTACTGTAGAAAACATGATGGATGAAAGATGCTAACAGCATCACTGCGCCTCCATAATGAGACCAAAACCGTAATGTTTGCTGACAAATCTGATCTGCCTCCATTCAGAAGCTCTTTTCTAAGTACTCTCTTCTGTTTCTCTGAGTGTTCATCCTCTCCTTACCTCCACTCATCTGTCAATAATAACACAGGAGTGGGGAGCAGCCCTTCACAAGATGTCTGTCCTTGAAAAACTGCGTATCGTTGGGCTCAGACATTGTGTATTTTGGAGTGCAGACACGCTTCACATCCTCAGGATTTCTCCTACCCAGAAGTAAAGTGAGCAAATACCAGACAAGCGTTCTGATCACCGCTTCTAACGTTTCCTGCTCGCATGACTTCCTGGAGAGACTTAAGGTAAAGCACGACATTACGTGGACGTGCTTCATCCCTTCACAAATGGAAAAGAAGAGGAAAAAATGTGGATGTGCTGCAAAAATTCATCGCATTTCCTTGAAACTTATTCTCAGCTACATCCAGATTATTGCTACTGACAGATTATATTCTGGAGCTAGTCTACAGCATTCCTTTCACTTGCCCTTGGGGGTGCTCGACTTAAGGACCTCACAGCTTATAACAGACAGAGATACATCAAGGACTATCACTGTCAATTGAAAAATTACAGCCACAGCTATTCTTCATTTTCTTTTAGCTTCCTCCACAGGGTTTATCTTTTTCCACTTTTCTTTTTTTTTCGCTGAATGAAGTACAGATGTTACAGGATTTGTGGAAAACTGCTGACAGCTCAAAAAAGAAACAAGAAAAGATCTACACAGTCGGTCGCATCTGAATGTCAGAACTGTTATTTCAAGAAATTGGGATTCGAATAATAATGAAAATTTATTTCTTTTAGCATTTATTTAAAGCCCCACTCCGATGGAAATTGTATTTTTTGCGTTTTTGACACGTTTTTGTTTTGTTTTTTCTCATGATGGACGATAAATTTAGAAAATAAGCTTAAAATTGCTTTTCTGAGTATTTCTCTATTCAAATTATTGTGAATCAGGAGCAGATGAAAAAATGTTGTTGGAAATACCTTGTACGTGTTACGAACTAGTTACTACGGCAGGCCACTTGTAGACGACCAGATCCATTGTTTTCTTATCTGAGCTGGCATCTGGCTCAAAACTGTACGACTGGATAGCTCAGATGTTGCTCCCCCTTTTTCTTACACTGCTAATTATTGGTGGTGTGAGGGGCTGTAAGCTAGCAGGAAATATTAGGTATGTTCTAGATCTCTTGCGCCTTGCCTGGATCATTGGCGGGACTAGGTGGGGGCCTGAGATGAAGGCGAACGCTGAGCTGCAGTGAGACTAAATAACAACAGGAAGTCAGGTTGTCGCTAACATTTGGTGGAATTTTTATATGCCACTCCCATATAGTATTTTAAAGGCAGCAATAAAACGTATAACCACAGATGATTTGTAATACTTGTACTCATGAGTTCCTTTTGTTGCATAAATGCAAATGTCTGTCTGATGTTTTGCATTAAAATCTAAATGATTATCAGTAGAAAAAATACAATATTTTATCGTTTCAAGTAAAATAATTTCTAATGATAAAGTCATATGAGTGATGCTGATTTTAATTATCACAACCATTTGTATAAATAAAAATCTTGTTAATTTTCTCATCGATTATTTACGTTTTGTCAGAAAAAATTACAAAATACACAGATTTCCTTTATTGGGCTCCAGTCATTTCTAATCAGATTCACGTCGAACTATAAGAAATGCCAGGACACCGTTTCCCACAATGCATTGTTTTGTCATCAACCAATGTATTGGAGTCAGCGCAGAGCCCTTTTCTGCCCTGCACACGCCCTTTTCTGGCTATATTTGTATGATGATTGACATGTGACATCAGAGCAAAAATTACCCAGCATGCACCACAATCAGTGCTGCGTTTACCTGGGTGATCTATTGAACAGATCTATTGTAAACAAAGGGATTATGGGAAATGAGGGAAGGCTTACTATGTGCCAACAGTCCTGCCCATAATTTCTAATAAACTAGTGCTGGTCTGCAAAAACTATTTCCTAGAAAATCACAGTTTATTTGTTTTTTGGGGGGCTAAAAACAAAATAATCCCAAATAAAAGACCTCTAGGAACAATTTTGCAATAGATAAGAAGATGATCAGAGAGGGACTTTAAGTCTATTGTGGAACATAAAATCACTAACGCAAAATATACATATGTCAGCTCCTTGTGGCTAGATGCAGTCTGTTATTTCACATTCTCTACCGTCTTCTCGGACTCCATACCTCTCAGGGCCGTTCTGAAGAGAAATTAGAAATAAGCTAAATTCCAAACCATGCTTGGATCAGTTGCTCCCAGTGCTTTGTACGTCTTATGCGTTTTAATGAAACCTGTATGCTCCAACCTGCTTCGCTGTCCCTCTAAAATGAAATATCACTGCAAAAAAAGGACAAAATAATGATGGAGGAACAATCTCTAAGCCCTCCATGCCCAGTCTTAGAGCACCACAGAACAACATTTATGTTTTTTTTTATCCTGTTATGAAACAGTGTGCATGCAGCTCCTGTGTTTCTGTAGAGCGGGATTATTCTTTAACATGCATTTACGCACAACAAAAAAAGAGGATTTCTACCGTTTCTCGTCCTCACCTCACTGTTTGACACGAATCTAGCACAAAATAAACACGTGTGTGGTACTAGAGAGGAGAGGGGGATGATGTGTACTAAAATTAGATCACTGAAGGGCTGAATAAAATACTAATCCCGCAAGCACAGTCACCTGCACATTCGCTACATTTCTGCACGCACGCCAACAAAAAAAAAAAAGGAAAGGAGCAGAAATCAGGGCAGATAAAAAAAAAAAAAAGGAAAAAAAAATCATCATCATGGCCCGCAGCTCTAACATTGAGCAAATCCAGTATCTTTTATCTCTCAATCTCCTCCCACTCAACCACAACTCCTGCTCAGGGTGATTTAAACATGAGAGGAAGGCATGCCGTGTTGTCCGCGGGAAGCATATGGATTGCCCGGTTAAATGACTGCATGATATGAGAGGCCAAGGTGAAGAAGCTCCGTCCAGTCTGGGGTAAGGTCGAGATTTAAGATTGAGATGAAATTTTCTTAGAAAAGTGAGGATGAAAGCATTTGATCCAACTTTAAACATTTTTGGTTCCTGCAGCACAAAGTTGTGCGAATGAAATTGTGCTACCCATAGCAGATTTTTTTTTTTTGGATGATCTCATCTTCTCTGGCTCTTTGTATTCCTGACGGCAACTGAGCAGCTGAGTTTTGCCTCAGCACTTTGATGGATTCAACATAAACCAGTGAGGCGCAGGGTCAGGTCCCAGCTGTTTTGAGGGATGTGACCTGAAAGCTGGATTATGCTCCGCACAGATTCCGTGTGCTATCCAACCATCGCGGAAATCGATGGAGTGCCGTGATCAAAACTGTCAGAGGCATGACTGAGTCTGAGAGGTCACGATGGGGTCAGATGCATGTGATTAAAACCTGGTAAATCAATAAACTCATCAACTTCTGAATTTGTTCTGTTTACACAGACTTGAGTCGTTGAATCATCTTTATATTTTAGAGACATAAACCATCTTGCCTATTAATGTTGGTAGCATCTTATTGTTGACAGTGCAGGATTGTGGCTTGCATTTTTGCCCCAGCAAATATCGATTCATCTGTTTGTAAAGGATTACTTGAGTGTTAATGTGTAAATATTTGTTCATGCAACGCCAGTGTCTTGTCCCTGAACAGCCAGCTAAGCAGATACCTGCATGTGAAACAGAGAGGGGGAAAAAAGATAGCAATCTTTGGTTTGCAGCTTGTTTTCTCTGGCTTGCCTCTTTTTTTGTAACACGGAATTGGTGGTTAAAAGCTTTCCCGTGTTTGTGGAAATGAAAATGCTCCCACATACTCCCAGGTCTGACTTTAATCTGAGCTCCGGCTCCTCTTCTCACACCATAATGTCCCTGTCAGATAGAATTAACATCCTACCCGGCATCAAAATTTGTACACGGGGAGAGCACAGAGTGATACATTTATGCAACACTTAGCATATTAGCCTTGTGGTTGAATTATCCTTGGAGGGTGACACATCTCTTCGAGCAGAAACCCCCCACCCCTCTTATTCTGCGATGAAACAGGGGCTCGGCTCATGTGATTGGTGGTCCTGACCTTGCTCTACCCTTTAGTGATGCAGCAGGGTGAATGGCATGTGTTAGTCACCAGCATATCTCACAAAAGGCTCAGTTGACACAGATTAGTGCCATGTTGGTCTTAGGGTTCAAAGTGGGAAGAGGAAAGGTCACGACTTGATTGCACACTGGGGTGTGGAGGGATGTGAATTCACTGGGAGGGAGTCACTGAGCCTGAAGCTCTTCTGGGACACAGGCTCCTTTAGGCTCTTCAGCTTACTGTAAAAACCTGCATCACAAAGTAGCATTTCAAACACAAAATAAATCATTGTCTTTTGTTTTTATAATACATCAATATTTTCAAATGTGATCAAGCACTTTGACAGTAGACTGACTTCAAATCAAGCATCTAATATTTGCTTCCTAAAATCAGGCATAACCAGAGAGAAGCATTTTACTCATTCATTAGAAATAATGTTTTACACCTGATGCCTTTTCTTGTAAAACCTGACATAATGAACGTAGGGTTGAACCAACAACCTGGAGAATTTTAAGTCTTTCACAGTCTTTAAGTGTTTGAAAATAATAATCAATGAAAAATTGGGTTAATTTTGTCGATTGTACAAATGTAGATTTATGAATAAAACATCAAATGAGACATTAATAAGGGTTACTCAAAAAATCTTACAAATATCTTATTTTGTAGCAAACCAAGTTTTATAAGAAAAATATTAAGTGTGTAGTTAACATTCAATTGTTTTGCTATATTTATTAATAATAAATAATTAAAACACAATTGTATTTGTTTTAAAGCATGAGAAGAATATTAAATAAAATGTCAGTGTTAATATTATGTCATTGTGTTTTGCTTTTAATTATAGGTCTGTCCAATGACTATGATCTGTAATGGCACAGAAAACAAAATACTTAATATATTAATTTAATAAACTTCATTAATTTATGGTTATTTTAATTAATACATTAATTGAGACTAAATATTAAATGACTATAAGTGGATATTTTATCTACTTGTGCAAACAATAAAGCTAAGAATATTATTTATTTAGCAAAGATTTTAACTATTTTTGCCCCTTTAAGGCTTCCATACCAAATAGGTGTTTTCAGAAAAGAGAAAAATTACTCCGTTTTTGGGAAAAACTGTTTTGACTCCATGAGATCCTCCCTTTTCCCAAACTTCCGTCATTTTTTACACAAAGTGTATCACCGTCAGACTGTATTATTATCTTAAAATGTAAACGCTCAGGAAAAGTCCAACTTCCTCATAAATATGGGTCAAGTTGTTTTATCACCCAGACAATAGTAAATACTAGTGCAGTCTGGTTCAAATGAATCTGTGTTAAGACGTGTGTTTGTGTATATATCTTAATATATTATTATTAAGGAATATGGATGCTAGTACTTAGACAATTGGATATCAATTATATCAGTGACCTTAACATGAATAAGTTAACAGTCACAACATAGTCAAGTTATAGATACTTTAGGGGTGGGAATAAAAAACATTTTTTCTTCATCCCATACCATTTTTGAGCTGGAAAAAAACAATGTATGTTAAAAAAAATAAATTAAAAAAGGGAAAAAAGTGCATTATTGACAAACAAGTGTTGAACTGTTGCAATCTACATTTGTGAATAAACATATAATATATGTATATATATATATATATGTATATATTGTGAGAATTGGATCCAGAACGAACAATCATAGGTGTGAGCGCATTAATGCAAGCTACTTAAAGCTGTATCCATATTAATCTTAAGATTTATATGCGAGTGGTTATCTCACCGTACAGCTTCCTTGCTAAGCAAATTAAATGTACTGTATTTAATTATTTCCCTCCAGTAGAATGGGAAGTAAACCTGGATTGGTGGCTTGGCGAAGATTAAGTGGTTGCCCTCCCTGAAATCAAGGGCGTACAAGCTACTAATTAGGATATGAAAAGCTTGTGGAGGAAGCTATGAAGGATAGCTTGCCACAACAGTTTTCTGTTTGTATATATGCATATGTGAGGGTTTTTTTGTTTTTGTAAATGCACTGAGAGCCTTTGGGTGCTGGTCAGCCCAACCGTGTGCTCATCCGTAAAAGGACACAAAATGAATAAGCCCTAATTGACCCGATATCCTTCATTACACATGTGCTTACAAATCCATCCAATCTCCTTGAAGCTGTTTTCAACTAATCAAGCTTGCGACAGCCAGCAGGACACAGAGACAGCCAAGTCCTGTTTGCATTGTCTGCAATGCACAAGGAACGTGCTTGTTTTCAAAGGACAAAGATTGTATTTGTTTTTTGCACAGAATGAGAGCAAAAGTTTGGGTGAAACGATTCATTTTAATAGCAATTCGATTCGTTTCATCATTTGTGGTTGTTGTTTCGATTCATAGTCAATATTAGTTCATTTTGAATGATCCGATTCACTGACCAAAAATTGATCCAGGACATCAAATTCAACCATTGCAACTCAGATTTAAATACCTGCTACTGAACATTGCAGGTTAAATTAGACAGATTCCTTGTATTTCCTGTAAGATAATCAAGTGTAAATTGCAAACAAACAAGTAAACATTAATTAATGACAAATCTGTTCAGATTTTATTTTGATAAAGTTCAGCCAGTTGTTGTTTATCCACTTCAAAATAATACAAACTGAACATTATTAGAACATTCTACCACAATGTATGGTCATGTGTCTGCAAAATTTAGTTCCCACACATTGGGCTCTAATGATGGATTGATCATTTTGCAATCATGTGTCTGCTGTGATGACACATTCCAGTAAAATAAACCTATAGTGCCTCAATCTAAATAGTATGGAATTGATTTATTTCATTTTCATTCTGAGTCTCTTTTAATCTGAATGTTTTTCTCAACAGGGAAAATTTGAGGCTGGCAAGCAGTTGTCCTTCCAGACCTGAAAATGTTTCGTAAGAAAAAAAAGAAGAGGCCTGAGATATCGGCGCCAAAGAACTTTGAGCACCGCGTCCACACATCATTCGATGCCAAAAGAGGCTGCTTTGTGGGCCTGCCGACCCAATGGCAAAGCCTGATAGAAAACCTGCGCAGGCCCAAGCCCATGGTGGACCCCTCCAGGATCACAGAAGTTGAGCTGAGACCAAAAAAGGTAATTTTTGCGCTCTGTCCTTCATTTGAACTAAACTGATGAGTGGCAGTCGCAGTCTGACAAGAGCTGCAACTCCAAATCAGAGACGAATAAAAGTGTGCTGCCAGTTTGATCGTTTCAGTGATACTGAGCTATTCTGCTGTCTCAGAAAATGCCATAATCCCCTGATGACAACGTAGAATTACTGCTGCCCTCCCCATCCTGTTGCTCTCTTATCTATCACGGGGCTTGGCTAATGACTGCTGTGTACACTAACTGTACAATGCTGGGGACCACAAGATTTATTACTGCGTGCAGGCAATTAATAACAGTACAGGGTGCCTTCCCACAGATGTCAAATAAAAAGTGCAGGTACAGCAAAGGAAATGCCTGTGAGTGATTCAGCCTGCAGATCAGGGTTTCCGCGCTTCACAGAGCACACCGTCGATTCTTTTTATGGCCCTCCAGAAAAATAAAAAAACTGCACGATGTGATGGCGATTAGTGCTGTGTAACATGAGAACTACTGAACCAGCATTTAGGTCAAATTTATAGTTTTTGGAGGTGTCATCAATATACTGGAGGCATGCACTGCAAAAAGGCCTCAAACAAATAGAGGGACAAATGTGCCCAAACAGAATAGCTCCAAAAAAAAAGGAGGATTTGTTTGTTTCATTTGGAAAAGGACACGGAGAAAGGGTGTCTAACTAGACAGGGTTGCTGTTTTAAACAAATTGTAGCATGCTTGAAACGACCAAACATTCCCATGGCTATTATCACCTGCCAACCTCTCCTGTCACAGAGGTGCCACAGTAGGCGAGATGTCATCTGACCTCCATCCCCTGTGTGGATGTAATGGCTTTGAGCCAGAGAAACAAGAGAGGCTGTTGACTGACTGTGAACTGAACATGACTCTACCTCGAGACTAATAAGCCTCCATGCATTCAGTCTCACTGTTCTGGCAAAGCATCTAAGGTTTGTCTGATCATTTTATGTCCGGGCAGGTTTGGGCATTTGTATGCCAGCCAAATGTTTATAATACTTCAAAGATCTTGAGAGGAGTTATCAGGAATATCTGGAAATGTAGGAGCAGACGTAAAGGCTCTGAGAGTCTGTCAGTGTATTGTGAGCCACTGTCTTTGAGGGATGACAAGTATGTCCTTTACACATTCCCAAGTTTAAATTTAACTCGCCTCTGAGCAATAATTATGTCACCCTTCTTCTCCATTTTAGTCTGATATCTCTATTTAATACGATGGTAGCTATCAGAGTGTGATGAATCTCTCCTTTCAGACCATAGTACGTGGGAGCATGATTGGTCACGGAGACTACATCGCAGCCATGATCAATGACATGAGCCGTCTGTCTGTGACCAGCTCCAACTCTCTGAGGAAGAGTAGCCCGTCGGCCAGGAAGAGAGCTCAATCTCTGGGAAGGCTTGGGGAGGTGAATGAGGGAGACGTCTATCAGTACGAGGGCCTAACGCAGGACGATGACGATGATGATGAAGACCACTGGAGGGAAAAAGCCAGGAATATCCACAGTGAGACCAACACCCCTTATTTGGGCATGAAGAAGAGCATCACTCTGCAGCCAAATGGGATCTTGCCAAAGGCCACGTCCACCTATGAAGTTGGAGTCAGCTCCCGGGAAGGACCTTCCTTGCAGTCTCAGAGCATTCCACCACCAAGTCATGCGGCTTTTATGAGTGGGGAGATAGGGAGTCCTCAGGAACGAGTGATTTGGAAAAGAGATATCCAGCTGCCCAGGGGACTACCACCTAACCAGAGACCTGTAGCTTGTTTCTACACCCCTGTGATGAATGTGCAGCAGGCGCATGGAGATCAGGGAGCGATCACTACGGATCTACGCCCCAACCTTCCAATGTACATGCATCCACAAAACAGTCCGGGCCGGCCTTTCTCCTCCTATGACTTAAAAGTAAGTATGTTTTTGAGGTATTTAAATGTTTTCATGATACATTATCTATTAAGATATTTAAGTTGTGGCCATAGTCTCTAACTTGTTTTTTTGGACCTTTGAGACCAGTAAAGTCCAGGTCCAATAAAAATAATGTTTTTGGTAACATGCTCATGTGGTATTTTTCTTGTGATGGAGGACATATATGAAGAAAATTAAAATAGAAATGCATTATTGAGCATTTCTTTATTCAAATTGTTGGGAATCAGGAGCAGATAAAAAAATGCATTTGGAGAAAGTGTAGTAGTGACGTGTGTATTCTATCAGCAGGCCGCAATCATCATGGGGTGAACATGCCAACTCCACACAGAAAGGTCCCATGCTGGTGTTTCTGTTTCAGGTCCACTAGTTGGGAATTGAACTAGAGGCCTTCTTGCAGTGAGCCAAAGAACTAACCACTGTGCAGCCCTGCTCAAATATTGCTTGCCATTTTTGTTGTTGTGCTAACATTAGCTTGAGATTGTGAGTGGCTGTAAGCAAGCAGGAGACACTGTAAACAAAGCGATGACGGGAATTGAGGGAAGGCTTACTCCACGCCAACAGTCCCGCCCGCAACTCCAAAGCAAAAACTACTGCAGAAACTGTCCTGGAAAAGGAAACAAGTCATTTGATTTTGCCTAAAAAAGTCTAGAGTCTACATTCTCATTGTTCTTCTTCCCTCTGTGTTCTGTGATCCTCCAGGCGGACTCGACTGTGAGGTACCACTCTGGATTTCTGCCCACTGGCACCAGCAGTCCTCTGGTTGGAGGAATCAGGCCTCAGAGAACAGTGCGCTCCTCAGCCAGCTACACTCTAGGTCTTTCTCCTAACATGGGTCTGAGGCCCAGTGGACCGGAGCCTTTCCTCAGACACTCTGGATGCCCAAACCCTCCCTACCCCCGACAGGACAGCCCTTCCCAGCCCCGACCTTCCCCCACAGGTTCATTAGCCACTAGTCCTCCAGGTACCTGCTCCCCAGCCTTTAGGCCACCACAACACCCCTCACCCAGACCACCCCCCGACCCGCCCAAGGTGACACATGAACAGTTCAAGGCAGCTTTGCAGATGGTGGTTGACAAGGGTGATCCAAGGACTTATCTGGAGAATTTTGTGAAGATTGGAGAGGGCTCAACGGGGGTGGTGTGTATCGCGACGGAGAAGCACACAGGAAGGCAAGTGGCGGTAAAGATGATGGACCTGCGACGTCAGCAAAGGCGGGAGCTGCTCTTCAATGAGGTACAGGAACCAGATCAAGCACATGTTTACCATTTTCAGAACCACCTGTGGCCATTTTTTTAGTAAACTTCAGCCCTTGATGTGTCACCCAACTGAACAGAAGTAAATTGTTTATGATGTTTAAATTATGATGCTTACAGGTAGTCATCATGAGGGATTATCAGCACAAGAACGTGGTGGAAATGTTCAAGTCTGCCCTGGTGGAGGAGGAACTTTGGGTAATCATGGAGTACCTGCAGGGTGGAGCGCTTACCAACATTGTGTCTGAAACCAGGTAAGACCCCGATAATGAAAGTGTCTCAAAATATTGCTGATCTTGTGCAAACACCTCATTTTTAATAACCACATTCACCACTAGGGGGTAGTATTGGCTGCAGAGTCTTCTGTAGTTTGTTGACTAACATTCAGTCCTTGTTCACCAAAAAAAAATTTAAATTTGTAACACAAGACCAGATCTAAAGGTTAACTTCTTGGTTTAATGTCTTTCCTTAAAAGCATAAAATATTTTTTGTCAAGCAAGCTCACAAAAAATGAGACAACTGTACTTGTCAATAACTATATCGGCAGAAAAACAAGTCAATTGCTGTTTTTTAGTTTGTTTGCCAGCTAACCCATATGCTACTGACATTTTAGGCACATTTAATCAATTTCAATAAATAAAAATATATAAATCAATATGTTTTTTTTTTATCAAAGTGAGTTTTTCTTGCATGATTTGAGACATTTGTTTTCACCTGTCCTGATTTTCAGAGACCACCTTTGTTTTTAGTTTTTTTCTACTTCTAACTGTCCTTTTTTATCTTCCGTCTCAGTTTCCTGTTTATTTCACACATCAGAATCCCATTAAAATCAGAAAGAGATGTCTATCCGTCATTCTGTTGAGTGGGAGTCGTTCTGAACCTTGCACTCTTTGTCGGTGCCTATAGTGTGCAGTGATTCATAAATTTCAGCCTGCAACTAGTAATGGAAATGTGTGAATTGTACATGTGAAATCAGTGTGTGTGCTCGTTAAAAATGTGTGTTTTTCTGCAGGCTGAGTGAGGAGCAGATTGCCACAGTATGTGAAGCAGTTCTGCAAGCTCTGGCCTACCTCCACTCACAGGGAGTCATTCACAGAGACATCAAGAGTGACTCTATATTACTCACATTGGACGGAAGGGTATGCGACTATGTCCTTTTTTTCCCTTCCTTCCTGTTTTCCTTTTTTAATAATGTATGTTATCTTCTGTATTAGGTGAAGCTTTCAGACTTTGGATTTTGTGCTCAAATCAGTAAGGATATCCCGAAGAGGAAGTCATTAGTGGGGACCCCTTATTGGATGGCTCCGGAGGTTATCTCCAAATCACCATATGGCACTGAGGTGAGGAGGTCCCTGATCAGCTGTTTGACACAACCACACTTGGGGAACACTGTTGGGATGCAACAGAGCTGTGTAGTAACACGTTTAATCATCTACTTCAGCAACTTTTGGGAAAATTTTACTCAAATAAAAATCATGTTTTTGGTGTTCTTCATGATAGAGCACATATTTTAAGAAAATTAAGATTAAAAGTAAATTTCTGAGTATTTCTGTATTCAAATTGTTGTGAATCAGGAGCAACGAAAAAAGGCTGCTGCTCAAGCAGAGTCAAAACTGTAGGATGGATAGCTAGTATTGCTCACCATTTTTGTTGCACCAGTAAAACTTGGTTAGGGTTGTGAGGGGCTGTAAGCTAGAAGGAGAGAGTGTAAATAAATGGATGATGGGAAGAAGTGTGAGGCTTACTCTCGCCAACAGTCCCACCCACAACTCAGAGGCGAATTTCTAATGAACTATTGCCGCTCTGCAGAAACTATGTCCCAGAAAACAACACAAGTTTTTACATTTTTGATAAAAATGGCCTAATTATAATTAACAGACCACTGGGACCACTCTTAAAAAAGATCAAAAGACGATTGGAATGGGACTTTACATTTTTTGGATGACTACTTTCTACTTAATTTCGGAAAATAATGTCTTAAGTAGATACTCTTACTTGTGTACCACTGAAAAGCTCTTTCCTTTGTGCCTCAGGTTGACGTGTGGTCTATGGGTATCATGGTGGTTGAGATGGTGGATGGAGAACCCCCGTATTTCAGTGAAACCCCTGTGGCAGCCATGAAGAGGCTCAGAGATGAGCTAGCTCCAACAGTCCGAAACATCAGCCAGGTATGTGAAGGGTCACATAAGATGAGCACTTTCATGCACACATCAACTCAGAAATACCGGTCTAGGACAACAAAACCAGATGTTGAAGTTGAAATACACGCCTTGTTCTGTGATCCAGGTGTCTCCAGTTCTGAAGGACTTCTTGGACCGCATGCTCACTCGAGACCCCCTTGAGAGAGCCAGTGCCACTGATTTGCTGGAGCACCCCTTCCTGCTGCAGAGCGGCTCGCCTCAGTGTCTGGTCCCACTGGTGGAGCAGTATCGCAAGCGCATGTCTCGATGCTGACCCCTCGCAGCTCTCTTCTATCAAACTTCAGCCTGGCCTGCCTCAGAAGAGCGTAGGTTCTAGTTCGTCTAGAACCAGGCAAATGGGCTATCAGCTCCAGAGAAGCAAACCCAGGAGGCATTTTGCTGCAGGAGCGGCGGCGGTTGACAGACATGGCCGACATGGCTTGTCAGACACCCTTTCAGGAGTTAAAGGCGGCATGCAAGTCTTCACCTTTCCGCTGAGTTTGACCAGAACAAGGATTCCTTTTTTATAACATTTTGTGCGACTCACTACAAAGCAACATGGTGCATAAACTACTAACAGCAAAAATCAATACTCCTTTTAAATATATGTACCAAACCCATGCTACTCTAAAAACCCTAGATAGTGTTGTTAGTGGGCTCCAGTGCCAGCTGTGTGTAAAGCTTTTAAAGCTGGTACTAGGGGCAAAAACATGATAGGCCATTGTGAAAGGATAGCTACCCTTTATGCACACTCAGTAGAGAACAAGCTGACTGACACACTCTTTGCATGGCCAAATGGAGGCACACCTGGCCTGATGTGAATGCTTGAATACGTACCAAACTGGGATGTGAAAGACAATTCTCTCCTATTAGCATAATAAATGGGTAGATAAAAGCCCAGCTGCTACTGTTAGGCTACTGGAAATATCCCCAGTACCACGTTCTTTTATAAATATATATATATATAAATATATTTATTCTTTATTTTCATAAGACATTATTGGTTGTTTGTACAATGTGAAGTTGCAAATAAGGCTTCATAATTAAGTATGGACTTGAATTGACCGTGTAAATAAAGCGACAGACTGCTGAGTCTGTGCACCAGCTGATTTGCAGCCGTAAGTTATATAAAAATTATTTTGAAATGTTAATTTTATTCACTGAAACGTGAGTGCATTGACACGTGTGTGTGTGTGTGTGAGGGCACAGGTGTTTATTTTTCGAGTCTTTGCTTCTGATAAAACCCTCTGTGAATTGTGACAGACTTTGGGGGATGGGGGGTCACTGTTGAGGATGATGTGTTTAACTGCATTTGCATTAGTTTGCCTAGATAAAGCACACGGGCCTAGCATGTAATGCTGCAGGACACGAGAAACACTTTTTGCACATAGTCTTTGTATTCTCACACGGATATGTGTCGATACCTTTCATGTCTTTCTATTTCTACGTCAATCATTCATGAACAAGAGAATAACACATTTTAATTTTGTATAAATCAATAAATAATGTGTATTGAAACAAACCATTTATATATTTGTTTACTTGTTCACACCAAAACAACCCAAATGCTTTTTAAATCTCTTTATTAGATGTTTTGCATTAATACACAGTGAATATCTTAGGCAAAATACAGGAGCACTATTAAAAGCTTCCAGAGAATATAAATCCTGAATGTGTTAAAAATTATATTTTATTAACTTACAGACTGATTTTAAATGTAGTATCAGTATACAACAAGAATTAAGCATTTTGATTTCTTAATCTTACAAATAGATAAACAAATAGCAAAGCTGACCAAGCACACAAAATACAGTTTTATAAATGAAAATAACATTTCCGCCTCAGACTAGTCAAGGGTGGACTGAGAGGAGTAGCTCTCAAACTCACATTTGACAGCACTGATGCTGTCAGCGCTCGGCTGACTGTTCACCTGCTGGTGTGTGTGTGAAAGAGGGAAGGTATCAGAGCGCGACATCTGACCTCTGCCTTTTGTGGAGGCAGACGAGCAGTCTAACACCATCCTCATGAACTCCGGCGCAGTAAACCGGCGCAGCAGTCGGGTCCCCAGGCCCACGAACCCCGCTGTCTGGTTTGGGATCTTCTGTGCCTCCATCTCTGCCCTGGCAAACAGCAGCTTGTTGTGTCTTGCGGTCGAGCCAAGGCTCCCCCTCTTCTGTTGCTCTTTTCTGTTTGACGGAGCCGTGTCAGCGGCCTCAGTGTTCTGCGATTTGACATTTGTCTGGAGTGCTTTCACTGGCTGACCCTTGCTGCTTAAAACAGGTTTTGGCACTGAGATAGTTTTGTTGCAGTCGTTTGTCAGGCCCCGAGTGTTCCCTTGACAGTCCATCTTGTTTATCAGGCATCGCTCATCCTGGAGCGAGGCTCTCTTCAATTTGCTGGCTGACAGGCTCATGTCACGCACATCACCCTGATAGGACTGCTTTCTGCTGCTCACAACGTCCAGGTTAAATGACTTCGCTTTTCCCCAGAGAGGGAAACTCTCAGGTGCTCGCTCTGGGAGTTTAACATCCTGGCTGACATCTTTTTGCTTTGGCTCAGGAAAAGAGTTTGGGATTTTTGCCCCCCTCAGCTCTCTAAACTGGCGGTTTTGCAGCTGTTTGGCAGCAAAGAGAATGCTGTGATCCCCCTCAGTCTGGCTCTTCTCAATCTGAGGAGGCAAACTCCAACTATGGTCTTGATTGTCCTCTTGCGATTGGCTTCTGGGACATCTGAATCGGCTCCACAGTCCACTGCCATCTCCAATTTTCATCTGTCTCTGAAATACACTTGGCAGCTGGTCCTCATTTGTCATCGGTTTGGAGAACCTCTCCAGGACATGCCTGGGGAGCTTGTTGGGTAAACGGGATTCTCCGTCAACAGCGGCGCTGAAATCAACAAGTGGATCATCTCTGCTAAACTTCCTGCAAGGAAAGTTCAAAATCTGCACGCACTGGTTGTGTCCAAAAAAGTTGGCCACCTCGATGGCTGAGTGTCCGGCGTTATTGGTCCTGTCCAGCTTCAGTCCCAGTCTTTTGAAAGCCCTGATCAGAAACTCCAGAACCGGGCTGTGTCCGGAGAAGGCGGCATACATGAGCGCGCTGTTACCCCAAGCATCAGAGACGTCAGGATCAGCATTGAACTGCACGAGAAGTTTGACCACATCCAGGTGACCCATCTCACAGGCGTGGCTGAGGGCTGTGCGGCCGTCCTCATCCTGACAGTTGACATCTGCCCCTTTCTCCAGCAGCAGCCGGGTGAACTTGGATCTCGTTCCGGGATCTTGAAGGCAGGCGGCACACATGAGCAGAGTGCGGCTGCTCTCCGTCTTGGAATTGATGATACGGCCGTCTAAGGCGTCCAAAATGAAGCGTGCAAGATGGACTTTGCCACCTTGCATGGCATCCAGAAAAGTCTTGGTACCGGAGCCGTGGCCTAAATCTTTCGGCCGCATCATTCTCGAACGCCTACTTGTGAAGCTGATCCTGCAAGTGGCGAGAGGACACGGATTGTCTAAGGTTCTCTGTGATGACAGCGACTGCACTTAACTCAGAGTAAGACCCAGAGAGGAGCTGGCAGTGTTTTTATACCTCCCTCTCCACATGCCCTCCCCACGTTGCCAAGGAAACAAACGTCTGAGGACCATTATGCAGTGGCAGCATCCATTCAACCCAAGCACTCTTTGCCTGGAGAGAAATATGTGCTATTTGAACAGAATAATTACTCAAGGAGAAAAACAGACACAGTTTTTCATGTCAGGTCTAACATGACACTTCAATGCACCACTTTACACACACCTTATTTTGTTTCAAGCAAACCAATGAATAAATTATTAACAGTAGAGATGAACTCACAATTGTATGACTCAAGTAAAACGTGAACCCGTCCTTTGTTGAATCCAATTTAAATTCAAAGCAAAATTGTTAAGAGGTTTAAAGTAAGACTGACAGGTCGGAGGGTTCACTTCAGCGAAAGAAAGCAAAAGAAAAAAACTGAACACGTGCCTGTTATTTTTTTTCTTTTACAGCATGTCCTTGAGATCTTTCTTAGTCCTACTTTTATGATTCCATTTTATTTTGTTTCAGCCACAAATCCTCCTGCAGTAAATCTAAAAGATCTTAAACCTTTTTTTCCTCTTTCTGACTTTTTCAGGAAGGATTGTTATTAAAAGAAAGGTTTCTATGATGATTCTAGAAAAAAGGTCTTCTATCACTAGCTCATTTACAGTGAAAAAATGTGCTTCAAATTGACATAATTTGCTGACAGCCTCCTATTTCAGTTGAAGGTCTGCGACACAGAGCCTACACACTCTCCTACATCCCACACAGGACCACAGTTTAATTTTAATTGCTAATATAAATCACAACAGGACAAAAACTGTGCCAACAAGTAGAGGCGACAGAAATATAACCTCTTATTTACTCTGTTCACCAGTCACTATGCAGCTTCATCAAAGCCTCAGCGGGTTTTTTATGCGGCACTGAGAGCCATGTGCTCGTCCAAACATGGCTCATCAATTTCTAGAGGGATACTTTCTCTCAAAGGCAATCTCCACATATCATTTTATTTCTTTTTTAAAGCCTCCTTGTGAAATCCTTTACATTTTTTGCTACAAAAAAAATTGCATTTTTTGAAAACGGACGTCAAATGTAACCAAAAACTGGATCATATTTGTTTTTTGGGGGTTTTGCTTTCTGCTGCTTGTCAAACTCAAAACTGCTTTGGTCTCTTGGGAAAATAAAAAATGGTTTGAAGAGGAACAAATGATTGCAGAGTCATACGAAGGTGTGGAAATGAAAGAACGACAATAACTAGCTCTCAAAAAAAGGTCAAATTTGTTGTGAAAAATAGCTTAACTGTGATAGGTCTTTTCATGGAGCAGCATGCACAACCAAAGGAAGGAATAGTACTGAGGAAAGGAGGGACATTTCTATTGAAGGGTGTGAGAAAAGTAACATAATAGTGGTGAGTCTAACAGAAAAATGATTCATGTGTAAAACAGTAAGCAGGTTAAATGGTTGGTGGACAACAAACTGGACAAGAAATGCATCAGTGATGCTATTTTTAAGAATGGACAAGCCGATTGTTAGTTGAAGTCCTTCAACGTTTGCACCAAAACGATATTTTCTTCCTATCTTTTGAGTGTGTTTTTGAGGGCAGTAAGATTGGAGCAACTGATTGCATGAGGCCAAACAAAACGATTGTTCTGGGTTCTGCTCTAGAGCTGACTGTTCATAGAGGGAGAATTTTGTAGAAGAAGAACACAAAGGAAAACCTTGAGAACCCCCTTTTTATACGACAAGGTAATATCTTCATGCTGAAGGTTGTTCACATTCAAACGCTACAGAGATCTTTCTCTAAGCCTGGTGCAACTTTATTCATTGGGCTGAACTTTTAGAAACTAAAATGTGAGAGGATTTGATATTAATTCTTGTTTACTTGGTTGTTTGTTATCATTTTTAATTTACATTTGATTTTCTAGCAAGAAATTCAAGGATTGTGAAAAACTTCACCTGCAGTTTTTTGGCTAAAGCTGCCCTGGAACCATTTTAGGTTAGAGAATCGGATTTCTCAAAATGAACCATATCGACTGTGAATTGGATCAGTGAATAAAAATTATTATAGGAATCAAATCATTAAAAAGAAATCATTACACCCGTATTAAAGACCTGTGTTTACGCTGCAGCTTTCTGTGAACTGCACTCTAAATGGGGGATTTGAACACCACAGCACTCAAAAGCCTCGCTTCCACTAAGCGGTTCGGTAAGGATTGGTAAGGTACGGTCCAGTTAATTCTGGTGAGTGTTTTCACTCAGTTAAGCCTTTCTCCAATTAGTAAGCAGTTTGTTTTCATGGTGCATGTGTGGTGTAGACCGCTAGCATGTCATTGCATCATTGAAGTGCAACAACAACAATGAAAGTCATCCAGCATCTCATCTTTTTCTTGCTTTACTTCTGTTACATTGTGTATAACAGGAATTGCATGTTGTTTGAAAGAAGATATTGGGCAGCTAAAAAAAAAAAAAAAAAAAACAGCCGTAAAGAGGAAAATGGAATCGCTAGCTTGGCGCTAGCAGCAACGAGACAGTTGCAGCTCCGCCCCAACTGTCCCGTTCTATTTTTCTATGGAACTACAACAGACGGGGGCCCTCAAGACGGTACTGTTTAATGGATCCATTTTATAATAGAAACACTCAAAATATCGGACTGGACCGTACTGGACCACTCAGTGAAAACAAGGCTTAAGTCTGGTGTTAACAGCTGCACTGCAGCTTTGCCTCTAGTGCTAATGGGGCAGATTGATACGAATTATACCTCTATAAAAATACTTTTTAATAGTTGTTTTGAGTGTGTGCATCCAATTACTACAGTAACCTTTGAGAATTTCACCTATTTTACTACAATTATCCAACATCAGTAATGCAACAGAGACATGTTTCAGTGACCACCCACAACCCTGAGGATTGTGGGATAAGTTTCATGTTTCAGCACATTTGAAATGGATTGCTGAGATAATTGTGGCAAAAACTGCAAAAACAGACTTTGATAAAAGAGGAGATGACATTTAAAGAAGCGTGCAAAAATGTTCAAATGCTTATCAATGTGTAACTATGACATTTTTGTCACATACTTAAAGAATTGTATCAACAAAGAGTGCTAACGAATAAGATAAAAACCTTGACGACTCCACATGTGATGTGGCATCAAAACAGGTTTTTCAACACAAAAAAACAGAAAAGTTAATTTGAAAAGCTTTGGCAGAAATGTGTTCACTTTAAGATGATAAAAACATCACCTTGACTCAGTTGATGAGATGCATTTTTTCTTGAGTTTCTGCCATTATTTCTTTAAAAAATTAATATTGTATTTTCAGTGTTTGAAAGGTTGGAATATAGTGAATGTAATGGAAAAATCATCGTAATGCAGTAAAATAGATGCTTGAATAATATCCAGAAACTGCCCCTCCGCATATTCACCCTTATGCTGTTGGACATCCTGCTTGACCTGAGCTGCTCTTGTGTTGTCTCTAATTAAGCCCCTGAGTTACAGTTAAATGGATGACAAGGAATCAGCAGCAGCAGACAGAGACAACTTAAGCATGCGAGTAACAGTGTTGAGTTAATAATAAAATAAAGATCCCTACAAATGACTCTCAGCAGATGAAATATTCAGAACGAGTTGGTGCCATGAGACTTGCTAATTGGACAGATGTATGCAATAAAGCAGAAATATCATGGTAAATACCTGATCTCCCATTCATTGAGAGCTAGCGCAGGCTGGACCCACGCTGAATGCCTGATTGGAAATTAAATCTCGTATCAAGTTAAGGTGTTATCCGCAGCCCTAAATGTCTTAATTAGCCACTGGGGAGAATGCGCTCCTGGTGCTACTAAAACAACAAAAGCTTCTTCACAAAAACCTTTGCATATGGAAACAAAACGCCTAGCAATTCCACTTAGCTCCCAACACCTGGGACTAAATTAGTGCATGAGCACAAGATGGGAAATTGAGTCAAATTGAGAGCAAATGCTACACCTATTGGTCGCTACTAAATATGTTTTGTGTGTAGTGATTCGACATGCCCTTGTTCTCCTCCGAGGGCTTCATCTTCTGCCCGCTAATTGAGCACACCTGACTGTGACGTGTTAAAGGTCACTGCCTGCTTTTGCGATATGACAAACAAGATGCAACTAGTAGCAACCTTTCCATTTTCCGCTCGCAACAACAAATTTGTAATGAGAAAAACAGGCCAAGCTCGGCTCCAATTAACCTAATCAAGCTCCAATGTACGACCTGGAGAGATGAAACCTTCCCAGAACATGGCATAATTATTAGAGATCCTTTTCAGAAACACAACAAATAACAGTCGGGCTTTTGTGTTCTCTCGGTTATGTAACGCCTTAGCAAGAGTAACACGGTCCGAGATAACGTCTCCTGCAGAGAGCAAAACACTAAGATGATGTATTCCCATTCAGCAAGGACAATCATGTGTCTATATGTCTGTTCAGTTCCTGTAATGTCCTTTTGATTCGATACAAGGACACAGCAGTCGAAGGCTGATTTGGGATTTCACACTCCCTCTGTTCTGGGAAAGAGGCAGCAGCTGGCCCACTGTCACTGTGTAACTACAATGTATGCATCATCACCGAAGTTCATGCGAGGTCACAGCACTTCCACGGCAGAAAACAAATGCCACCTCTAATTTCATCATTTTAAAATGAACTCCAAAGCTCACCGGAAGACGTCCACTCATTACTTCCAGAAGAAGGGAAAGAAAGCGTTTGTATTTTTGTGAGAAGACCCAACACAGCAGGAGCAGAGAGTGGGAGGAAGAGGACAACTGTGCAGAGTTACAGGGTTGCAGTTGAAGGATCTGACAGGGAACAATCAAGAGGGTCGCTCATATGTTGTTGACCAAGTGGCTGTCCTCATACTGCACGCTCCACTCATCAATTATTTCCCTGCATTGAGCAAACCAAGCTGCTTTGACAGATGGTAAACAGTAGGCTCTCTGGATGTAGAGACTTTAATATCAGCTCTCAAACTGAACCATTTTGGACAACTAAACATTAGCACTGACCGGGCGTGTCCTTCCGCCATAGCAACAGAGGACACGACTGATCGTTAAAGACTGTAAAAGCACTGCAGGGGTTTTGCATAAATAAAGTTAAAGATTCAAGCTGCCATTTTGTAAATAATATTTTAATATTTTCTAAACGATGATTGTGTTTTTGACATTTTAACATGTTCTTGTAGCATTATCTCATGATGGAGGAAATAGATTGGAAAATTAAGATTAAAATGGTATTTTTGAGCATTTCTTTATTCAAATCTCTGTAAATCAAGAGCAGATGAAAAAATACAAATTGGAAAGAACTTTAAGTTTTTATATTTTTTTACATCTGCAGAAAAAAAGATCCATGTTTGTCTTTGTTTTCCTCTCAAAACGATAAAGCTGGAAAACTCCAATAATGTTTGTCATTTTTGCTGCAACGGTAGTATGAGGTTGGGGATGTGCGGGGCTGTAAGCTAGCAGGAGAGCATGTAAACAAAGAGATCACGGAAAATAAAAACTGGCTTATTCCATGCCAACAGTTCCAGCCACAAATCAGAGGCAAGTTTCTAATGAACTCCCACTGCTCTGCAGAAACTATTTCCAAGAAAATAGCAGGTTTTTTTGGCTAAAAACCACTGGTAACACTTCAAAAATAGATCAAAACATGATTGAAGTGGATCTTTAAAGTAGAAATGCAGGCTTAGCTAACCGAGAAGACAACATTTCAGTAGTACTTTCGTTTAGCCTTGAAAAATATTTTCATATGAGCCTTAATTCATGCATTTTGATAAAAACATGCACGGTGGTGTATTTTTTTTAACACATTTTCAAGCAAACACCACAGCAGAAAGACAAAATTGCTTTTTTCATATACCTGCCACTGTGCTTTCAGCTTTTAAAGAAGGAAATTTCCAGCACTGACATGAACTTGTGTGACAGATTAATAAATGTTATGTGGGCTCCTGCAAGAACTCAATATGTGGTCGAATCATTTTAGTAATCATACGCAACACCTGGACTTCTTTTTGTTGTCGGATGTAAACTCCTATACAGCATAGATGTACTGAAGCATCTTTTAGAGGCTTATAACTCTGCTCATGTTTTACACTGCAAGAAAGTGTAAAAAGGAGCTGGCTGGGGTATTTTCAGAGAGAAAAATAACAAAAGAGCACCTGGTGTTTAAAAAAGTAGCAGATGTGTTTATTTTACATAAAAGCCTAATTACTGATTCAATAAATATTTCTGTATAAAGAAGTAGAGAAGACAATATCTGTCACTTTTTATTGAAAGATCTGTGGAAATGGAAACCTAACTGCAACCTGCCGGCCCTGAAGCCTCGGCTGCTGTTCTCCCACGTGTTCTACTGCTCACGTTGCTCCAATTCTCACAGAAAAAAATGGCATTCATGTCGCTTCTTTTTTTTTCCCCTCAACTACATGTTAAGTGAGCTTTTGATAAGACCATTATTCCATGTGAAGGAGTGACTCAGCACATTAAGTGCTTAACATGAAATGCATGTCATCTTGACACTGTGGGGGTCGGTCTGAGCATCAGAGAAGTATTCTGCATGAGCTGCTGCTCATGATGTGCAATGACTGCTACATATGAAAACAGGAGGTTTTTACAAATGTAAAAATCATAAAGAACCAGTTGCTTTCTGCTCACAAATGACAAATCTTTTGTGATTCATTACCAAAACAACTGTTGTTGGTGCAAAGATTCAGCAATTATTGTGCTGAAGGCTAGGAGTCCTGTCAGCTGCCTGGAGCCAGATACAAATGTGCACTATGTGTGGAGATGGGGATCATTTATTGAACCCAAACTGTCTGGATTTTTTTGAGAACTCAAGAAGTAGGAAGTTTCACAAATGACATGAGGAGGACCCAAAACCAGGAGACAGGAACCCACATAAATACATGTAAGTATGGCATAAACCTGAACTCAAATATGACAAAATATAATCAAAAACATGATGTCTCTTTCTCAGAGCCACTGTCCCTAAAGCAAAAACATGCTGCTCTTACCACAGTCTTCTACACCTTTTCTTTCATTCTTGCTGACACACTTTTGTCACACATCACACCTGAAACCTTACTGAGCCAGTTAATACATGCCACTGCACCTTTTTCTCACTTTTACTGACCATTTGTGTCTTGTTCTGGGTTGTAATGAAAAACAAAGAATTTCCTTTCAGGATTAATAAAGTATAATTGATTTGAATTGTTGAATGTTAACCGTAATCTTTCACCTTCTTCACCTCTGATTCCTGTGACCTACTTCTTCACCTTGAGTTCCTCTCATTTACACACAAATACTGTCTTTCTGAAGCTAAACTTCATTCATCTCCTTTGCTGAGCAAACCTCCACCTCTCTAGATTTCCATCCACCTTTTCCCTGTTCTCTCTACAGACCACAGTGTCATCTGCAAACATCACGATCCACAGAGATTCCTGTCAAACCTCTGTCCATCACCACTGCAAACAAGAAGGAGCTCAAAGCTGATCCCTGGTGCATCCCCACCTCCAAACTGAACTCCTCCACCTCACAGCTGTCATACATGTCCAGAAAAACCAACATATTTCTCTGCCATGCTAGACTTTTCTCAAACCTCATAGATATACAAAGGCACACTTCTGTATTCTGACCTTCCTGTTTTTCTCTAGGAGAATGCTCAAAGCAAATGTTTTATCCGGGGTCTCCTTCTTTACACGAAAGCGTATGATTTCTCACAAATGTTTACTTCTGACCTCAACATAGCTCCCACGACTCTTTCCCATAACTTTAGTTGACTCATCAGCTTTATTCCTTTGTGGTTTCTGCACATCTCCTTTCTTCTTTAAGAAAGTATACGTCTCCATTCCTCAGACATCCTCTCACTTTCTAAATAGCTACTTTTCCTAAACACTTTCATAGCTCCACCAAGACCAAATTGATCTTGATAAACAATCTTTGCTTCTTTCTGCTCTATAACAGTCACTTCCTCTAAATATACAAAATAATAAACCAAGAATTCTGAAAAAAAGATTAAAGATTCTAAAGTCATAGGAGACCGGATGCAGGCTTGGCAGAAAATCAGAATTGATAATTAAACTAAATTCTGGCAAAATTCCTCATTGTAGCTTTGGTTTGTGACTGGGGTTTCCTACTCTCTACACAACAGCTTTTGAAAAATAGGTGATTGAATGAGGTAAAGTAAAATGAACATTTATTGGATCCACCATGTTGACACATCAAGACAAGTTGCTAAATATGCAGAGATTCAAGCTGCACTTAAACTAGAACAGCTGTTCAGCAGATATTATTATAGGCCGTATATGGATTTGAATATTTTAATGTGGTAAGTAATAGAGCTTTCTTCTTCTCAGTGGCCTAGTGGATGAGTGTCTGTCCTGAGACTGGAAGGTCATGGGTTCAAATCCATGGTCAAGTCATACTAAAAACTAAAAAAGGGACCAAATTCCTCCCTGCTTGACACTCAGCATGAAGAGGTTGGATCAGGGGAAGAAACCACCAAATGGTTTTCAAGCACGGCTATGTCAACAGCTCACCACTTCCTCAGGAGACGGTCAAATATGGAGAACAAATTTCACACACTAAGGTCCATGACAACTAATAGGACTTTCCAAATGCTGCCCCCTGTTGTCATTTGAGGAACTGGACCATTTGATTTTCTTTTTTTTATTTATTTATTTTTTTCAGATTTTGGATCAGAATTTGAAGCTCTATAAAAGCATAATGCATAACGCATAACACATTACAATTTTTTTCTTGAGAAGGAGTTATATTATTGCTACACACCGTTTGGCTGCATTACAGCAGAATTCATCACAGTGGTTGCTGTATTTCACTCAATATAAACAGTATCTGTTATTATTTTATGCTATTCTCTGCAATAAAGGGCATTGCACACAAAGGTTGGTTATTAAAAACTACAATAAAGAAAAGATATGACTGAGACCTGCAGAACACAGAATAAGAGTATGGGAAATAAAATGTAAAAAAAGAAGAAGAAGAGAAGGATGTGAACTACTTGTAGAGAAAGAGGCCGTCTGTTCATTTGGCATCCATTTCAATCAGACAGAAGGCTGTTTCAGTTTAATTTTGGTTTTTATGTAATTCTACCAGTTTTGTCTTTGGGGACAATCACACCTCTTAACTATTTGACAAATGTCCTGTTTTTTGTCTTTATTAGCAACAAACTTTGAACTAATTTGACTTGTCTTATCTGATAACTTTATTAATTAAGCCATTAACCACAAATACTTCACAAATATTATTAGAGGGGATTTTTTTGTATTGACCTCTTGTGCAGTTTTTTGTTATTAAATTGTGTTCCATTGCATACCAGTAAAATATACATTTATTTAAATTACAAAATTATTCTGCTTTAGTGGAATATGCTACAGTATATAAGTAAAATAAAACCCCAAAATGGGTCAAGTTAGCTAAAATGCATTGAAATTTCCTGGTTTTTGCTTATTTATTTGTTAGTTTTGCACAAGAACCCACTTTAAAATACACATTTTCTGTGAAATTTCAGAAAAAAAACGTGAGATTCAAAGTCCTCAACACTCAGCATTTACCAAGTGGACCCCAGACCTTTTTCTGCTCAGTCCCCAGCGCCTGGAGCTAGCCATCTATTCGATTATGTAACAGTAAAGTCAGCTGCCAGGCTGCTGATATCACTCCTGTGCCTCAGTGGTAACTCATGCTGGGACACATGCTCCTGCCCCCAGAGAGGTTGGGGCCATGGAGTTATTATTATGCTGCAGAGGACCTGAATGCTGTAAATAACATGAGGCTCAAAAAGAAAAAATCAGGAATTGGAACGTGCGTCGCCAAGAGAGATCTTTCTACTTTGGAGTGCTATGTGCATCCCAGTGTGTTCCACTATGTGGAAGGAGACAGTAGATCTTTGAGGATGTGAAGAGGCCTCTTGCAGGCTCTTGTGTGACACAGTGTGAGAGAAAGGAGCACTACAGTTGTGACTTTAATGAGATTATAGCTCCAAAACTCCAACATGTATGCAAATAGTTTGAAGAAGAAATCATTTTGAAGCCGTCTGTTATCTTTAAAGGAGGCGTAAGTACATCTCACAGAATTATCCACAGCCTGTAACGGCGCAGCCTCAACAGGTGGTGTTTATGTGGGTGGCGTGCGTGGGTGATTAATATTCATCCAGGATGGCATCCAATTCAAGCCAGGATGGACAACCATGACTCTAGCTCCTGTGGGTCAGTTTCAGCTTCATTACAGGAAACAAAAGAGACACAATTGTAGTTTGTTCTTCATGCTGTCTGCTTCAAAATGCACTTATTGCATCCTGTTAACCTGATACTATCAATGTTATTATCCTGCAAATGTAACTACAATTCAGTGTAATGCCACCTCTTCAGTTTGCAGAGTTTAGCTTTAACAAAATTAAACCCTAGACTGAACTATTCTTGAACATTTGTCAAAGTTGCTCTTGTCTTGCATGCTACAACTAAAATATCAAAGGAAACATAAAGAGATGTTCAGTTTTATGCGTTTTTATTATGTAAAAATATTATTTCAAATCAAATGCTTGTAAAGATTGATACATTTGTGAGCATCTTAGCATTTTTACATAATTACATGTTTTGTTGCATTTTTCTCATGGTGGAGAGCATAGTTTAAAATTGCCTTTTTGAGTATTTCTTCATTGAAATTGTTGTGAATTAGAAGCAGACAGAAAAATGTAGTTGGAAAAAGCTTGTTACACCATTAATGCTAGGTTGAGGTGGAGTGGTGAGCTAGCAGGACAGAGTGCAAACAGATGGATGTTGGGATGTGAGGGCAGGCTTACTCAGTGCACCTATGCAGAAACTATGTTCTTGGAAACAACAGTTAAATTGTTTGTTTTTTTGGCCTAAAAATGCATAATCATGATGAAAAGACCACTGGGAGCACTTTTTAAATAGATCAAAAATGATTGGAGTGGAATTATAAAATAAAAAAAAATAATCTTTTGATGGTATTAATGACAGAAAATAGCTTTGCCTGTAAAATTGTTCCATTCTGAGCTTTTAGTTGTGCTAAATGTGTTTATGTTGTTGTGGCGTGTCCTGGAGGGTTCCACCCCTCACCTGGGGTTCTTCATAACCTGCCTGTACTTTCAGTTCATTTGTTTAAGCTGCATTTTCTGTTTTAGTACTCGTGTCAGAGAGTCGTTAGTTACAGTTGGCTACTGTGGTCATTTTGTTGGTCATGCTGGTTTTTGAATTTTGTTTGTGGGTTTTTCCCACCTGCAGTGGCTCTTTTTGTTAGTAAAATCACTTGTCTTTTCTCTCCCTCATCTGGGTCATCCGGATACACTGCAACATAATTAGTAAATTATTTTCTTCAAAACAGTCTTATCTTGACTTGTGAACCAGGTAAGATTTTTGATTTTTTTAATTTATTTTCAAACTTTTCTCATTGAAGTCTTGCAGCTAATCCTCAACTGTACTTCATTTCTTCCGGCTAGTCAGTACTTTGTGTATCATCTGCAGCCTTTTCGACCTATTTGTCAATGAGCTGCAAAGTATCCATGATCTCAGGCCATTCCCCGGAGGATGTGTCGTTTGTCTTATGTAAGATTGTAACCCCTGTGATTCAGGGCTGACTGGATTCACACTTAGGAAGTTAACAGTTCGTCTGTGTTGTGCACGAGGTGACAGGACTCTCGGGCACAAGATGTGTCTCCTGGTGATGTGTCCCGGTTCGCCGATCTTAAATGTCAGTCAAGTCTTTTGGTTCAGAAAGAGGGTGGTGCTGCTGGATGAGTTAAAAAGAAACAAGAAAGCAGCTGCGGATGGTGAGTCAGAGATGAGCTGGGTTCAGTAATACATGCACACACGTGAGGGAAAAGGTGGAACAAGTAGCTGTTACTTAAAAAGAGATGTACTCGGAGCTGACATGAATGCAGAACATTCTTAGATTTTAGGAGGTTTTTACTAGAATCCATTATTTTCTCTTTTAGAGGACAAAAATGGTTTTGGTGTAAATTTAATGAGACACAATGTTCCTGTTGTACTGGAAAATAAAATAAACCTCTGTGCAAAAGAGGACCTTGATGGACATTATAGAATTTATAACGAATGCATCTCCTCTACTCACTGGCTTTCTCTGTTTCAGCTGAACTACTGGATGTTTTGTTAGAAACATGAATTTTAATGTATTTTTTTAATGTATGTGTCTTGGTTTGGACTGTACAAACAGAAAAGGAAAGCAGCAGAACAAACTGCTGCCTGGGTAAAATAATGATGCAGACTTTGCACCTTGTGTAGAAGACATCACACAAATCTGACTGCAGACATTTGGAGGGGCAACTTTTGACTGTGATGTTTGAAAATGAGCAAAGACTGAGTTGTTTAGTTGCTCTGTTTGCTTTGACATGCAAACAAAGCACTGGGTTATTTCTGTACGGTCAGAATTTCTCTAAACCAAACGAGGTTAGTATTAGGATGGTCCAAATTCGCAAGATCCAGAGGCATGACAGACATGTGAAATGATTAATTTATCCATAAAAAAAGAACTTAAACATTGAAAAAAAAACCGATTCAAATTCAATATATCCAGCAAAAACTAAAACAGGGGAGCGCGCTGATGGAGATAAGATATGCTCTGGGTATCTGATGAGGAGCGGCTGAAACCATAATCTTAACAATACTAAGAGCATCTTCTACTAAGACTGAACTTGAACCAAAACGTAATATACCAAAGCCAAAAAAAAAAAAAATCTTACAACAAAAAAACTGCAATCCCAAAACCCTTGCCAAATAATTGACAGAAAATTCTATTTAATTATTTTTTAATTAAGATTTGCTTTAAAATGTAAAATATACGTTTTTTATTAGATAGACAGATAGTATCAGTTATGATAACTTGGGTGACTACAATGTTAGTTAGTTTTCAGCACAGTTTTACCCACTGTCTCAAATTTGATCCACAAATTTTAACATGATGTATTATAACAAACGAATTATCAGCAAATTTAGCTTTTTTTTCAATACAGCAAGTAGTTATTAAGCTATTCTCAACATAAAATTAAAAATATCAGAAAAATCTTCCCACCAAAAAGATTTTTGAGAATTTATGGTAGCAGCCATTTTGAAATGACCAGAAAAAGCCCTTCTACTGCCCCTAGTGGAAGAATGGTGTACTACAGGGTAGAAAACATGGATCAAGTTACTATATATGTCCTGAGGTTTTTAGGGAAATTTTCATTGTGCTAAGGAGATTTGGTTTTAAAAATCTGTGTATCAAACATGATACAAATGTTATATAGGGTTGAACACTAAAAATGACTAATACTTTTGCATTTTTACCAGATTATTTTCCCCTTTCCTCGACTGCTGGACAGCTTTTAGGTTTCATCTTAATGTCATCTCTTTCTTAGTCACAGGAACTAAAGCCTGTCCCAGCTCTCATCGAGCCAAGCATTTAAAAACCCTCACATCCGAACACCTATCCATTATGTATTTCTACATCCTGAGTGGTGTCATGGGGGTAAACGGAGCGTATACCATCCATCATACACCAAAAGCATTTTACGCTTTGAACAGGAAGTTACTCCATCCCAGGGCTCCATTCACAAAGAGATGATCACACTCACTGAGAAGCAATGAGGAAACAATAGTTTAACCTATGTTTTCAGACTGTGGGAGGAGGAAGAACATAACAACTTCACACTAAAACAAAAATATCTAGCTGGTCTGGGTATCTTTGGGGTGTTTATGTCCCTATGGGTGTCTGTCTCCACTTGGCTCCTACAGGCACAAAGACCTTCAGTTGTATTTCTTGGGACTTCATGTGCTCTAGATGCCTCCTGTCTGCCCTTTGGGGTCTTGAGGGGGATTAAATCTCTCTTATAGTTTTTTTTTTCTTGGTGGAATGACAGTGGGTGTCTTTCTGTGGGTGTTTAACTGGTTGGAGGGCCCACTGAGACCCGCGTGGTCGGCTCTGGCAGATCAGGTGCCCCAAACTGGTTGAGCCCCCACCAAAGTTTCCAAGGAGCGCCTGGTGCTCAAGGGCCTGAATCTGCCGTTAGGGGGCGACACTTACCTGCCTCCTTTTTGGATGCAGAGTAACTGGGCCTGGTGATGTCGACACACCCATCAAGGCTTCTGCTTCAGCAATGCTTGTCCCCCAACTGCCTCCATTATCAGACCGTATTTACTTAGAGTGTTTGTTGGAACCGTCATTTTGTTAAAAACTTTCACACTGGTTCTGTTTTCTAAGGTTTAATGACTAAAGGTAAAAAAGCAAAAACATGTATAATATATGCTTTTTATTAAGCAGTTTATTACAGAAAACAGCATATAATATTTTCAATTGTGCCAAAAAGTACAATTATTTTATTTGTCCAATTAAAATGAGATACTTGAACTATTTAAATAAATAAAAAAAAACTCCTACAGTGAACTCCAAAAAAAATATTTAAAAACCAGTTTATTTTTGAATTTGTCTTCTAAATTTAAGCAAAAAGCAAAGTTAGCCCAGGGATGCTCAATAACTAGAGTCTCCAGTTTAACTTTACACATATATCTCAATTTTACAAATCATACTTAAAAAGAATCAACGAATTAAAAACTAAATTTAGTCTTCAATTGAGTCATGTTTGTTTTATTTTCATGTAAGCTTTTAAGCAGAACAAGTAAAATCTTCTCAAAACTTTCTAAGCTATCGTTGCACAGCCAGAATAACATTCGTGCTCTAAAGCTTCACAATTTGAGAATTTAAAGTGACTTTGCATGAACTGTGTTTCCATTAAAACTCGTTTCACTTCACAGTCTGAAGTAAGTGCTTTGTGGAACCTTATCATTAATAAAATTAAGCTTTACTGAAGTGCAACTAATGGAGTCACTGCTTCTATCAGCCAGTAGAGCATGATGAGCCGTTTTTATCCCCTACGTTCTCTCTGGCAAATATATTCCTATTGTTGTTTATGAGAGCGCTGTAAGCATCAAGGAAAGACAGACTTTCCTTTGGAATATTTTTGTCTCTTATTTATAATATTTTTAGATCAGAGAGACAGCAGTAAAAGTGAGTCAAACCAAAAATGCATTTTCAAACTCTGAACTAAAGTACGTCATTATTAGTCCTCTAAAGAACACACAAGGAGAAAATCAAACCTGAACATCTAATCTTTAAACTCTTTTTTTAGTAACACCCAAACCTCATGTTATAAAATATGATTGCAACAAATAAAAATAGGTGAATCATATTAAAGGCCACACTCTGCGATAAGGAGGAATTCAACCTAAGAAGACATCTCCATAGAAGCCCATTTCTCCGACTTTCTTCTCTCCAGTCTTGTCCACCAGTTCGGGGAAGTGCGCCCCTATGCAGTTGTTTACGGCCTCTTTTACCTCTGCTGGCAAAGACCTCAGCTTCTGAGTGTGCTCCTTCACCGCCTCTTGATTGAGCTGCAAAAAAAAAAAAAAGGATTTCCAAAACGCATTTATAGGTTAAAATGAAGGAAAAAAAGGAATCACTTCTGGAGGAAAGATTGAGATTTTGCATTTAGCGTGATCACAGTTGTTGATGAAAGACAATTGCTACATCATATATTTCATTAATTAGCTAAAAATGAATGAGTCTCATTCAATCCTTTGTTTTTTTGAGCATCACTTTAATTCCTCCCCCAGATTCTCACTAAATAAAAAAAAAAACAGTATTTGTAACACTATTGATGAGACCACAGCATCCATCTGGCGTTCACACGTCTAAACCATCTCACATCATTTTTTTTTTTTTTTATAATAACTGCCAGGATTTCTCCAAATTAAAGAGAGTGGTTGTCACCGCAGCGCTCTGACATCATTTACAGCTGTGGTAGGCTGGTTTGCTGTTAAAACAGGATGTGTCACAACGCAGCATTTACGCAAATGGACAGATGGCTGGTCTTAACAATGCATTTGAAAAACAGGGATTACTTGTGGGTGTAAATTGGGTTGTAGATGTTTGTAAAGTACACAAATTACAGAGAAATATAAGAAAAATATTATTTTTAACTAAAATTTGACTATTCTGTAAGATTTTACTAAGTTAGAGACAAACTATAAATGAAAATTGTATTTTTGGTGTTTTTAACATGTTCTTGTAGTATTTTTCTCACAGTATTTCTTTATTCAAATCGTTGTGAATCAGGACCAGACCAAAAAAAGTCGTTTTAAAAGCTTATAGCAGTGACGTAGGTGCTATCGTTGGCTGGCCACAACCTCCCTGATTTGCTCCATTATGATGCATCCACTTGCAGACAAATAGATCCATGTACGTCTTTGTTTTCCAAGTCTGAGCTGGTGTCTGGCTCAAAACTGTACGGCTCAGATTTTGCTCTTCA
>NC_050533.1:15795745-15800056 GCF_002922805.2 Oryzias melastigma
GATCCATGTACGTCTTTGTTTTCCAAATCCGGGCTGGTGTCTGGCTCAAAACTGTACGGCTGAGTAGCTCAGATATTGCTCTACATATTTTCATTTATTTGTATTTTTTTGCTGGTAATGTTATATTGGAGTTGTGAAGGGCTGTAAGCTAGTGGGAAAGTGTGTAAACAGATGGATGATGGGAAATGGGGACAGGCTAACTCCCCATCGATAGTTCTCCCCTCAACTCAGAGTTAAACTTCTAATGAACTACGCCCGCTCTGCAGAAGTTTTTCCTTGAAAAAAACAAATCAAAATAAAAAAAAAACATTGGGGACACATGAAAATAGATCAAAATATTACCAGAATACGACTTCAAAACTTTCAGGATTAAAGAGGTTTTCTTTAAAAAAAAGTCCTACATCAGTCTGCACCTTCCCTTGTCCTTTACTAGCATACCTGATTCGTCACGGTCTTGATTTCCTCCAGTGTGGCCTCTTGTTTCCTCATCAGAGCATCTTGTTGTGGAATGGACTCTGAAGACTGCGTCAACACAGGAAAGAACAAAACGTGTCACTCCTGAGGAGCTCCATCGATTTGTGGTTATAAATGCGTGAGGGGAGCGTGATCGTGCATGTCGAGTGAAAGATGCACACCGCCATTGTGTCTGTGAGCAGTTCATCTACTCATGTTCCTCTCAGTGAGTGGATGTATACGTACCCACGGGAGGCAACCTGAGAGAACGGATCAATACATTTAAGTAGCAGGTTGGACTTGTCCAGTTGGATTATACGCCGTTCGCTGCAATCGAGCATTTAATACCGAGACCCTGCTGATTAAACAAGCGATTTTGTCACAAAGTGCTGCAGCAATTAAAGGATAAACGCTGATTGACTTGATTGGCTTGAACCGCAATGCCAACCGAATGTGTGGAGGGCTGAGACATCCGCAGTGACTCATTAGCCCAGACGTATCAGGTCTGAACGAGCTGAGAGAAGAAGAGGAGAAGCTCTTCGTGAGTCATAGGCCTCTCACATAGATGAACCCACTCACTGTAAACAGCCTCTGAGTTTATGGGCAAGCTCGCTCCGGCCACTGTGTGCTGCACTTTATTCAAGACTGTGTTTAAGGGTTTGTGATGTGGGGCTCACTGTGCTGTTCAAAAAGCCTTGACTGTGTAGGTGTGCACAGAGTTTAGCAATGTACGTCTGTTCCTGTAAGCCACATGTGGGTGTTTGACAACATGTGTGATGCAACACGCCTATGGTAATGTTTAGTTGTCTTTTTTTTCATGTTTTTACTTTGTAACCATGGTTACAGTGTTATCCACAATCCTTTCTGAAGCACATCACAACGAAGTGGATTTTGTTAGGTTTCAGGTGCACATGGAGGACATGGAAAAAGCTTTTAAATCAAAATTCAACTGAAGATTCAACCTTTTGGAAATACTTTCTGACCTTTCCTCTCCCGTCTGTGCAGGTCAGACTGTTCTGAACGCTGTCAATCAGATGTATATGTTACATGACAAAGACGCCAGATTTACTAAACAGGTATTTGTCAGTCATCAATTCTGGAAGTTAACTTTTAAAATGGTTAGAGAGATCTATAACCTTTATTATAGCTAAATTTCAATTGCAAGAGATTGAATTAAAAAAAAGAATCCAGAAAATCCCTTTGCCTGGATTAAAAAAATATGTGTATGATGGGCGCAAAATAAGTATTTATTTCTTACAAACAAGCAAGAATTCTGTCCCTGACAGATCTATACTTCTTTAAAAAGCTCCTCTATCCTCCACTTTTACTTGTATTAATGTCACGTCCACAGCCTTAAACATTTAAACTGGGATCTCTCCACAATGACCAAGATCAAAGAGCTGTCAAAGGACACCAGGGACAATATTGTACACCTAAACAAGACTAGGAGCAGATTGACAAGAAGAGATCAACAAGCTGCTACAATCTTGTCTCTGATATCCTTAGTCAAGACCATAGAGCTGTCTAAGGACACCAGGGACAAGATTGTACACCAGACCAAGACTTGGAGCAGCTAGACAAGAAGAGATGAACTTTTGGAGCAAATATTGCAAATGGAATAAATACAAGATCACTGAGAATCTTCCTTCACCTGGAGATCCATACAAGATTTCACCAGGTGGGGTATAAATGATCTGACAGCCTAAAACTACTCAAGAAATTGGGATCATAGTAACAAATGTCACAACAATCATGGATTCAAGTCTTGTAGCACTATAAAGGTCCTCCTACTTGAGTCAGTAGAAGTACAAAATGGTTTATCAAAAACCATCTGGATGTTCTAGGGAAGTATTGGATAAGACCAAAATGTAACTTTTTGGTATAAACGCCACTTGTCATGTTTGGAAAGAAAAGAATGCTGAGTTGCATCCCAAGAACATCATACCAAGGGTAAAGCATGGAGGTGGAAATATCATGATTAGAAGCTGTTTTTCTGCAAAGAGGACAAGACGACTGACCTGTACAAAGGAAAGAATGAATAGAGTCATATATGGTGAGATTTTGGCCAAAAACCTCCTTTCCTCAGTGAGAACATTTAGAAAGAACTGTGGCTGATCTTCCAGCATCACAATGATCAAAGGAAATACTACATAAAAAGCCTTTCAAGCTTTCTGGAGTGGTCTAGTCAGTCTCTGAAACCACAATCCAACAAAGAATCTGTGAAAAGAGTTGAAAGTCTGTGTTTTCCAACAACAGCATCACAGCTCTTCAGAAGATCTGCATGGATGAATGGACCAAATTGTTGATATATGTCTTAGTGTACATATGATGTTGATGAAATTTGAATCTCCAGTTGTGTGAGGACTAGACTCCTATAGATTGTCATGTCAACACTGAAGAAGTTCTATGGTCTATTTATTTTATGTTTAAGACTGCAGTAAACTCTCATAAAGTAGAATAAGCAGATAGACCCTGACTGTGGCGCCTGAGCGATGCCTCTGGAAACTCAATCACAAGGAATAAAGATGCTGTAGAACCTCAAGGCCAACTTTTAATTCCAAAGCCTATTCAGCAGTTTGCTTACACGCATGTGTATTTCTTAGCAAACAAGAAACACATTTCTTTAAAAATGTACTTTTATCAGACAGTGACAAATGTGAAAGGAAAATATATACAATAAAATGAGCGCGTGTCACTTTGGAATTCACTAGTTATGGTAAAATCTTGAAATGTAAATTTTGTTTTGTTTTCTAATTTAAGTATAGAATCCCAAAACAAAAAAGGAATTACAGTTTTTACCAACTATTGTCTTTATAACTCAACTCTATTAGTAAATCACGCATAATCTTTCCAGAAAGGTTTTATATATGTTTCGTTTTCCAGTAAAATTGCATTTTATGTTTTGACAAATCCATATTTGAAAATTTGTTTGGTAATTAAAAGTTTAAGAATAGCTACAATTTAGTAGGTAGGTGGCAGTTTATTATGTCTGAATGGAGAAAGTGACCATAAATTCTTCAAATTTATTCAAAAAAAAAGTACTAGAAGTTTTTGTGAGTTTTTCGAAATTGTGTGCTTCCAGACACTCAAAAACTATATAAAGACAAAAAAAGAAAAGAGGGTTTGAGAAGAAAAAACATGACAAGCAAGTCTGTTTTCACACTACACTCAAAAGTGTGTATATTTCTGTCTGTGGGCTTTTTTAAATACGTGAAAATGTTCCACAAACAAAAGAACATAAGGTTAGAATTTGTAGTTTAGAGGAAAAAAAGGGCATTGGTACGGTGAAGGATAGGCCACATCCTTTATATTTCCTTCTACATTATTTTGTCTTTGTTGTGTGACAATGATCCATGGAGGGTCTATTTGTATGTGCATACTTCTGTGAGTTTAAGGACAAGTGATGCATGTGTTTATAAGATTTGAAAAGCTTTCTGTTTCCTCTTTCTCTTCTATCATGAACAATAAAGGAGGAAACTCATGAATGTATTTCTTTTCATATTTCTTTTCATAATCAACAAGGTTGTTTTTTCTGCGTTTTTATAGTTTTGTCCCTCTGCCAACAGATAATTAAAAAGGGTCAACAAAACTAACATAGAAAAAGATTAAATAGTAAAAAGCATAAATATCTAGCTGATGTAAATTCTCTGATTCACTGTGAATTGTCAATCTTCCATTTGTTTATAAAACCTTTTTGTCTTTTATGCTAATTAACCATCAAGAATCAAACGTCAAGAATCAAACCATTTACACGCTTGTTTATTTAAGCTTCATACATTTAACTCTTTACTGCAATTTATTATGATTGTATTGGTATAATAAACTTTGTTATATGTAGGGTTAAGCTGAAGTCTCCTA
>NC_050533.1:15800812-15806298 GCF_002922805.2 Oryzias melastigma
TACTAGAAGTTTTTGTGAGTTTTTCATAGACTTAGTTGCGATGGCTTAACTTGCACTGCCCTATGTCAATTATTTGATTATCATATTTCTGTACATTGTATTGTATTATATTGTAACAAACACTCCCAATATGAAAAATATGAAAAAAGAGCCATAGAGCTGTCAGGGTGTCAGGGGTACACCCTGACAGCTCACCAACTCATCACAGGGCACTAATAATTGTTTTTTTTTTTTAGTAAAAATTGAGAAATTGTGTGCTTCCAGACACTCAAAAACTATATAAAGACAAAAAAAGAAAAGAGGGTTTGAGAAGAAAAAACATGACAAGCAATTCTGTTTTCACACTACACTCAAAAGTGTGTATATTTCTGTCTGTGGGCTTTTTTAAATACGTGAAAATGTTCCACAAACAAAAGAACATAAGGTTAGAATTTGTAGTTTAGAGGAAAAAAAGGGCATTGGTACGGTGAAGGATAGGCCACATCCTTTATATTTCCTTCTACATTATTTTGTCTTTGTTGTGCGACAATGATCCATGGAGGGTCTATTTGTATGTGCATACTTCTGTGAGTTTAAGGACAAGTGATGCATGTGTTTCTAAGATTTGAAAAGCTTTCTGTTTCCTCTTTCTCTTCTATCATGAACAATAAAGGAGGAAACTCATGAATGTATTTCTTTTCATATTTCTTTTCATAATCAACAAGTTTTTTTTTCTGCGTTTTTATAGTTTTGTCCCTCTGCCAACAGATAATTAAAAAGGGTCAACAAAACTAACATAGAAAAAGATGAAATAGTAAAAAGCATAAATATCTAGCTGATGTAAATTCTCTGATTCACTGTGAATTGTCAATCTTCCATTTGTTTATAAAACCTTTTTGTCTTTTATGCTAATTAACCATCAAGAATCAAACGTCAAGAATCAAACCATTTACACGCTTGTTTATTTAAGCTTCATACATTTAACTCTTTACTGCAATTTATTATGATTGTATTGGTATAATAAACTTTGTTATATGTAGGGTTAAGCTGAAGTCTCCTAAAGAGCAAAATCAGAAAGGCATCCATCCTATTGTACGCCTCTGCTTTCCAGTTTTGTACATTTTAATATGAAGACAAGTTAAAAAAACAAGGTTTAGATACTTACTATTCCATTAGATTGACTGGCGTCATCCAGAACCTCAGTGCTCATTGCTTTTTTCAGCCTAAATGAGGAGGATTGTAGCTTGTTACTACTACTACATTTTTTTTATTTTTAACAAAGTGAAATTGAAATGAAAGTGAGTGAGGTCTTACTTTGGTTTTTCCGTGTATGAACATTTGGAGACCATCTTCTTCCTCTCCTTGGTTTCACTGCATTAAAGAGCAAATGCAGAAAGATGTTAAATCTATGAATGAAGACAAAGACTCAAATCAAGACTTGGGCTGCCACGATTAGTCGATTAGTCACGACTATGCAGGCTATTAAAATAGTTGATGACTAATTTATTAGTCGATTAGTCTTTTTTTCAAAATTACAAAACAGAAATGTGAACGGCGGCTCATTTGACTGCAGTCAGTGGGAAGATACCATCTTCTCTTCTCCGGCACCTGAACTAGACACGCTAGCAGGAACAGATGAGGAGTTTAGCGCATGTGCAGCAGAGCTGTTGTGACGTAAATAAAGCTCATTAATTCAAATAGAGCCTGTCTGCAACAGTTTGATTGACAGCGATTTAAAAGGAGAAATAATCGGAAATACAAAATCGAAATGATTTCCTATTACATTTGTTCTTATGCATAAGAAAAATGCCACATAAACATGTTAAAAACTCGTGATTTTCATATATGGGGAACTTGTTTTACTCCCAGAAACAAATGAAGGAAAAAAGCTGTGTGAGTCATTAAAGGTTTAATAAACTATCGTCCTAATCGTCTTTATTTTAACTAGCTTAAACACTTCAAGTTTAAAGCTGATAATGGTTAAGATGTGTGTTTCACATCCAGTCTACGAATGATCTGATTAGTAGACTAACCGAAAAAATAATCTGTGATTTATCGACTTTTAAAATAATTCTTTTTACTGGCAAGATCCAGTGGGACAATCACAGCTGCCTTTTGTTTCCCTTTTTACGTTTAAACACCCGGAAGATAACAGCTGTCCTAATACCACCATCTGCCCGCTGAGGAGTCAGCCAAGGACACTGGAAGACCCGCCTGCTGAGGTGATTCATCTATTATTCGAGGTATTCTCTTTCAAAATGTCAACTTTTTCACCTAGGATGACACACACAGGCAGTGTGGCACCAAAGCCTCAGGGCACAGATTGGACGGACTCAGCTAGGCCGTCTGATTTGTGCGTCATGTCCCAAATGTGTTGCATGTGTGCTCACACCTCTCCAAAGCCTTCAGCTCACTGGTGTGTTTCTCCATGGCCATCTCCATCAGCTTAGCAAGTCTCTGTCATTAAAAAAAAATGCAGAAATGGCACAGTCACAGTCAATGAAATGTTCTCCATGATGTCTCACTGCAGTTTAAAACTCATTTCACTGCTTTCTGAGACCTGCACCTGCCTTAAAACCTCTTGAAAATAAACTTTACTTTAGCACCGGTTTTGAGAGCACCTCAGTCAGATGCTTTGTCAATACAGCCTCTGAAGTGCCGCTCTTTTGCCGCTTTGTGATTCAAGAAACGCAACAAAGAGAGGTAAAATTAGCAGCTGCAGGAGGAAGATGAATGCCTGCAGCATCATGAAAATTAATCCTATTTTTGGGCTCAGATCATTAAAAAAATAAAGACAGCCCAGAGCTGAAAGTGGCGAGAATGGTTGCTAAAAGAGGAATGGATTAAACTGAGACTCTGTGCAACAACAAGTGGAGCTTTTCTTTCATTTTCTAATTTGAAAACTCTCATTTATGGATGAGATAATGAGTCTAACCTACTTAAAAGGAGGGAGCTAAGTAGCTAATGCATGCATGATTTTAGGCAATCCAGCTGTTTATTTTCATCAAAATTCCAATTAGAAGACTTCAACTAAGTATGTTGCATATAGATTTTGGCCTCTGGCTTCAATTTGACTTATTTTAAAGACCCTCTGCGATGAAGATTTGTGTTTGTAGCATGTTTCTGATGATGGAAGACTTATATCAAGAAAACTGAAGTCAAAACTGCATTTCTGAGTATTTATTTATTTAAATTGTTATAAACCAGGAGCAGATGAAAAAAATTAGCGTTCAAAAATACGCTGGGCGGGCCTGCTCAGGTGTGTTTTTGCAAGAGTCTGGCGCAATAGTATCGCAATACACATCTCACGATACAGTATGTATCAGGATATATCCCAAGACTATATCTTAGCAAATAATTCATTAAATACATTTTTTTCATTTTTTTATCTGTTTGCTCAGCTGTTGGACAGGACAAGTTAAAAAAAAAAGAAAGAAATATTGCGATATATCACCGAATTGATTCTTTCCCAACACCCTTAGTCAGCAACAGGGAGGGGAAAAGGGGGCGGGGTTACTCTATGCCGATTGTCCCACCTACAACTCAGAGGTGAGTTATTGCTGCTCTGCAGAAACTACGACCTAGAAAATGACAGGTTTTTGATTATGGCTAAAGAAAAGTGGTATAATTATAATTACAAGAGCACTAGAAATAATTTTAAAATAGTTCAAAAGATGTGGATCTTTAATGAACTTGAGGTTGACCTCTGTAGCGCACTGTTCCTTCTTCTTCTTCAGCTGATCACACTGCTCTGTCCACAGAGCCTGCAGCTCGGCCTGCATCTTTTCCTTCTGCTCCTGCACCCGTGTCGTCTTCACGCTGCTGTCAGAGGTGTCGTCGTCTCCTCTGGTGGACACAAAACAGATTATAAACCAAACAGCTACAATATTCTTTTAATAACAGCTGGCTTTTCCTGACAGCTTGTTTAGAAGGAACACTGCAGAAGTGCAAATCCATTCAGCTGCTTTTCTAGTAATAATTAGGACTTTTCTGCATTCTGTTTTCAAATCTGCCAAAGTCAATTATAATTCTGACTAAGCTGCACATTTTGTGCTCTGACATAAACTTTTTCCTCATGTCAACACAAACGAAACGCCGTTTTACTGTGAGAAAACAAAAGGATCTGCATACTCTTTTTTCTTTAAAGAAACTTTCTTCTTGACAGCCTTGAAGGCGTCGGAGTACTTCTGCATCAGCTCCTCTTCTTTTTTCTGATACTTTTTTTCAAACTCTTTCATCTCCCGCTCCTGACGCTTGATGACCTTCAGATAGTTTTTGTGCTGTGTCAGCTGCTCAGTAGTCACAGTTGAAGGCTCTGCAGCAAACGCACAAAGGATCAGCTGGAGGTCAATAATGGAAACGCTGAAAACACAAGGCCGTCTGGAGAGTTGTCACCTGCTCCCGCTGCCTCGGTTGGGGGGGTTGTTGCTTCAGATTTGGGCTCAGCAGTAGCAGGTTCTTCAGAACGGCTGGAGGAGTCCGATACCGCCTGTTCTACAACAGGTTCTGATTGTGTGTCTGGCTGTATTTGTGCATCGAGAACGACTACAGGTTCTGGGGTCGCTTCCTTCTCCTCAGCAGCAGTTTCTGGAGGGACTTCAGATGGGGGGCTTCCTGCATCCTCAGCAGGAGTTGGAGGAGGGTCCGGTTGTGGAGGATCTGCTGCTTCAGGGGCCGACTGGGCCGACTGGGCCGGCTGGTCAGCGGCATCAGTCGACGGCGTCACTTCAGATGTGAGCTTTTCTGGATAAAGCAGAAAGTTCTCGGATAAAACAAGACTTTACTAAGAAAAATTGTCCAGAACTCTGTTGCCTTCAGGGACTCATTACCTGCTGCAGGGGCTTCACTTTCCTTGACTTTATCTGTGGGAGGTTGGACGACAAGAGGCAACTCGTACGGAGAAATGTAGTCGGAGGATGACTGCGGGGGGTAGAAAATAGGACAGGAACAATCTGGCAAAGCTGAACATGTTCCAGGAACTAATTCAGCAATGTTAGGGTTTAGTGGAAATCGGAGGACATCCGATCATTCTTTGACCGGCCTTGTTACCTCTTTGGGGGTCTTTGTGGTCTTCTCTGAACCTTTTGTCGGATTGAATAATGCATCCGTGAAATCTGACATCAGAAAATGAAAGAAATCAAAGTTGTAATCGTTGTGTCACAAAATTTTTCTGTGGAGATAGTCATTTTTAGATTGTGTTTTCTTTCCTAAGAACAGTAATTGTGGACTGAGTACCGGCAAAGGCAGCAGGGATGTAGTCCTTAACCTCGATGTACACGAAAAGAGCGGGCAGAGTGAGAGGCATGTTGCTCTCACTGCGCAGGCAGATGTGATGGAAACCTGCGGCGCCAAAACAAAATCCTTCAAGATTTAGGAAAAGTTGGATGAACACTTAGCACACATTCTGATACTTTGGTGTTTAGCCGTTTGTGAATTATAAAGTTTTAAGTTTATTTGGTTCTTCAAATGCGACAATTTTGCTACTTTTAAACGTTGATCAGTAAAAA
>NC_050533.1:15806316-15806483 GCF_002922805.2 Oryzias melastigma
TATTAAATAAATAAATAAATACAACTTCAAACTTGTATATTTAATGATGCATATTTAAATGTCTCCAATTATTTCACATTCTAACACTAACCAATATTTTTTTACAATGTTAACAATATTTATTTACTATATTAATTTATTTTAACATTATTAAATAATTGAAACTC
>NC_050533.1:15806620-15807479 GCF_002922805.2 Oryzias melastigma
ATATTTATTTACTAATTTATTTTAACATTATTAAATAATTGAAACTCTTCATCCAAACAATTCCAAAGTTTTGTTCCAAAAAACAAAAGGACTTATTACCCGGCATGATTCACGCATAAAATAAAAATTTTACTCTCTACTTTAAAAATTAAAAAACAGCCCTCTTAAGAGTAAACTGCTATTAAATAAAAATGTTAAATTATGAATTTGTAGATTCACAAAAACTCTCTTTTAAAAAAAAAAATTGTTATTGGATCAATATTTGTTTTGTATGAATTTCTCCAAATTTCACTACAATAACTGGAAGTAAGCTGGAATTCATGCTGAATATAAAATGTGAAAGCATTTTTTTACTGTGTTCTTTTGGTTTTGGCATACATAAAGCTTTAGAAATAAACATTTTTTACATGTAGTTTCTAATAAGCTGATGTTCAATAACCATCTTTGTTCATAAACTCATTCAGTTTCTATCCCTCCAAGTTTGATATTGAACTTTCTTTCTATTTCTAAAACTAGTTTAAAAATGTGTTGACCTAAACATTATGAATTTGTATCCTTTGTAAAAATAACAAGCTCAATTTTTATCTTTTTTGATATATTAGCAATATCATTTTAATAAATTATGACCAACTGTGCTCCTAAAACAGAGCCTTGGGGAATTCCACAAGTCATTATCCTTTTTTCTTAGACTTTACCATCAATTCAATGTATTAACGTCTATTTTAAGTAGCTTTGCAACCAGTTCATAACCACTCCTCTAATATAATGATACTCGAGTGGGAAGTGAAGGTTTGTTCACCTGACTGGATGGCATCAAGAGGAATGATTCTGTGCCCCAGAAACTTCCCATTTTCCTCAT
>NC_050533.1:15807747-15844153 GCF_002922805.2 Oryzias melastigma
CCTCTAATATAATGATACTCGAGTGGGAAGTGAAGGTTTGTTCACCTGACTGGATGGCATCAAGAGGAATGATTCTGTGCCCCAGAAACTTCCCATTTTCCTCATGGACCACAATTCTTAGAGAAGCCATTTCTGGAAGCAAGATCTAACAAAAAGAACAAACTCATTTTACTCAGAAGTGTCCTTATTTAAACTAACTCGGTGCTTCAATCCCCACCTTCTCAAAAACAAAAGGCTCCTCATTCCACACAGGGTTAATGGCGTTGGGTGTGGTGGACCACTTGGTGCGATACTTTTTCTTGGGGTCACCAGGGAGTCCGATAACCTCCACTTCCACTCCAGTTTTCACACTCTTATCAGACAGAAACTGTCCTGAGTATATCTAGAAAAACAAACAAATGTACTGTTGGGCCCAATAGGAAACATAAGTGATAACAGATTAGAAATCCTATTAAAAAAAAAAATTGCAATAGCGTGATCAATTATTAATAAAAGACTAAATATAGCGGTAATGCAGGTCTGCCTTGATGGTGAGGGTGCTGGCCACGACTGTGTCAATCCTGTCGCAGAACGGGTCAAACTTCTTGTCTCCACGGCGCAGGACGTCATGCTTGAGCAGGTAACCCGTCCTGCCATTGAATTCAAACAGAGCCATGTTCAGCTGCATGGGGAAATCTGCAAACACACACAAAGAGTCCATTGATGCCACCTGTCTTCAGTGTGTGGGGGAGCAGTGAGCACAGCAGAGGCCTGTGCAGTAAAGGAGGTGCAACACTGCCCCACTGTGGTGAAAAGTGGAAGCTCAGTTCAAGGACACCAAAGAAAAGAATTCTAATATATTTTTTGTTTGTTTGTTTCTTCTCTTTCTTGTACCATACCCATGGTTTGGTAGTTGAGCGCCACCATCTGGCAGCCAGCGTTCCAAAAAGGCTGAGGGCTGTAGTTGGATGAGTCCATTCTGGTTCCTTTGGGGTAAATTCTGCTCATCTGCCTCTTATTGTATCTGATAAAAATTGTTAAGTGATTAACTGAAAAAAATACAATTTTAACATGGCTTAATTGAATTTTTATCCCTTTTCAAGGATACTCAACAAATTCAACCGCCGTCTTAGAAATCATTGCTTCTCCTTTGGTCTCCACAAACGATGAGATGACATAACTCTTATTTTTCTCTGTGAGGGATAAAAAAACAACAGATGTTTGATGTATTTACCATAAAAATGGTGTGAGGTTAAAGTTTTAGTGCATAAGCTTACTTCTGGCATTGTCAAATGAGATGAATTTGTTTGGCTGGATGTAATTGACGAGGGACGACATCGCCTCGTAAGCTGTGACTTCTTGTCCTGCTGTTCCCTGTGTGAGAAAAGAGGAGAGTCATAAACAGTCATTTGGAGTCTTTTTTGCTGGAAAAGAGGAAACATTTGTAAAGTACTTCATCAGATGTCTTCATCTTCTCTTCATCTTGTTCTTCTGTATCTTCCTGCTCCTCGTTTTCCTCCACAGGTGCTTCTCCTTCAGCTAAAACAGGAAATATTTGTGACTTTTTGAGGAATATCCAGACATGCTTTCTGTTGGGGTTCAGGAATGTGCACCTTGGTTCTCCTGACTGGGAGATGTTGGGTTAGTTCCATCCTGGGAGGGACAGTTTGGGTCCTGGGAGGTTGCAGCTGCTGCCGTTGCCTGATCGGTGACTGCTGCGGTGCTCTTCTTGGCCTGGGCCGGCTTTTCGTGAGTGCCCTTCTTATTCTTGATGAGGATCTTCCCCATGAGCTCAGAGGGGCTGGGGATCTGCTGGCCTGGCTTCAACTGGATGGGAAAACAAGGAAACAAAACGAATCAAATAACCAAAATCCTGCTAATGTTATTATAATATTAAAGCAGTTTTCCATAGTTGGGATTTAGAAAATGTGCTTAAATTTTAAGCATTTGTCTGATTATATTGAATTTTATGTGACTGATATATCTAACAGTTTAACACTTGCTGTCCCTCCTTTAAAAACACAGACAATAATATCCTTTAACATGCAGTCAGAGCAGGAGGAGGTCAACAGTCACTGTCTGCTGATATAAATCAGCTTTGAAGTCTCTTATCTGACAGAGATAAGAAAGTCGACAGATATTATTGTCCTCGTGATAACGCGATCCAAGGAGACGAGGCCACGTTGTCGACCTACAGGATATTTCTCCAAAGGCTCTGTGAGCAAGGCGTCTCCAAATAGGGTTTTGCAGTAGTTGGCCATCTTTTCTTGCTGTTTAACCCTGAAAGAAATCAGAGGAAAGTGTGTCATAAAACCTTTCTGCGGCAGTAGATGCAATGCCTTCAGCTACATCCACAAAACTTTTTGTTGCTTTTCAATTAAGGTTACTGCTGCCTGATATCGTTGCATTGTAGCTAACAACTTTTTATGGAAGCTTCAGGCCCTTACGAGTCCACGTGGTTCTCAAACGAGAGGATCACTGGGTATTTGGAGGTCTTGAAGGCACTCTCTGCGATGGCTTCTATCACGTCCTTTTAAAAAAAATACATTTATGAATTAACATTAATGTGAATGATATAAAATGATGCTGAAACATGTGAGAAAAATACAAAATAAATTAAAGCTGAACTCTCCATTTGTGGGATTCAAAGCCATTCTCTGAAAGCATAAACAGAAACAATGAAAGCTTCAGAGTGGACTTAAAGGAGGCTTAACGGAGGTAAACTGAACAATGCTCCAGGGACTGTGAAGCTCCAGCAGCCCATAAATGGGAGAGTGAGCTGCCTGTGTACATTTGTGCCTTTTAAAAACCTTTCCTGCCTTGTTTCAGACCAGAATATCTCAAATAAATCAATATTTCTGTCACTATAATCTGTTTCTATTATCCTAATTAAAGCTAAAATCTTATTGTCATATTTTTATTACTTATATTGTTCAGGATCCAAACAGGATCAAATTTTATTGCAAACCATGCTACTAAGTACAATTTGGATCTTTAGGATTGACCTTAAAGAGGATCTCAGTGGTCATGGTGAAGCCGTGGGTAATGATGGGCTCTTCATCTGGAGGTTTTCCCTTCCAGCAGTCCAGCTCCAGACACCGACATCCGGACAGAAGACACTGACGGTACATCTCTGGAGAGGACACGCCCGAGAACTGGCCGGCTGCACGGGGAAGACATTTAAATAATTAAAACTAAAGGCAAACTAGAGAAAAGGAAAACAAGATCCACCGGTTTGAAGGACTTCCCAGAGGGTTCATCAGAAATAAGAACGTGGACCTGTTAGATAAGTGTTGTGGGAGGACTTGATGAAGTAATGGGGCAGGGGTTGGGTCATGTCCTGACTCTTTGCTAGCTTGTCTTGTATGACGACTGACGTTTCAGGACCCATCAGGAATAACAGAAGACCTTCTGGAGAAATGAATCCTGCAGATAAAAGTAACAATTTTATTGAGGCCATCTGACCATCAACTATCAAGCGGGTCTTCTGTGAAGCTCACCTCTGTTAGAGTTAGTGGAGGTGGGTTCGTACTTGTCAATCAAAGCCTTGATCTGGTCCTGTCGCAGACGTGGAAACAGCTCCTCGTTGAGACGGGAGTCCCTCTGCTTCTCGTTGAGGAACTTGGTGAAGTTCTCCTTGGTCATTGTGGGTTTGGTGGAGCTGGGGTGGAAAGTGAGGCATGAGAATCACATTAGCGAGGCACTAAATGATTTGCACGGCCTTTACAGCCCACCATCTACCACCTGAGCTCATCCGGAGCTGCAGATGAGCCAATAGCAAAGTCTAAAGCAGACACTGGGATGATTAAAAACAAGAAAACATGCTTAGAAAAATCACAAACACTCACTAAGATGTGAAAATCTCATAGATTTCTGGCCGAGGACACAGATTCATCATGAAGGTCCTGAAGGCAGCTTCGGTGAACACATCTGGCTTCATGGAGTCATACTGAAGCATAAAGTCATAATAAAAAAAGGGATAAATAAAAGCTAAAACTGAGTGTTGCATGAGCTTGTCATTTCCTACCTTTCCCTTTGGGAGGTGTGCTGCAGCTAAGGCACTTTCCACCCTCTTCTTGTCGGCTGGAAACATCTTGTAAATGCTGGGAAAGCACAAGTGGAAAAAGGATGAGATAAAAAATATTTGACTCATGCTGGAGTGAGAAACTGGTGACCTACTTCTTCACGGGGATCTTGCCATCCTTGTTGGTTTGGAGGGAAATGCGGACGTATCTGCAGTTGAACGCACATCCCTATTATTTCATGCAAGATTAAAACTATTGTTTTAAACTCTGAAATGTTTACTTACATTTTGTCCCAAAAGACTTGTCTGCATGCATTGTTTCTTGCAGCATTGTAGGAAATCGCGAGAATGTCATTTGCCCAGTTCTGTTGTGCATTTAGAAAAAGGAAGTAATAGTTGTATCATGAGCTCAGACTTCATTAAACCTTTTTCCATGAATAAATACACAAAACTATCTCCACTAGATGGCATTAACAAAGCAACACTCTAGGATGTGATAGCAGTAAAGTTTAGATTTGATCAGGAGATTATCGTAATTTCATTGCTGCTAATAGAATCTGCTTGTTGGAGTCCTAATGTCTGATAAAACCAAACAGTTAGCAGACGGTTTCCTATTAGCAGGGGCTTGTTGTGTATTGGCTGACAGCCAGTTGCGCGCTTGTGCAATCAAACTAAAGTGTTAAACTGTCTGATTACCTGTGTCACTTTGTCTTTTGAGGCAAAGAAGTTGTGGTAGGTCAGATTCACCATGTCTGGACCTGAAACGATGGTCAAGGTTTTGGCGAGGTGGTTGCTGTCAGGAAAATCCAGGTTGAACACATTGCGCACTTTCGGATGCTGTGAAAAAAAAAAAAAAAAAAAGTGGTGGGGGGGTTGATTGCTGTTTCTCTCGCTGATGCTGACGTCAAACATGGAGCAGATTTCCAAACAGCCCCTCAGGGGCAAAAGAGGATGCACTGCACCCCTGCTGGAGTGACTCAGCACCTCCAGGCCTTCCCTAAGGAAAACCAACAGACTGCAGCTGCATATGGCATTACTTCTGCAGGCCAGTGAGGGATGCAGAATCAACAAGCGTCAGCCTCCAGCTCAACACAAGAAAAAAAAAGAAAAAGCAAGAATCTGACAGAAGTGCGCGTTCATGTTTGTGAGCATCTGCTGCTTCCTGCAGTTGAGGAGTCGCCCTGCCCCGCGCTGCTTTTGCATTGCAAATATGCTTTTTGGATTAATGAGCAAATTTAGGGCCTGACACCTCATTTGCATGTTTGCAGAGATTCTTACACAAGAGGCAAATGAATTTGACTAAATTGGATTTGAGGGTGTACTACTACAATGTATACTCACTTTGGGAAGTTTTGCATATTTTCCGGTTCTGGTATCTCTGATTGTAGCAACGTCCAGGAATGTTGTCTCCTAGAAACCAAAGGCAGAAAATCAAATCCAGCTCTAAACTCTAAATCCAGGCACTGAGCCAAATATGGATTGAGGTATGTGTCATCTTTAGGGGAAAAAAAGCAAACAGAAGGATTTGTTTTGTTTGTGTGAAGAACATGTCGCTGTATTGTCTTAAAGCGGGAAATCAGCTGTTTTTTCTTTTTCTGTACCAGCGTTCACAAATATTCTGTGATCCACAACAAAACAGGAACACAGATGAGCTCAGACGAACGAGAAATGTGGGTTTCAGGGGTTATCTGGAGTAAAAATCAGGAGGAATTTCATGAAAATGCAAACTCTGATAACCAAAAATGCAACCAATCAGTCCTAGAATTCTCTGATATGAAGATCAATAAAGAATCAGATATAATCTGATTGTAATTTGCTGTTGTTTGTCCAGTTTTATCACAACTTGGAGTTTCACACATTTTTTTTTTTTTAAAGTCTCACCAAAAATGCAGGAGCTTATAAAGCTACAAAGAAAAATAAATCAAATGTTTTCAGGTAATACAAATACAAAGAATTTAATATTTATTCACATGTATTGATCTAACTCACTTGTATCCAAAATAACCACTAAAACAAGCGAACTAAGAACAAAGTAGAGATTAGAACTTTGATAGGTGACACTATGAATGAGCTAAAAACATTCAAATAAATTCTGGAATAAAAGAATAATGTAAAAAAAAAGGAAAAGGTTAACTACTAAAGTAATGATGACCTTGCTTTGGTTCATCCAGTACACATAGAACCCTTTTGGATCCATCTTCATCGTCACGGGAACAGTTTTTGTCGAGTCCTAAAACATTTTAAAACACATTTTAGTTGATTATTTTTGTTAAATTAGTGTTACAACTAAATTTATTCTATTTTATTTCCTGATTTACTCACCTCTGACCACTTGGTGAATCTCTCTCCTTTGACCAGATAGTCTTTGACCTCTGGAGGCTCCAGAAAGTACCGTTTCTTATTCATTTTGTCTGTCTAGAGTTCCCTTCCAGTGATGCTATAGCTGAAAAACTGCCACTTTCTGGGTATCTAACAGAGTCATACTGAACAGCAACCTGATGTCTTCAACTCCAAGTAAAGGGATGCACTAACCTGGAGCCCAACTGATCTGACTGTAGTCAGGACGCACCCCAGCAAATATGCATTGCAAATAATGTCAGGGAGAGAAAAAAAATCATGTAACACGACTAAAGGTGAACATCGAGCTTCAGAACGACAGGATAAATGCTGACATTGCTCATTTTAAGCTCTGATTCATCTAAATGATATATGACATTTATATTTGAATGTGTTCCATTTCTATGACGGCACATTTAAACTATAAAAATGAAGCTATTTCTGTCAAGTTAAAAGAAAATGACACACATTTTAATGAAATTACTCAACTAATGCATAAATATTTAAAAGGAAAATGCTCTGAGCGGAAACAAACTGAGAGTGAATGCTTTCAGACAAACAGAGATCATGTTTTTAAAGGAGAGCAAAAGAGTTAAGGTGTGTCCGGATGTTTTTTTTGGCACATTAACTAAAGAAAAAGGTGTTTTTTTTTAATACATTTTGAATGAGTTGATCCTTTGAACTGAAGCTTTTCCACCAAATAATGTATGTTATCATCAGTCATTGTTTAAATATAGATAGATGTCATATCAGCGTCTAATATAATCAGAATTTGTAGATTTTTTTTTATTTTAGTTTACACCAAATCCCTCCATTAGCTTCCTGCTGAGTGTTTTGACATTGTTTATTGGCTTTTCATGGCAGGACACTGACTGCAGTTTCAACAATGACTCCCAGGGTATTTGGATATCATTCAAATAAACCTATTGACTGTGCAATATCTAATGTAAACAGTCTGTCAGGAGGAATCACAGACGAGGCCAGTGAGGAATCACCACAGCAGAGCAAAGAGCAACGAGAGGAAAACCTTTGAAGCTCCTGTATACTTAACATGTACACAAACAGGACTCCATGATTAAAGATCTTTAAAGAAGTAAAAGTATACTTAGTCTACACTAAAAGTGATGCACTTGAAGTTTACTTTTTATTTACTATCTATAGGTGTGTAACAATCGACTTTATTGATAATTTAATTTATATTCCTACAATACTATTATAAAAGCTTTCAAAATGAAATAAATTGATTATAATCAATCATGAAAAACAGAATTTAGATTGCGAGATACGTAGTTTTTTTTTTTACTACAGTATCATGTATAAACCAGAAAGTGCCACATGTCATGACAGCAAAAAATGATCAATCCATCATTACAGTCCAATGTGTGCAACACTTTGAATTTTGAAAACAATGTTTTAGCTCTAGAGCACTTTTGCTATAAAAAGTTACATCATCATTTAATTTTTATCTTATATAATTTACCCAATAAGAAGTATTTCCCATAAAAAAATGATTAAAATATGACAACACATGAAGAGTATTTTTTTCAGCTGTGGTTTATGTAGCAAAATGGAAAATAAAATATAGGAAGATCCTAAAAACATGCTTGAAAAAAAGAAGAAAAGTGTCCTAAATAATAATAATAATAATAATGATTCTGGAGAGTTAACCTTATGTTTCCTTAATCCTGGGACATGTGAGACTTTACCCAGGGACCCATGACACTCAGGAAAATGCAGCATATTTAAAATCATGTAACCACTTTTACTCTGGTGAAAATCACCCGGTGATAGCGCTCAAGGCTTAAGAATGTTCATTTTGTAATATTTTGGTGCAAAAAACAACAGTGGCTTTATTTAACAAACCAAAAAGTGATTGGTATTCTTGTTTACTTGTTTGTTTGTTCATATATTTCATTTACACTTGATTATTTTGCAAGAAATACAAGGAATGTGGAAAATTTCACCTGCACTGTTTAGTACAGATATTTATCTCTGAGTCGGTTGAATTTTTGATCGATTTGAGGTCTGTGAATCAGCTCAAAATCGAATCGGATCGCTTAAAATAAAATCAACATGAATTGTGTCATCAACCACAAATTATATGAATTGAGTGATTGTTTAAAAAAAATCATTAATAAATTGCAAACTTAAAATGTTCCAAATAGTTCAAAGAGCTTTTCTGTACTTTCTTCATTACATTTTTTGTACTTCTTATAGTCAAGTATACTTAATAAAATAAAGTTAGACCCAAATTTTAAGTGAAAATAAATGTTAAAATAATTTAGTTTATGTTTTTTAAGTGATGTGTGATCTTTTTTACTCTCAAATGCGGCCTTACACCTGTCTGGCTCCCACGAGGCATGCGCAATAGCAAATCTGATTCGCTGTCCATTGTGCTGAAAACACATTCTAAAAACACTCACAAGTGTCTGAAACTGCTTCCAACATACAACCATCACGCCTCCTGTGGTTGTAACACCGAGGCCTTACATAATAGAACTAAATAAATGAGCTCAGTGATGGCCAGGCGCGCGTGTCATCCTATCCACTTGGGTGCGCACATCCAAACTCTTTCCACGGTCGCTTGGACAAGCGATCAGCCACACTACAACATCCTGTTTTGTCTTCCACGGGGTCCCTGATGTGAAGGTGATGCGATCTGGGATTTTTCCCCTGTCTTCTTCTTCTTATTCTTCTTCTTCTTCTTCAAGGGCTGCCGCACAGCTGCTGCTTCTTTAAGAGCCACCGCCCGCCCCCTCTCTTGTATTTTTAGCTGAGCCAGCTACTTCATTTGCTGGATGAGGCAGACAGTTGTGTGACCGCACTCCATCCTGAATAAATGACATCAAACCCCATCCTGCGGAACCGCCGCGGGCCTCCAGCCAGCTGCGCCCTGGACACCATCCTCCCTGGGAAGCAGCAGCGTCGCTCCGCGGAGGTCGGATGCTGAAGCGCGCAGTCACTCTGTGGATGCTCGTTATTATGAAACGCAGCGCCGCGCCGGGTACCCAACATGGAGCGCCTGTGAGATCAGATGAACTAAATCAGTTTCGCTCCTGAATCGCCGTGGAGGAGCGCTGCAGCCTCTTTTCTCCGCATCCTCCCGTTTCCTCCTGGACTGGGGATAAGAAAAAGCCTTCAAAACGGAGGGGGTGGTGGAGCACCGAGGGAAAAATAGGGGCAACATGAGAGAGCGGGACTTTATGCCCAATATGGAGAGGGGCAAACCTGCCACTTATACGGGGGACAAGAAGGCTAAGATGGCTGCTAAGACGAACAAGAAGTGGGTGAGACTAGCCACTGTTTTTGCATATGTGTTGTCGGTGTCCTTAGCGGCGATCATCCTGGCCATTTACTACAGCCTGATCTGGAAACCGACCAGCGCGTCCTCCTCGTCTGGGAAGCCCGGGGTGCCCGACGGGGTCACCCCCGGCGCCAACATGTCGACCGACAGCACACTTTCCCCAAACAACACTGTCTCGGAGTGGAACTCTACGCAGACCAGGTTGCTGGCGGTCAACACCACCCTGCTGGGCACGGCGGCGCGCGCACAGGCGTTTCAGTGGGATGGCAGAGCCGAGCGGGTGTCCATGGCCCCGCGTGCGCACTCCCAGCTCAAGGAAGAACTGTATACACCTCCTCATGGCCACAAGGGCGCAGAGAGATCGGCGACACGCGCGTCTCAAACTAGTCAATCCATCCCGACGAGCACCAGGGAGCCTCTGAGCCAGGAGGAGGAGGAGGAGGAGATGCGCAACGACGAGCGCGAGCGAGCGCCCGGGGAGGAGGACGCTCTCCGACCGACCTAAAAGGAAATCAGGACACGGAACGAGGCGCGGGCCTATCACTGTTTTCATTTCAAACTGACTCAAGATGGAGTGTTTGCCATTCCCGCAGGTCGGATAACACCCTGGTCCAATATTAGAGCCTAAAAACTTCCCTAGAAGAGAGCTGTTTTTCTTCTCAACACACTGTACCCCTTTTACTATGCGTTTTTGTTACTCTTGTTTTAGGCCATCTGTATGCCTTAATGTCTCTCATTTACCTCAGACTCCTTCTGAGGTCGCTTGTTTGCCCAAATCTGTGGACAAATCCTGTATTTATTGAACAGCGAGGAGCCAGAAGGTGCTTTTGCAGAGCAGAAAGCGCTTAAAAATCACTGCCACTTATCCGTCCTTTTAACTAAGTTCTGTATTTATGAATTTTTAGATTCTTCTGATGGAGCAAAGTCTGGATTTTTGTTCAAATATCCTGCTTTCCTTAAGTTCTGCTCAGGTACAGTATGTGCAACCATGTAAACGTATTGTGTCTTTGGTTATATACAATAGGACAGGCATACATCTTTTGGCCTTGATCAACTTTTAGTCTATTTAGAGGATTTTTATTAAAGGTACACTATGTAGTGTAAGTACTATATATTACAAAGTACAAATAAACAACCTTTAAAAAAGATTCATTGCTATGGTTTTATATTAGATCTCTCAGGAATTGATCTTTGCACAACGCTGAAAACTTATCACATGGTGTTTCTTATAAATTTGGTGAGTTTTTACTATACTTTTTAAAACTGGTAGATAAACTTAAACAAAGTTTAAACTGTTGCAGTAAAGGAGCAATTCAAAGGTCTCAGTTTAGTGTCCGATTTTTGCTGAAATTCATGAAAGCGTCTGATGCCTAAATCTCTTCAGTCACATGTGCCAAACTATGAGGAGGAAATAAGACCAGCCAGATTTCTTGTTTTCATGGCAGTGTGTGTTTATCAGTCAGGAGGGGGGGGGGGTATTGATTCAAGCTCTATGTTGTTGCATTGAGACGAACGCATTACACAATGCCGCTCGGTGCTATTTTGATCCCACTCTTTCTGAAAAAAGTTGGAGCTTTTGTGCCGGCCGTGATAGGCAGCGCTCACAAACCCAGCTTAAAATAGAAACAGTTGGATTTCCATGGCCACCACCTCACCACGATGCTAACAGTTGTCTTAATACGATGATTGTTTAAAGGCACGAGTAAGTAAATGTAGCATTGAGTAACTGTCTGAAGTGGGAAACTGCAACGACATCCTGCAGAAGACGATCTTTACATGAGAGTAGTAATGATGGGCCTATTGATTAAAGTGTTCATCTGCATTGACAGTTATTGATAAGATCGATGTTTATGACGGAGGACGCAGCACATAAACCAGTAAACCTGCATGCAGATGATTGCACTATCTGATTTGAAATCACTCAGCTTCTTCCTAAAAATTCAGGATGACGTGCTCGCTTTGAACCAGAGGTGGAGCGACATGAACCCAAGAAATCCTCAACAGAAGATTCTTTAAGCATTAGGAATAGCACCTTAAATAAAGGAACTGCTATTTTAATATTAATACCAAAAGTATTCCACTCTGCTTTTCTCATTTGCCATCCATCCAAAATCTCCTGCCCCCCATCTATAATGTTCTAGCTCCACCTTTGACCCAAACTATGAATTAGGATAATCTATTGGCATATCCTTTCACTGATTTGGTTTGGTAGATTTTTTATTTTTTTTCTGTATGCTCTACATGAAACAAACCTATCCAGGTTGGGGACCGGCACAGGGACACCCAAACCTGGCCCCCCTTGTGGCTACACTGAAAAAGTGAAACACTGGATTCACAAAAGTTCTGTAATTTGTAACATTTCAAATCTTCTGTTTTCATCAAATTTAAATTGGAGGTTGATGGTTTACTCAAATCAAACATTTAACTTGATAAAAACTAATATTATGTTTCACCTTTCACAGTAGTTGGGTGGTAGCCTGCAGGGCCTTGCTTAGGGACCCACACTGGAGTCACCTTATCGATCCTCCTGGAAAACAAACCAGTTTCCCAAGCGCTAGTCCTGCATGCAGCCAACCAATCGGTATGAATTATTATAATAGGTGCATTAATTGTGTGATCATCACATTAGTACTTTTGGCTAGAAATACCTCTACTCCAACAAATGATGTGATTCAGCTTCAGTTTTATGGCTCTTGACCTCATTCTTTAGACTTGGGACGGACACATGGAAACACTTGAAAATGGCGCCAAGTGGTTCCAGTAACTTCCAGCACTTTTTTCCAAAAATCTACCTTGCCCAGCGCCGCTCAAATTCCCAGACTGGCATGGCAAGAAAAAATATCAAGTTTTCAAAGATACATTTACGTCTTCATTGTTTTCTATAGTTTGCAGCACTCCACCTTATCTTTTCATCTTTGTGATTTACAGACGTGATACCTTATCACGCTATTGATTGCAGGGACACCAGACATGAGGCTGGTGCATCTCAAACCATGACAAAAACGGGGAGGGGATGACTGATTAGTCATTTGCTTTCAGGGTCACATGTCTGACCGAGTCTTAGTTTTAACTGATCCCCTTTCAAAATAAACTCCCTCAAATTGTTGCCTTGGAGTTAAAAGCAAACTCGACATGAGGGAGAATAAATCACTGGGTAATCACCAAAACCTTTGCTACAAAGTGACTCCTTTTTACATCCTTTTGACTTCTGCAAAAAAATCAATCAACAAATTTCCTCTGCTTTATTTTGAATTCAAATTAAATATTGGAATTATAAATCCAATAAACAATCTCTGTTTAGAGCTGCTTTGATCAAACCTTTCTGTTTTCCCTGTCCTGGAGCGTTTCCACAGCAGAGTACAGATAACATAAGCCTACACTGTACTTCAGTCCTCTAATACAGCCTACAGGACCTATTTCCATAACACCCCCACTGCAGTGTACAATTGTGTCAAACCCTTAAAAGCATTAACTTAGCACTGAATAGAACAAGGGGAGTTGTGCAACAGTGGGAGCATTTTGTAGAAATCAAAATCTATCAGGTTTGTGTTGAAAAGAAGTGCATTGTACATTAAGTGCATTATGGGAAAGAGCACGGCCTGCAACCTGCTGTACATTGTGTACCGGCCCAGAAGGCTGCTATGGAGATAGCCTTGGGAGAAGATAATTAAATAGTAGCACCTATGGGAGGGCCCGACTGTTTGAAGTGCAACAGCCCCGGAGAGGGCACAGCCTAAATTAATCAACACGTACGGCGAGTGTGGTCCGAGGTCAAGCACTTACAGGAAGGCGATCTATATCTCTGTCCACCTGTTTCCATGCAGGACGCCAATTATTTTTTAGGACAAAACTCCCAGGACAATGAGTTTATACACGTGTGCCGTGCTGCTGCAGGTGCGGAGGAGGAAAAGTGTAAAAGAGCAATGAAGCACTCACACCTTTTTTGAAATACTGAGAGTTTTTATTGGCGTTCTGTGGGCCTCCTTCTTATTTGCTCCGATGCAAATGAAGATTCCACACAGCAGAGATCACACCTGAACAAATTCATCCACACAGGTGGAGCATGGACACTTATATAGGACATTCAATGAAGGTAATGCTGCAAAAACTACATCCCTAAAAATGCTGCTAAAATCCATTTAAATACATCAAATTCAGAGTTTCAAAGGCATCAGAGGTCATGTTTTCAAACTAATGCTTTATACAGAAAGTAAGGCCCCTACTTGTTATTTTACCACATATTACCTGAATCCAAACGTCCCAGTTTTTGTCAGTGTGATTCCAATAAACGTCAGTGGAAGCCATTAGGCCTCCCAGCAGGTCGGTGCATTACGTAATCGTGAAAGCCACAAACCTTCACAAGGACTTTTCTTAAAATACGGTAAAACCAAAAAGGTAAAGAATAAATACAAATAAATCCATACATGTCAAGTAGAAACAATCAGTCCTTCAATTAGCAGGCAAAAACAAAACAAACAAACAGTGCATTACATAAAACAGACATGACACAAATCATGTAACTTAAGTAAACCTTCAAAATTGAAGAAACCAATAAGCAAGGCACAACTTTCTTCATTTACGCAAGAGAAATGGTTAAAAAATATGCATTAGCTGCAGTTATAATACAGTGCCAAAGGGGAATTGCATCTGAGTTCGTAAAAGACTGAAGCTGGACGGACCCGAATGATCAATTTTTAAACACTTGAGTCATTTTTTTTCCACAGGAGCCAAAAGTCTCAATGGAAAATAAATAATAGATTGTTACAACATTCAGTAGCAGAAAAACTGCTGAAAATAACACCAGGAAGACAGGATATTTTCCATTAAAACAGAAAAGCTGTGCTTTAGGGAGCATTAAAGGGGTCACTCGCGAAATGATTACTCTAGGTTGAGTTAATTGAGTTAAGCTTGTTTTTAACTTCAAACCATTGCTATGACATTATTTTAAAGGCAAAGTGCTTTGGAGTTGGTTTAACAAAAAAGTGAAAAATATACTTTAATTTTACAAGATGTTTTGCAAATTTCACCCTCGTAGAGAGTAAAGCTATTGTGGGTTTTTTATTAACTTTAGATGCAAAATGCAATTTCTATGTATTGTATACACATATATTAGTAGTCATATTGGGGAACAGTTTAAAATAATTACTGTCTTTTTTCAAACATGCACTTTAGCAAAACACTGATTGGCTGTTATTCATTCACTAATGCTGAAAGATTAATCGGTATAATGTAATTCCTGTGCAATTTTGTGATTTTTTAACAGATAAAAACCAAATATTTGCGTGTTTTGACGCTTGGGGAACGAACACTGCGCCATTAACCTCTGATGAGTTTAAAATCGGCCAAGGAGGACAAAAACACACAAATGCTGTTTCTAAACAGAATTAAGAGCATACGGTCAGCTGCTGATAATCTTGTGAATCAAATTAGTTGATTATTTGCTACCCTCCACTTCATACAGCCCATGAAAATGTGTACTTTGCTGCGATGGGACATCCAATAAGAGGGAGGAGACGAGCTCATGGGTGTGTTCAAAAAAAGTCCAAAATAATAATAAAAAAGAAGTCTGAATGAATATGGCTTGTCTAGAAAGTCTCCTTGAAAACATCACTGAAGTCTGCAAAGTTGCATCTTAAACCACACAACTTTAAAAATGATGCACAGATTGGAGAGATTTGGCCATAAAACTTGTAATAGTTTAAACAAGCTGTCAAGTGTGATCATTTGGGGTTGCCTTTAAGAACCATGAAGTCACTGGGTGTGACACAAACTCCTCTGTACATAAAAAAAAAATTCTGCTGTCACATGTTTTTGTAGTCAAGCAAATTGAGTCAAAGTTTGGACCTGAACTACTTGGATAGAACCTAAGAAAGCTGCAACAAACATAGACAGCTAATCTAAAACAAACTAAAACACGATTGACAAAGTTTACGCCCTGGAACAACTTGGGTTGTGAACCAGCGCTTTATAGGGCCTGTATCATGCTATTTTTAAGCTTTTCTGGGTGAACTATATCCATAAATATGATAATATATTACCTTTGGCACACTAAAGAACTTATGTTCAATGAGTTATTTTTGCTAGCTCTTTTCCTACCCAGATCTCAGAGGCTCCGCCTTTCGCTCCTTGTGAGTGCCGCTCACTTCATAACGTCATCCTAGAGCCGGCCTCATCACAGTGTCTGTATTTCATCATGAAAATAAACGACATCCAAACTTTTTCAAAGGTGGATGTGCATATAAAATAAAAATGTGGTAAAAAGTGTGTGTGTATGTGTTAGCCTGGGGGCGGAGCTGGCTAGGTAGACTCTTCCTGGAAGGGGCTGTTGTCACTTGTCTGTATTTTTGTAGATTGGGAGGGGCTGGTGCTCAAGTGAATGGGGCAAAAATACAGCTTTCATGAGGAATTAACATTATAATACAGTTAAAAGCTCAAAAAAGTTGATTTTACATGATATAGGCCCTTTAAAAATAAACTAGAAGGAAAAACTGTCATTTTCTAAGGATTTTATTGCCTAAAAACATTTCTGTCAACCCTTAGAACACACTAAATTTAGTTTGTCCCAAAAGTCTTTTACAAGCTGCTATTTCTTCCACATTGTGAACTAGAAAATTAATTTTACTGTACATTATGACCAAAATAACTTAAATTTAAAGAGGAAGTACTTTCTTTTAAATATGAAGACTCGTGTGTGTCTGCAACCAAGCTATATAGACATAATTTTAAAGATATCTAAGGCAGATTTAGGCACTAAATAATTGGACTGTGGCTTTAGTTTATTGTCACCTAAGGTATAAACTGATCAGCTAGCCCCATTGCAGGTACTTTAAAATGTCTGTACAATGTAAACATTCAGTGATATTGCACTCAAGCAGCATACTTACATACTAAAAACATGTCAGTACACCAACTTGTATACCCATAAAGTGCTTGGATGGGAAAGAAAAAAATTCCAAAACGATCCCCTTTCCTGTTTGCTAATTATATTGAACGAGACAGCACAGCAGGGAAAAAGCGAGGTTCTGCTCGAAAGCCACTGGAGCCAAAAGCGTCCAAACGTGGTGTTTTGATTTTTGTATTTACAGTTCATCCTCAAAAAAAAAAAAATGTCACACAATCTTCCCGTGCTCCCTCGCCTGTGAAAAGAAGAAAAAATCAGAGGCATTTACAGCAAAAAAAAACTATAATTTCCTATTTATGTAACCACTTCTCTGCATGAATGGTTCGGGTGGGCGGCTGACAGATTATGTGTTGCAGTGGATGATGGGGTGGCGCTTTCTGCACTCTGTCAGAACTCAAATGTGGTGTTTGGGTAAAAACTGTGGCGCAAATAAACCACTCTGATCCATTTGCGCCTCCAACACCCATCAGTCCATTTATACAGCCATTATACCGCCCCCCCCTCCACTTCTTTTCCTGAAACTGACCTTGTCACTGCTGGTGGTGTGTGTGGGGTGGCTTTCTCCTGACTCCTTGCTCAGAACAGACAGACCGGAGTCTAGTAGTTTCTCTATAAATCAAAGAAAAAGGAATTATTTGTGTTTGTGCAGCAAAAATGTGGTTGTAAAACGGTTGTATACCTGTGTTTGTGTTGCTGATGTTCGTCCGCTCTACAGGCTGGAGGGAGCCCTCATGCGGTGCAGCTTTGGCTTTTTCAGCAGGTTTGCTCTCGTTTTTAGTGTGTTCAGTGTCAGGTGATGGAGATGATGGTCCAGCCTCGCTGTTCTGGCAAACTCGCGGCTGTGACCTTTGACCTTCAGACCTAATCTTTTTGGGTGAGGAAGCGTTTAACGAGCCTTTCGACTCTGACCCGCCGCTCTCCTGGGAGGCTGTTTTCTGCTTCACGGGAGGCTTCTGGATGAGCTCTTCCGAGAAACGCACCCTCTTTTCTGACCCCCGAGGGGACGAGACTTCTGGTTTCGCCTGAGCGGGGGGACACTCTCCCAAGCCGTCAGCTGAGACCACTTCTTCAGGTAGACTCTCTGGATCTGGGCTCACCTTTGCCGTCGAGTCTGGATCTTTCGGTTCTTCTCCATCAGCTTTTGTGAGAGCGTCCAGTTCTTCAAGGAACTCTTCCAACGTCGTTTCAGTAGTCTAAAAAATGTTCCAAACATTCAATCATTTCTTTGCCAACATAATTCATATTTTAAAATCAGACATCTCACCTGGGGGTTTTCACCATCTTCATTTGCCTGCCACCTGAAAAATATACACACCGGTCACACCTTAGCACAAACAAAAACTTTAATTATTTACCTGTTTTTTATCGACTAAAGCTATTCAAAGTGAGAAACTTCGACCAAGATTTGATTATTTTCATGATGGTTGCAATTTTTTATTTAACGCATAAGCAACAAAACTTGAGTAAAACCAGCAGAGAGCCAAATGTTCACGATCAATTCTGAAATAATGTAAAACTCTTTTTCTGTTAACTTTTAAAAAAGACCACATTTGCATATGTAAAAATATTGTTTTAGCCTTTACTTTTGAAGAATTTTTGACAAACTAAAATGTAGTTTTTTATGGATTTGCAGAATGATTAAATGAAAAATATTAGATTAACATAAAAATTACAAAAAAATTAATAAAGATGAGGAAAAATAAAATACTTTCTATGGAATCTAAAAATTGTAGTTTTCTTGTTTGTCAATAAAAATGAACACAGCTTGTATCAACCCACAATTTTCATTTTCAGGTTTGAAACTAACCAGAACATGCCACCGTTGCAATCCCTCAAATGGCCACTGGAGGCTGGTGTCTTTTATGAACAACTACCCATTAACTAATGTAAAATAAATTGATTCTATAGGAAAATAAATCTATACAGCATGGTTTCAAGCACTTTTTTCAATGTTGCCGCATCATAATAACTGTGTGTGTAAATCTTGTTTTATACTTAAAATTCTAAATAGTTGGGAGCTTTTTTTTTTTTTTGACAGGCGGGTAGAATCCTTGGAGAACCTATTGACCGTATATGAGAACTGGACCGAGTGAGTTTGACAACACCGTAGAAAATCGATTACTTTTGGGTCGACAATCAGTTGCCATTTTTTTGTGATACAGATGCCGCCATGTTGGAGCCAGATAACCTCAGTAAGCAGTGGTTGGTCTGAATCAAGTTTGATTTATTATTTCTATAGCAACCACTTACGCCAATCAGGAGTGAGCTTGTTGGAAGTCCACACCCCATCACTTAAAAGTGAGCTTGGAAGAATCTGTCAATCAAAAGTTTTGATTGTCGGATCTGAAACCACATGCTATTATCGATTGATTGGTCAATTTATAACTTCAATAATTTGGACTAAAGAAAAAATATAATGAAAAAGTTAGGTTTAGCTTAAACATGGGGGAAAAAAATGGTATCGGGGAAAGAATAGTTATAATGAAAAATGTTATGGCTGAATAATAGCTGTTCATTTTTTCTATAGACGTTTGTGGGATTTTGGCTTCTCTGAACCAGCAGGTACTTCCTGCTTGGAATATCAGTCCAGTTCTCATGTACAGTCAATAGGAGAACCTAACAAAGTTTACTTAGTATCGCTCAGTCACCCGTTTTTGGACTGTTGATGAGTGGGAGTACATAGATGACCCACTTTAGGCTTCATTTTTGTCATTCAGAATACTGAGTGGTTATCTATCCAATCTATGTCTATGGCTAGTACAGATAAAACAGTTAGATTTGAACTTTTAGTTCTAATTTTGACTCATATTTCCAAGTTAGGCAAACATCAAGTAAAAACTGTGATTACAACTGTCAGTTCTGCCAACTCAATTTTGTTAAATCCACAACTAAAAGCTTTATAGACTTTAAGATCTGAGCAATCCCTAAACCGAGAAAGCATCCTGAGCATCACAGGCCCCCATCTGTACGCAGATGGTACTTTCAGAAGCCGAAGACGTAATTAAAAAAAAAAAGAAGCATCCAGAGAGATGTGAATGAAAACTTTTGTGTTATTTAAACAGCTGTCAGATCTTCTAAATCAAGTCTCATGACATCCCGGGGAATTTGTACACAAGGGCACAGTGCAGAAAAACAAAATGACCTTCCCATTTCCTTTTTGCTCAATTTTGTTACTCAAAGATTCTTTTCTCATGGCAGTCCTGGAAGTTGTTAGAAGTGGCATGAACCTTCCGTGCATGCTGTTACTGACCTCCGGGCTCGCCCCGTCAGACGATCTTTGCCTTTGGCTTTGCTGCTCATCACGAGCACGTTTTTAGCTGCCTTGTCTTTGCCTCGCTTCTCATGACCTAAAGCAGAGAAACACCCAAAAGTTACATTTCTCTTTAGGTTGTAGCCTCATTTTATGTTAAATAATCAACAATAAGTGGGACACCTCTGAGGTCACTGCCTGCCTTTCTTCTTGGAGTTCTTCCACCTAGAAAAGTGCAAAAAACTTTGTTATCATGTTTTATTTATGAAAACCCTTTCCTATTCGTGCTTTATTACCTCTGCTGGAAGCCCCCCACTCTCCATCAGGAAGGGATTTACCTGCAAACCTATGAGCAGAGACTCAGTTCAACTAACAAACAAATCTTGATCGTGTTTCAAAATAATCCGTCACTTCCAGATCGTAGAGCTCATAAAAAGATTCCTGTGATATTTCAGCCGCTCACAGGACATTTTTCATACAGTGACTATTCTCCATAAGCTATCCCCCCAGCATTTGAAAAGCACATCCAAACATTTGAATAGAGAACACATTTCCTCTTGTGTTTGTACTGCAGGCCCTCGTTTAGGCTTCACCAAATAAGGCAAAGCATTCCATCCTGGATCCCCTGCTAAAAATAGCAAACCCTCCCTTGTCTCTTTGTGTTTTTGATGTTTCCTTAAACAGGACATTAATTAACTCTTTGTACTAAAACTTTTCCTAAAACATAACAAAGCATCCATCTTTGTCATTTATGGCTGCTGCTGCGATAAGACAACTCCTTAAGCTTCTATTCAAATCCAGTTGAAGGAAAATAATGATTATGTAGACATGAATGAGGATTAATAACCTGCTGTCTTCACTATCCTGTCTAAACTCAGATTTTCTATTGCTTCTTTACATGCAACATATTCATTTTCTTTTCATTTGCACTGAATATGCCCCAAAATAATAATATTTACATGCAGATTTACATGCGAATTAAACGCATTACTCTCATCACAGAATTATTATTTTCCACTGTTTTGTATCAGATTTTATTTTTCTAAATGACTACCTCTGCACAAGCTTTACTCAGGGTCTATTCAGCGAGCTCTGTCAGCTCTAAAACTATTTGAAAATATTCCCCTTTCCCCCACAAAAGACATCCATGCTTTGATGCAGACACACTTTTGGTTAAAAATAAAAAGTGCATTTATATTTCTGTGTGTAATATCTATCGCCAAATCTAACATTCTAAATCTAAAATTCCAGCACATGTTCATCCTTACATGTTCTCAGTTTTGTCCACGTCCCATGCTCGCCTCCACTGGCCTTTAGCATTTTTATGGCGAGCCACCCGCTCTTTATCAATCTGCTCACGCTCTCTCTTCCAGCGCAGATATTCTTCATGCTCTTCTCTTGATGTGGGGATGTTGAGGTCTAAGACGCCCTGTTGGTTTTCAGGATCCTGGGGAAAAAAACTTTTTTAATGAACAACCATCCAACTGTTCAGCATCAGAGGAAAGACTGGAGGGGACAAGCTCACATTAAGCACGGCAGTCCACTGGAACGAGTATGTTTTAGTGTATTTTCAGTCAGAACGTCAACCCTCGACTAATTAATGAAAGACTGCTTTGGAGATGTTAGACTTCCACTCTGATCATCTTTTGATCTATTGAAAAAGTGTTCCCAGTGGTCTTTTAATCGCGATTTTGCTATTTTTAGACAAAATTGAAAAATTAGAGTCGTTTTCTAGGACATCGTCTCTCTGTTGCTGAGGACTTTTTGTTTACACGCTCTCCCTGCTAGCTTACAGCCCCTCACACCCTCAACCAAACATTACTGGTGCAGCTGAAATGCCTTTCAACTTGGCCGCTAAAGATGCTAGTGCTGATTGCTAAAGATGCTGAAATTAATAGCCAAAAACACTTAAGCTGATAGCCAGCTAAAACATTAGTTAAATGCGTGATTAGCCTAAAAAACTGAAAAAAGTTAGCCAAAGTAGCTAACATGCAGGTAAAATATTAGCTAAGCTACAAGTTAGCCTAAAAATGCTTTTAAAAAAAATTAAATTAGCCAAAACAGTTAGTATGTAGCTGAAATATTAGCTAAACTCCAAATTAGCCTAAATTTTTATTTTTTTGTTTTTAAATGAGCCAAAATAGCTAGCGTGCAGCTGAAATATTAGATAAACTCCAAAATAGTCCAAAAAGCTAGTAGAACAGAACGCCATTATAACTTTCAACTTTATTAAACTCAGACTCCATATAAAATAAAGTAACGACTAATCGACTAATAAATTAGTTGTCGACTATTTTAATAGTTGATTAGTTGACTAATCATGACAGCCCTACTTTATATATGTACTCCATTAAGAGAAAAAAGCCAAATGAACATGTTAAAAACACCCAAAATCTGGTTTTCATCATCTAGAGCTGGGTACTACTGCCAAACTACTGAATTTTTTTTTTATTTCAATTTAAAAGTATACTTTCACTTCTGATACAATAAAACATTAAAAGTTAGAGGATTGTAGTCTTTGTTTTCGTTTGTCAGCTAAATTATAATTTTTTGTTTTCAAACTTATTTTTTCCCCAACAGTCTCACTTGCTTTTCTTTGGAAATTAATTTACCCACACCTGTCCTAACCTAAGTAATTGCCTTCAGTTTATTTAATTATCTGATTTTCAGTTCAGCTGTCATGTCACCCTTTAGTTGCAACCTTATGGTTAAGGTTTATTTATTAGATGCTTAAATATTTCCCACACGTCAAGTTTCTTGCATTTTGGCTCCATCACCACCAGTTCATGACAAAAATTGTGTTTAATAAACTTTTCTTTGGAAGAAAATTTTTCTTTGGAAGAAATAATAAAATTGGAAACTGAAAAAAATCTTTTCAAGAAAAAATGCATTGGTGATTTGGATTAACAAACCTTTTTATGAAATATTGATGTGATATTTTAAGATAGCATGAATAAAAGTGTTGATAAAATCAGAACCAGGATTTCCTTTATTGTCCTTCTGCACAATGGAATTATGATGCTCTTGAGGTGTTTAGAAGGAAAAGTCAGAATTAGAAATGAAAATACATGTTAAATATCAAATATAAAACCATTAATAATATATAAGTCTAATATATGTTCATCCAGTGATACTGATAGGTAATAATAGACTGCTGGTGGCCATAGAGGGATGCAGTTTTGTACTTGTTAATAATAAATAACCTATAATTGCACTTATATACCAAATATAAATTATGTACGAGTAATCGAACTGAGTACATTTATGTTGTTTGTTTTTTCCCATAAAGGTTCTTATTTTGTCTCAAAAAACCAAGATGACAAACGGGGAACATCCCACAAAAATCCAGCAGCTTCTCTAATACATTGTTGTATGTTAAAAATGATAAAAATGTAGAAATTGTCTTGTTTAAAGTTAAGAAATGTCTTCTTTTTACCATCTTGTAACAGGAGAGAGGAAATCAAAGAAACCCAGTCAGTGAAAAATAGCCAAGTAAACATGTTGCCTTCGTTCTTACAGATAATAGAGGAGAGCATCTGTGTTCGTGCCTGTTCTTGTCCCTCTGCTGTTGTCCTCAGAGGACAACAAGAGCCTCATGGGAAGTCATTCTCGCATGTTACAACAGGCAGACTGAAGCTGCTTCCCCGATCACTAATTGCAACTTTTCAATTTCTCCACATCAGGGACTGAGACGTGAAGGCTGAACGTTAAAAATGCTTTGTCTCCTCTGTTACAATACTAAAGGAGGCTAGAAGCACAACCTAAAAATTAGACCTTTTCTTCTCTCACCCCAACTGCAGAGCAGCAAAGTACACGGAAAGCCTGGGGAGGCATGAAGAGCATCTCTTGTCGTGTGTGGTTTTTGCTGAGCCTTTCAAAGCCCCTCCTCGCTGCCACTTGGGTTTATTTATCACACGCCTGCTTTGTGAAACAGCTCTGAGCTATTCCTCTGACGTAGCAAACCAAGAGGAGGCAGACCAGGACAAGCAAAAAAAAAAGGAGTGCACATGGTACCATGTTGTGATGATGTGCAGAGGAGAGCAGTGAATGCATCTCCCTGTAAATGATATTTACCTGGCACTGCTCTGACATGTTGTTGAGCTCCTCAGACTCCCTCTGCTCTTGTTTTGCCTCCTCCTATCAGAAAAATTAGAATATTAAAAAAAAAAGGATGAGCAAAGCAAGGAAAACTGTGATGCAGCAAAACCTTGGCAGTATTTGAAACATGGATGTCAGGAGTCACAATGCTGCTGCCATAAACAGCCAAACAGAGTCAAACTGACTCATCCACTGAGAGGGATTTCAAGCCTGCACTGCCCTCAAGTGGTTTCAAAGCCAAACTGAACCCTTCAGCTTCAAGTCATTTCAGTCTGCTGGAGGATGGACACCAAACAGCTAAAACATGGACACCACCTCAACCGGATTACATCACAGGTACAAATATTTTACAGTAAAGAGACTCCTGTAAGGGTGAGTCAGGCTTCTATAAACGGCAACAGTCCGAAGGGAAAGAGGGAGAAGTCAATAAACACTGGCTACAGAGGTCTGGAGGTGCACCTAGAGGCATGAGCGCCCACATATCCGCTCGCACGCCCACATCAGGCAATCACATGAACTTTCAGACCTCTCTACCTCTTTTCCTCCTCCTCCTCTGGCATCCTGCCAGGCTCGTCTCTGCCGGCATAATGAGACTTTTCAGAGTGAGGAGGCAGTTGAATGTTAATTAGATCAAATCAGCCCTTTCGGGGTGAGGGGAAGCTGAGACAATCGCTCCAGAAGAGGGCAGACCACTTATAAAGTTTTATAGACAGTGTCTCCACCACCATTGTGTTGTCCCAGAAGTGTGAAAAGACAGACCCGTCATTTCCAGGCACTCCCATCACTTTTACATCATTGCTAATTCCCACGTTTTTGTTGCTCTTTTTAGGAAAAAATTCCGTCATATTTCTGACAGGTTGCCCCAACCACTCCTTCACAGCTGCTTCAGAAGACGCTGGTTGTGTAAATGTTAGTGCGGAAGCCAAGTCTCTGCTGGATGGGGCAGGGGGACAGGCCTAACATAGCCAATTGCTGCACGGCATCCTTTTCAAAACCTGCATTAGGATCAGCTGTCTGTGCAGCAGCCCGTCGGCGGAGCAGCTTGAAGTGTGAGAGTGAGAGCCCCGGGGTCCAGAATTACGGAGAGCAGCTGGTCCGGAGTATTTGCATACCTAGAGGGCCTGAGAGGGCGGCACTTTGCAGAGCAGCCGGGGGAAATGCATCCGTGTAAATACACTGAAGTAGTGTGAAATCAAAAGGTGACACTAATCTTTGGAAGAAACCCACTTGAAAGTGTGTATCTAAGAAATGATTGCAATTTATTGAAAGTTTCAAAAATCAAAGATTTAAAAGGAATATGTACCTATTTTAATTTGTCCTGTCCAAATGAGCTGAAGACCTATTTGTTGGACACATTTTACTGTTAGGGAGTTATACAAGGTATGGCGTTGGGGGGTTGGGTGTAGTTGTGTTTCCGGTTTTGTTGTTATCTTTTGTTTTGTTAAACCCTTTTTGCATTTGAGGCTAAATTTATGTTGATTATGTTTATATAATTTTCTTGTTGGACAGGATGGAAAAGAGAAGAGAGTAGGGCCAAATCCACATTCTTCTAACCCTCCAATTGTAGGGGCATTTGAAGGGATAGGGGTGTCCAAAACAGCTTTTTTAAGGGTAGACTGTATTGACTTTGAGTTCCGTATCCCTCCGCCAGAACAGCAAGCTGCCTCCCGCTGTGCCGCAGAGGAGAAGCGCTTTTCTTCACAAGGGTGTACTCTGAAGCACAAAAGTTTACATTTAAATGTAAGTAAGGACTTTTTGTTTTTACAAGACTTTTTTAAAGTTCTAAAACTGATGTTATGTATGTCCGAGCACTAGCAGCTGCGTGCCAAAGTAGAAGATCGGCGACTATTGATGATGTAATTAAGTTGGAGTAACATCCAAATTTGAGGACACTAATTTTCCATAACTCTCCGTTTGGAGGGCTAAATGTAGGGGTAGGGAGAAACTGTAGGGGTAGGGAGAAACCGTAGGGGTAGGGAGAAACTGTAGGGGTAGGGAGAAACCGGAGGGGTAGAGAGAAACCGTAGGGATAGGGGGAAACCGTAGGGTTAGGGGGAAACTGTAGGGGTAGGAAGAAACCATAGGGGTAGAGAGAAACCGTAGGGGTAGGGAGAAACCGTAGGGGAAGAATATGGATTTGACCAAAGAGAAAGTGGGATGTCAGAGATAGGAAAATAGGGAACAAAAGAAAAAGAAAAAAAAGGTTTGAAGAAGTTGGAGGATAATTTAAAAAAACTGTGAGTGGGTAGAATAACAAAAATAAGTAACAAGTTGTTGTAATTACTCAGTAATTGCCCTCAGTGTATTAAGTGTATTAAGAGCAAGATTTTCAATTCATCCACTTTGTCATCCTTTAGTTGCACCCTCAGTTTATGGTTTTGTCTAGAAATGAATTACTTTAAAAAATAGCCCCAATAAATAACATTATGAATCCTGGAAAGAGCATTTAAAAAACTATGAGTTTTACCATTAGTTCAAATGTATACATTTCCCATGTATTATTTTTTTGTATGTATTTATTTTGATGAGGGTTTTAATTATGTATGTGTTTTTATTATTATTTATTATTATTTTATGCATCAATGCATGTATTATTTTAAATCAGACCCCCAGGAAGAGTAGTCTTACCTTTGGTTTAGGGGGATCCATCCATCCATCAATGAATGAATTAATTAATTCATGCAAATATTTTAAACAAAACATTTAACATGATGAATTACTAGATTAGATTTAAATGAAACAGCTTATATATTTTAAAAGTGTGTTTTCTGTTTTTAATCATGAGTTTTGTGACGCTTTGCATGTTTTTTTTCTGAAATGTTTAGACATTTTTATCACCTTTCCAACCAAAAGCGTAATAAATAGAACAATAATGGCAACAAATCTGTGGGATCAAAACTTAGACCTGGTTGTTTCTTACTTTTCAAGGTTGATGATTAAATCCAAACCTTTTGGTGTGATGTGATTCCAACCTTCGAGCTAACATCTCTATTAACATCCCCTCACCCTTTTCCTAGTCCAATACTAGCACCACATCCTCTCTGGGCTGCATTGTTTTCCATCAGTGAAGGGGAAGGGCCAGCCAACACGTCTGACATCTATGTAAAACGCATGTGTGCAGCACAAGAGAACAAGCGCACAAAAAAAGGGGGCGTGAGGGTGGCGGGGCACAGAAGGGTGGATGAGTTCATGATGGCTGGAGTGCTGAGTGGATCAGACCTGGACTGCTTCTGCTGCTGCATCTCTCTTGGTGGTGGGGGGCGGCTGCTTCCTCCTCCTCGCTGACTCCACTCGCCTGGCCTGTCCGTCCTTCGTGGGGTTCCTGATGTCTGCTGAGTCCGATCTCTTCTCCGGCTTCTCCCGCACCACCCTCTTTCCCTGGGGAGTCACATAAATGAGTACCACAGCTGCTGCTACAACAAAAAGACAGTTTCTGAGTCTGTACAGTTTTTTACAGTACTACAACACAAAAAAAATCTTAAATAAACAAAAATGACCTCAAAAGTTAAAGTAAAATTCAACTATTGTTATTTTTTCCCAGACTGCACCTGTTTAGTGCCATATTCAAGTGTTATTGAATTATTATTTTCAAATCAACACCTTATTTTCCAGAACAGAATCAACTTTATGTCCTCATAGACGTTTACCAAACTGAATATAGCCACCTTTTAGATTATCTCATTGTGCATATTGCTTTGCCTCTGATTTAAAAATACTTCAGTAGAAAAATTTGCATTTCAGTAGGCCTATATATCTCCTTAATTTTTCAATGTCTCCCTGCTGAAGAAATTTCATTTATGTTTTGTGTAAATATTCAAGAAAAAAACAACTACAAAATCAAGAAAAGGTTTAAATAGAGCTGGGCGATAAGACTATAACGATAGATATCGCGATAGCAATGAGTCTATCGCCATAGACTTTATTTTCAAGGGTTTGAAATTGACAGTCGCCAGCAAGCATTTTCGTCTCTTTGGCGGGTAAAAGTTAGAGAGTTAGTCGCCACATGGCGAGTAAGTGTTTGTATATAATTAGTTATGTTGATTAGCTCTCATGTTGGTCATTTTTTTGGACTTTTCCACTACTCCACTCCACTCCACTTCTGTTCCGTCGTCTGCACGAATGGTAAACAAGCGCTCAGAAGACAACAAACTCCCGCAGTCACTCCGCTAACTTCTCTGTGTAACGTGTAGTATCGGCTGATGAAGCAGTGGAACATCTGGTGAATTTTTTTACGGGATCCAGCTAGAACTGGAAGACAAAGCCGCTGAAGTTATAACAACGATCAAAAGTTTAATAAAAACTGTTGATTTGGTGACTGCGGTGTAGCATTAGCATGATGCTAATGCTAACGAGCTGCTCCATGTGAAGCCTTGATGTGTTCACGGACCAGTTTAAAGTCGGACAATATTTTACAGACTTTTAAGATATGGCGGATAAATAAAACAAAAATAATTCGTAGGACAATAATAAAAAAAATGTTTTTAATATGACAGAATTAAATCCACAGCAGGTGTTACACAACAACTTTTTTCTCAGTGTGTTTAAGTTTGAGTTTACACTTAGATAACAACAGAGACATGTTCACCATTTATAAATTACTTTTATGCTTCTAAACATTTTTTAAGTGTCATTTTCTAGGACATATAGTTTCTGCAGAGCAGCAGTAGTTCATTAGAAATTCAACTCTGAGTTGTGAATGGGACTGTGGCTTGGAGCCACCCCGCCCCCTTACCTTCACCCATCTATTTATAATTTTCTCCCACTAGCTTACAGCCCCTCACAACCCCGACCAAGCATTACAAAAATGGCCATCAATAGTATATTGGAGTGATCCAGCTGTACAGTTTTGAGATAAGCTCAGATGTATATGGATGTATCTACAAGTGGATGCATCAGAATAGAGCAGAGCTGGGATTTGTGGCTTGTAGCTTTTCCAACTGCATTTTTCGTCAACTCCTGATTCCCAATGATTTGAATAAAGAAATACTCATACATATTAATTTTCTTAATATGTGTCCTCCTTTATAAATTATTACTACATGAAAATGTTACAAACACGATGGGCTTTAAACAGACATCAGCACATCAGTGGTTTCACCTTTTTGCCAGCCATGGTGACCGTCAGCTGCCTCGTCTGGCCCGGCTCAGCCGCCTGTGTGGGGGTCGCCCCGCCCCTGTCAGACTCAGCCCCCTGCTGTCCTTGAGCAGCTGGTGACTCGCAGCCGGATGGCTTTGTCACCACCACACGGCTGTCCTGCTCCAAAGACAACATGAAATATTGAAACTCCTTTCAAAGAACTACACGGTGGGGTTTCAGTATTGGGAGTGTGGGTGGGTGAGTCGTCTGGGAGTACTGTGATCGCTCACGCTGGTAGACTTGCTGATCGTGATGGTGAGATCATCAGCTTTTCCCTTCCGGCTCTGCAGAGCCATTCCCTCCTTTTCCGCCTTTTTTCTGTCCTCTTCCACCTCCTGCACGTCAGAAACAGGAACGTTTGAGGGACTGAGTGAAATCCTGGAACCCAAACCTGCCTACAAACACCTGCCCTCCTCACCTTGTACCTCTTCATGAGAGCCTCATTCTTCCTGCGGAGGGCCTCGATCTTTTTGTCCAGCTCTAGATCCCTCTCTTGATCTCGCTTGGGTTTCATGTCATCAGTCGTCTGGGAGAAGGAAAAACATGTCATTTCATAAAAATAAAAAAAATAATAATTAATTGAAATTAGTTTTTTTTAAACACAGGTTTAACGTGTCTCTAATTCAAAATTGTTTCAAATGCTTTCCCAAAAAAATTCCTTCTTTGAAGGAGAAGGCTTTCAGCACCCTGGCTTCTACATTAGGACACAACACATCCACCCTTGTGCCACAGTTGGAGCGCTCATTACAAAGCTCAGTTACACTTATGCAGAGAATCCCAAACATCCCAGTGCAGTCAGCAGGCTGCAGCTCCTCACATGGGGTCCAGAGACTGCACATGGACTCACAGAGCTGCAGCTAGCTCTGCCGCACGATCGGCTGCTGGATACGAGAGCGCCAACACACAAACAATAGATGTTCCAGTTTCTTTGTTTGTTCCTTTCTTGCTGTTGTAATTATATTTTTCTGTCTCAAATCTGTGCCGCAGACCAAAGTACTCTTACTACAATGAATAAAGTTGTTATTTTGACACTGAAAATATTTGGATTTGTAATTTGACATACATTTATAATTAAAACTGGTAAAAGAATACTTTTCTACTGTATGTCTAGAACAGTTGGTTCCTAAGATGCATGTACCTTTTATTAGTTAAAAGCACTTTGAATAAAAAAAAATAAATACATGCCATAGAGTCTTTAAGGGAGGCATAAAGTCACTTTGAGTCACTGGTTTCTGAAATGTCTACTAATGTGTGATTAGGGTTTGCTCTGTAGCTTTGAGGTGATGCAGATAGCAGGGAGTACTGTATAATTATGATTATTACATTGGAAAGTACTGTGCAGAACTTAAAATAGAGATAAGATAAATCAGCAAAACTGACTTTTCCTGACTGATTTGACTAGCTGCTACTGAGTTTTAAAATGCATCACTTCTTTGACCCATTTCATACAGAATTTTTGTTTTGGTTTTTTTACTCACTTTTAATTTTGAAATATTTTTGAATTTCCTTTTAATTTTTGATTTATTTATTTATTTACAAAACTCAAACAATTTCCAAAAGAATGCTAATTTTATATTTCATGTATCAAACTAACCAGATGACTGCATGGTTTACTGTTTTGGTTTTGATTTTGGTTCCAATGTTGAGTTTATCGGCATTTCATGGAAAACCAGCCTGGATTTATCTCAGTTTAAAGCAAAAGTGAGAGAAATATGCTATTACATTATTCTAACCTAAAAGTAAACACATCCACTGATAATAGAACTATTTTGTGGGTGGTCCCTTTATTTTATTTATTTATTTTTATTTTTTGCTATGCTAATGCTAGCTTGGCCTTGTGAGGTGCTATAAGCTAGCAGGAGAGAGTGTAAACAAAGGGTTGATGGGAAATTAGCACAACTCAGAGGTGAATTTCCCATGAGCTCCTGCTGCTCTGCAGAAACTGTCTTTAAAAAACAACACAGTCTTATAGATTTTGGCTGAAAACTGCATAATCATAACTAAAAGACCAGATTTTACAATAGAAACTAAAATAGTTGGAGTGGAACTTTAACAAAACTCTCCTCTGACTTTGTCCTGCCCAATTGACCATTTTTTAAGAGTTATCAGTCCACCCATTCCTCATTCAGAATGCTCTCGGTGAGATTTGAGACTGTTAACGCAGATTTCAGATCAATGACAGGTAGACTGCACACTGTTTGTACCTTTATCAATTCACAGGTAAATGTCCAATCCAACACTTGTGAAGCTGGTCTGTGTTTCAAAAAGAGGCCAAGATGGCAATAATCACAAGTTTGATTTAGACAAATATGATGCCTTCTTTCATCTTAAAGTCAAATCGCCTTTTGATTTATTGTAAAATCATTCTTAGTGGTCTTTCAATCATAATTATGCCTGTTTTAGCCAAAAAAAAACAACAACAGCTGTGATGTAGTTTCTGCAGTTCAGTAGAAATTCACCTCTGATTTGAGGGTGGGACTGTTGGTGTGGAGTAATCCTGCCCCTGCTTCCCAACATCTATCTGTTCACACTTTCTCAAAAGCTTATCTCCCCTCACAACTCCAACCTAACATGACTGGTGCAACAAAAAATGGAGCTATCCAGCTGTACAGCATAGAGCCAGATTCAGACGAGGAAATCAAGACGTACATGGATCTATGTGTCTGCAAGTGGATGCATCAGAATGTAACAGAACAGGGAGTTTGTAGCCCACCAACTGTAACACCTCAATCACAACAAGTTTTTTTCCAACTGCATGTTTAAGTCTGCTTCTGATTCACAACAACTTGAGTAAAAAAAAATACTCAGAAATTCCATTTTAACCTCAATTGTCTTTAAACTTGTCCTCCATCATAAGATAAATGTTACAAGAACGTGTTAAAAGCACCAGTTTTCTGGAGTGAGACTTTAATAGTAAAAAACATTTTTAGGTTTGAGGCTTGCATGAACTTTTGTTAATTCAAACCAACTTTTCTTCAGTGTCAACATGCCAACAAATTCAACATTTCAGAGTTAGCATCGAACATTAAAAACTGCAAAGCAAAACCTGTCTGAGAGGAGACTAAAGCACAGGAAATTATACTTTTAATCCCATTTATTGATGTGTTCTTTCATATTAAGTGAAACTTGTCTCTCATTTAGTTCGCTTCACTGTGCTTTAGGCTAAATAGGATCTCGCTTATCAGGTAATGAATTCCCTTTTGGGAAATGTGTCCAACTAGGCGCAATGTTACTGGAGAGAAAACTCCAGCATACAGGAAAGATCAAACTTTAAGGTCAAACAGGGTCGTTTATAACAATTTGAATAAAACATTCAAAAAGAAAACTGTGATCGATACTTAAAAACTCCATCAGTGGAAGTTCAGCAAGAGTATTCCACTAAAGAGACAAGTGGCTTTTAGTGTTTATAAAAAAATACATAAAATAGGGTTCTGTACTATGTTCAGTGTTCTTTTTTTTTTAAAAAAAAGTCTAAAGTGACCCTTAAAATGCTTCAAAACCATGGCAAACTTTCAAACCTAGCAGCTCTGAAGTCAAACTGTAAAAAGCATGTGTTCTCCGAGCTCAGCATCATCTGCTGTTTTTCACAGCTCTAGAGGAAACGTGTGGCAACGCCGCCGACAGAGAGCGTTCTGCCGCTCGCAGTTCTGTACATGAGAATCAGAGAGGACGGCGCTCTCCACGCTTTGTTACTCTGAAGGGTCTTGACTGGAGACTGGAAGCAGATGTGGCAACGTGAGTCACTAATCCCCCACTCAGCACCACAGCGGCGATGCAGCAGTCAAGGTTGTTTCTGTCTGACATTACCACAGCAGGATGAAGAGCCACTCCAGAGCGATGCACAAACACTGATGCCTTTAAAGAAAGCTGCTGCTCAGATGTTTGAGGTCTTTTAATTAAAGAGATCTGACCTTTTATTAAACTGCTTCACGCATCGATGCAGCTGCACGAGAAAAGTTTGGATTCCCTCTGAATGGCAGCAGGCTGGAAAGTGCTTACCCCAGAGGAGCCAGTTGTCAGGGTATCCAAACACAACAGACGATGAGAACATACCACTAAGAATAGGCGCAATGGAGAGACCGACTCTAAACCTCAGCAAACGGCGGCCTCTGTGACCCACACCGGGGATAACCCCGTATGGGGATGACGAAGCTCTGTTATGGTTCTGCCACAGTGCACCGTGGGTCTGGCTGTGGACAGGCGGCACCCATGCCCGGGCAGGCGGGAGGACAGGGGGCCTGTGGAGAGACGGTTTTCCTCGCCGTTCCTGCCTCCTACAAAAGCAGCAGCAGCAGAGAAAGAGCGAGAGGAGCTCTGCATGCAGCCTCAGCTAAATCTGCGACACAGCGGAGGAGGGAAGACGGGGGGAACCTAACACCAGAGAGACGGGAGAAGCCACTCACGGGTCTTTCCATGTCAGCGCTCAGAGCCGGGCTGTGTCCAGACGCAAGGCAGCCGAGGCGGCGAGGAGGGCAGCCTGGAGTCGACGATCATGCCTCAATTACAATGAGCCCGGTTGGGCAAGCAGCCAAGACGTCTAACAAACGCACAGAGCTCCCCTGTTAACAGATTTCACAGCACCCACCCGCTCGTCCTGCCTCTCTGTGACTCTCCCACCCTCCTGCTTGTGGCGCTCCTCTCCCCCTTTTTAAGCACTTGCTCCCCCCTCCTCTTCAAATATGAGTCAGTCTTCTGCAATAATACAAACGTATTATTAAGAATGTTTTCAAAAATATTTAAAAAGATCCAAATATCGTTTTTTAATCATCTTTATTATTATTTTAAAATCTGGCAGCATCATCCCAGTCTGTGGTGTCTATGGAGGCAGCAATCCTGAAGAACAAATAGGAAAAAGAAACATCTTAAAAACAATAAAAAATATATATTTAAATAGTTAAATTTGGATTTTTTCATTCAGAAACAACAGTGATCCATCCCTGTTCTGCTTGTGTGTGTTGCTGTGCCTGTTGCTCAATCTCAGTGAGGTACAGCTGTCTGTCTTTAGAGCTGCAGACATGCTCAGAGTACTAATGATGCTTCCTCAAACAGCAGGAGGGCAGCGGGGAGCACAACGTACCACTTCCCACACTTCTTTGTGTGGAGCATAATGCCTCCTGCCAAGTCTGGACATCAAGGCAGACTCAGGATTTCCACCAAATTTGAAATTCAAATGGCATCATTTCAAACATGTTTGATTTCTCTATTAGTTTAATTATAACTAATTATCCTTAGGTTTACTGTAATTAACAAATACATAAAAAGAGAGTTCAAGCTCTATAGAGTTTATTTTATTCTTACTGATTTTGTTGTTTTTCAAGCTACACAAACCTCTATTTAAATTCTAGTCATACCTTCATTATTTTAACTTTTAGACTGTTAAGTGTCATAAAAAAAACAGCTAAAATGTTTTTTTTCTTAATTATTTTAGTCAAATTATCTTATTAGGCTTTTGTGTTCAATTTCTTGGCTTAGTTTGAATATTTTGTATGCAAAATGTGAAAAATATAAGTATCTAAATGAATATTTAAAGTTTTTTAACATCATTAATGTCGTTTTTTCAACTTTTCTTTTAATAAGTGTTCTAAAAAAATAGTCCCCCCTCGTGCTCATCCAGATAAATAGCTACTTTCTGCACAAATGGGAAACTGTAACATGCTACTCAGAGAGATTAAACGACATTAAAGTACCTTACCATCACCTGGACTCCAACATCAAGCAGGTTCTTTTTCACTTCGTCTGCAATGTTCAACATTGTCCACCAGGTAGCGGCAAATCTTTATCAACTACAGCTTCAACTGAAAAGAAAACAAAATGACAATGAAGCCTTGAGTATTTTAAATTAAAATACACTCAGCTTTTTTAGACTGAAATAGTTTATATGAATTATCAAAATCAAGAAACAGAAAAAAAATAATTATGGAAGACTATTATGATGCAGGGGTCTGCAACCTTCACCAGTAGAAGAGGTCTATTTCTTACTGATTACAACCTATTAGGAGCCCTAAAATCTTATTTTACACTTTAGGAAACTTTGATACCCCTTTTTGAATGCAAAACATTGTTACTTTAACATAAATATGAACTAAATTTCATTTTTGACATGAATAAAAACAGTAATACAAAGAAAAACTTGCATTTTCTCAAAATGTGAATTTTTTCCTTTTGACAGAACCTCGTATAACTTCATTTTAAATGAAGGCAAACAAGATCATTCCAGTGCAGCTAATGTATGCCTACAAAAGGTTTTAAACAGCAAAAGTCAAAAATAGCCCACTTTAGTGATCTGTCGTACATGTACTACTTACTATTGCTGTTAAACAGAACGTAAACAGGAATTCATTGGTTTATGATCCAGTAGAAAAAGTATATAAAGAATACACAAGATAAAATAAGATAAGATAAAATGTGCTTTAAACAAATCTGCTTTAAACTCATAAAAGTTTAGATTTTTTGCCAAATTTGTGCTTAATGTTTGAAATCTGTGCATTTTTTGGAAGCATAGAGCAAACAAAGAAAGCGAACAAGGACTTTCGATGTCAGCAGGAATGTAAAAGCCTTTAGTTAAATCCTACTTTCTGATGCCCCTCTGACATAAATTCATCTGCTTAACTAATATAAATCAATTCAATGTTAATTTATTAACCCTTACTTCTAACCTTTAAACTCAACCAAACAGTGGAGCACAATCAGAAAACCTGTTTTTAAAAATATTGGTTGTGGGTGTTACTTCCTCAAAGCAATAAGCAGCAGGAAAAACATTTATTTAATTTATTTTTTGTGTTGTTAAAAGGTTAAAAATCACTATTAGTTTATTTTTCTTTAGCCAGTTCTGGAGCTTCAGGTTACAAACCCCTGTCCTGGTTGAGTAGGCATGTTTTATGACTTTTATTGGTTCGACATATAAGGGGATTTAATAAAAATAGACACAATTTGTGATTAAAAAAATAATAAATACATTAACTGACCATTTTTTGGCATTGTACATAAAGTTTTCTTTTTGGTAGTCCTGTAAAAACACTGTTACAGTAATCAAGTTGACTAAAGATGAATGCATGCACTAGTTTCTCCAGGTTCTGCTTACATCAGATCTATTTATGATCTATTTAAAATATACAAGATTCAGATTCATTCATGTTTGCATAGCATTGAAGATGCAACTCTGAACACAACAAAAGAGCATCTAGACATTACAGTAATAGAATGGGCTCATAGGTAGCTCAACAACTGGTCAGTAAGGTAGATAGAGTTGAAATAAAAATAATATTTACAACTGGATGAGAGAATTTGTTCAAAATTTTATTTTGTGTGAAATAGTGTGAAAAACCCTTCTTTGAACCGCCACCTTAACGTGGTAGAGGGGTTTGAGTGCTTGAGTG
>NC_050533.1:15844910-15850747 GCF_002922805.2 Oryzias melastigma
ATAGGTAGCTCAACAACTGGTCAGTAAGGTAGATAGAGTTGAAATAAAAATAATATTTACAACTGGATGAGAGAATTTGTTCAAAATTGTATTTTGTGTGAAATAGTATGAAAAACAGCGGTAGACATCGGTGGTGTGATCTGGTCATTTTAGAACTTTAGGTTTTTACTGTTCAGGAGTCTGGATGCAGTGAGGTAGAAATTGTCATACAGCCTCAATGTTCTGCATGGCAGACTGTGGTTCCTCCTGCCTGAAGGTAGGAGGACGACATCTACATATAGATGTGGGGTTCCTGGTAATCTGTGTTGCCCTCACTAGGCAGCGTCCCGATGGTTGGCAGTGTGACCCCAATGATTTTTTTTTTTTGCCAACTTTACTGCTCTCGCTAGTGCCTTTTTGTTTGCCCTTACTTGGATATGTTTTGTTGTGCTACTGTCCTCCATACAATTTTGAATGTTGGTTGAATCAGTCCCCCTCACTTTCAGGTCGTTGGTGGCAGTCTCTTTGAAAAGACGTTCAAAACAACCCTGCAGTTTAAACGATTGTTCAAACATGACATGTTATTTTCATTTTGTGTTAACTAGTGAGAAATGTGTGTGTATATTCTGAAAGTACACTGTGTTCTCATGTGTTTTTTGGCAGAACACCGTGTTCTGCCGTTTACCTGCCAGCATGTAGATTCTTGACTGACTGAACGGCCCTCTGTCATGTCTTCAGCTGTGGACCACAGAAAAGGTAGACACTGTTTTGTCCTGGAGCTGTAGCTTTGGTTTGTGGTGAAGTGATGAACTGAATAACCCTTTTACACTTGTTATACTCTCCAAATTAGAAAAGTCTAATGTTTGTTTCATCTTCTAACCGATGCAATTAGAAAACTTAATAAAACAATATTTTTTACTGCAACTAGTTACACCTTAATGTCATATTCATGCAGGGATTCTGAGATTAAAGAGTATTTGGCAAAACAAGAGAGGACATTTTCTTCTAAAGTCTCAAATGTTAGACCACAGGAGTGTAGCTTTAAAAACACTTCTACGTGTCTTCTCATTTGTTTTTTGCCCAAAAAAAAATTGTGAAAAGAGTTATTCTGATTAAGACTCATCAAGAGAATTTTTACTTTATTTTTTTATTTTTTTTTTTTGGTTGAACTAAATCAGAAAATCTTGTTTACAAAATCTGAATTTTGTAATGGGCTGCACGGTGGCGCAGTGGTTAGCGCTCTTGCCTCACAGCGAGAAGGCCCCGGTTCGAATCCCGGCTGGGACCTTTCTGTGTGGAGTTTGCATGTTCTCCCCGTGCATGCGTGGGTTTTCACCGGGGACTCCGGCTTCCTCCCACCATCCAAAAACATGCTTCATAGGTTAATTGGTGACTATAAATTGACCCTAGGTGTGTCTGTGAGAGTGAATGTGTGTGTGATTGAGGCCCTGCGACGGACTGGCGACCTGTCCAGGGTGTACCCCGCCTTCGCCCTTCAGCAGCCGGGTTAGGCTCCGGCACCCCCGCGACCCCGACAGGGAAGAAGCGGTCAAGAAGATGGATGGATGGATGGATGGATGAATTTTGTAATTTTAAAAGACAGAAAAAATGCTGAAACTTTACCTCATTTCAGAACAAGAAGGGCGAGGCCTTTCAAGGTGATCAGTCGTGATCTCCATCAGCATCCTGACTGTCAGCAGAGGGAAAGCTGTGACCTCCAACAGAATGTCCACAGTTCTGCTTCTCTGTGAAGGTCATGACCTCCTCTGACCTCACCTCCACCAAATTCCACACAATGCACTCTGAAATATACCATTCTCCTAAACCTCCAACCCAGACGGGTCCATCATATTTCCAGAGGAAAATTGGATTCATCACTCCAGAGAAGGCGTCTCCACTGCTCTGGAGTCCAGTGGCGGTGTGCTGGATTTATTGTACAGGTGGCATCCTACGACAGTTTCACGCTGGAATTCCCTGAGCTCCTGAGAGCGTCCCATTCTGTTACAAATCTTTGTAAAAACAGTCTTCAAGCCTGAGTGCTTGATTTTATTCACCTGTGACCAAATGATTAGGACACCTGATTCTGATCATTTGGATGTGTGAGCAAATATCGAATATCAAACAGTTGCTTCTTCTCTGTGTCCACCAGATGGCAGCAAATCTTTTCCAGCTAAAGTTATGACGGATAAAAACTGACGAAGAAGCCTATAGAGCATTTCAGAATTTTTTTATATATATCTTTTACCCACAAAGTTAAAATACAATCAACTTTTTAGACTAAATATCATGTTTAATTAGTCTCTATAAATTGCTAAAAAAAACTTTGAAGCAAGGATAAAAATTAAGGAACTTTGTTTTGGCTAAAAGTAAATAAAACTCTTGAGCAGACATGTTTGAATTTTCAGGACTTTAATGGTTACCACTTTAATGGTTACAGCAGGTAAGAAGAGCATCCTATTTGGCAGAGATGACAACACCTCTGATAACTTTTCTAATGATTTTACTTATTTTCGCGTCTTTCAGAAAGACTTCTCCAGCATCATCAGCCTGACAAAATGAGCGACCGTGAGTTTGAAATTCTTTATTAAAAACGTTTTCCAGGTTTATTGCTATATATTTTGTTAATATATATATATATATATATATATATATACGTTCATCAGATCTTTAATTTTGACCCCTCCTTAGTGTCCTTCTGATTGAAAGTTTTTTTTCTTCATATTTTTAATAATCAAATGCAATGATCAAGGTTTTTAATCGTCTCAGCAGCAAGTAATCATGTTTTTTCTCTCTTTGCTTTTTTTATGAATGTAGCAATGGAAATGGTGAGTTTACTTGTTTTCTTTTATAATTTCTTAGTTCAAGGTTAAAATTTGTGGTTAATATTGAGCTGTTCCTCATCCCTCAGTATCTTGAAGAACTGAAGGGAGAGGATTCAGACAATGAATCTAAACAATTAAGACAATATTTTGTTCTTTCCTGCAGGATGGCAGGTTTGGTAATTGCTTTTTTTCTGTAATTTGAGAAGCTTTTTTTGTGTCTCTTTCCGGGAAAAGAACATGGACGGCCATGGACACGGACATGGTCATGGACATGGCCACGGACACGGACATGGTCATGGACATGGCCACGGACATGGCCACGGTCACGGACATGGCCACGGACATGGCCACGGGCATGGACATGGACACGGACATGGCCACGCGCACGGCCATGGACATGGACATGGCAACTAAAGAAAATCTATTAACATGATGCCAAATGAGAAATTAAGTATAAAATCAAAACATTGGAATCAAACATGGAATCAAAACTAATTTTTTTCTTCAATAAAATAATCTAAAAAGCAAGAATTGTGACTGGTCTTCATTTTTATTGCTTGAATATTCAAAATCTGGGAGAAGGTTCATTGATAAATAAATGTGTAAACAAAGAAAAGTGTTTTGATTTCTTTTTCGCATGCGTGCAAAATCTTAAAAACAGACAGATGTTTTGGCAAGGAAAAAACGTGAATCAAGCTTATAATGTGCATGTATATAAATGCACAATAGAAGAGGAAAAAAATGAAACAGAGGAAGGAAACAGTGATATTACAAAAAGTATTCACTCACTCATCCAAATGATCAGAAGAGTTTGGGAACAACAGCCACTAAGTGGTAGACCACATGAACTAGTGGATGCTGAAGTGCAAAAAGGTCTCTGACTGTCTGCACAGTCAATCACTACAGAACACCAAACTTCTTATGACCTTTAGATGAGCCCAAGTACAGTACGCAGAGAGCTTTGTGGAATGGGTTTTCATGGCCAATCAGCTGCATCCAGGCCACACATCACCAAGTGCAATGCAAAGCGTTGGGTTGAGTGGTGTAAAGCACGCCGTCACTGGACCCTAGAGTAGTGAAGACGCCTTCCCTGGAGGGATGAATCATGCTTTTCCATCTGGTAATCTGATGGACCAGTCTGGGTTTGAAGGTTGTCAGGAGAACGGTACATTTCGGACTCCATTGTGCTGAGTGTGAAATGTGGTGGAGGAGGAATGATGGTGCGGGCTTGTTTTTCAAGAATCAGGTTTGGTTCAAGTGAAAGTAACTTCTTATTCTTCAGGATACCAAAATATTTTGGAGAAATCCATGCTCCCAACCTTGTGGGAACAGTTTGGAGCAGGCCCTTCCTCTTCCAATATGACTGTGCACCAGAGCACAGAGCAAGGTCCATAAAGACATGGAGGACAGAGTGTGGTGTGGATGAACTGGACTGACCTGCACAGAGTCCTGACTTGGACCCATAGAACACCTTTGGGATGAATTAGAGCAGAGACTGAGAGCCAGACCTTCTCCACCAACATCAGTGTGTGACCTGACCAATTCACTTTAAGAAGAATGGTCAAAAATTCCTATAAACACACTCCTCAACCTTGTGGACCGTCTTCACTGAAGAGTTGAAGCTGTAAGAGCTTCAAGAGGTGGACCGACATCATACTGAACTCTATGGGTTAGGAATGGTGTGCGTATTGAATAGTTACACATGCACCTCAACCTACGAGAGTTCCTGTATTGTGAAAATGGCGGAATAAAGAGTAACCCTAATAAGAAATACTACTAGAGATGGCACGCTAGCCTGTTACTATTGTTAAAGACACGTAAAGAACGACACCATATTGGAATGGTGTGTAAACCACTGAGTCATATATCACTAGAGGTGGCCTGCTAGCTTGTTGAACACCATAGTGGAATGGTATACTGTTTACTGCTGTGTTACAATTGTACAAACAGAGCTGGAAAACAAGATTGTGATTGTTCACTAGTAAATTATTGCTGTCAGCTGATAAAGGAGAACTTCTAGAAAACATTTTAAAGATCTGAGTGAGTTAGTTTACTCTCAATAATGAACGTTTAGGCCGGGTGTGTTCCTCATCCACCTTGATCTGAGAAAATCTCTGATTAGTGTCTGACACAGAGAAGTATTTGGCGTTTGACATACGAGACACAACTTCTTCAACAGTGAGCAATAAATACATTTCTTGTTTTATTGTTTTGTTCAAGTCCTTTGGATCCATGCATATTTTCATGGGTGTAACCACAGTGACCATTCTGTTAACCCACTCTGTTGGCTCTGTCTGCCTGTAATCCCCCCCCCAGGAATCCGTCTGGGTGCATGAGCTACTGGTGAGAGTATGTGGTCTATTTTAGACCTGGCAAACAACCAAGACCATCAAACAAATCATTATAGTCTTTCAGAATGTCCTGTTCTCTTCAAACATCTATGAACTAAGCCCAGTTTCAAACAAGTAGCACCTCAAACTATAGTGCTCACATCTTCCTGAGTGATTTCAAGACCAATCTTGTCTTTTTTTTCTTTGTACTCACAGATCAGTTGCTGCCACCTTGTGACCAAAAATGTTTTACTTGCTTTTGTTGAACCTGAAACTTCAAGTGCAGTGAGGGTTTTCAAAGATAATCTGTTCCTGTGTCCAGCTTACATATCACCTGTTTTTCATTTATCTTGAAGTTTTCTGTCCAAATCTCAGTGTTTGCATCTCCAGAATCCATCATAGCAATGACTTTTTCTCTGTTCTTACTGCTCCCAGAAACATGGCATTTTCACTTTCTCTCTGCTCTACTGTCTGCACTCTCTCACTGCTGCTTTCTTTGGACTTGGGATCTGCACTTCTTGGCAAAATGATTCTTTTTCTTGCACAGGTTGCTTGTTTGTCCAAAGGCAGGACATTTTTTTAACTGCATGCTTTAATCCACATCTGTTGTGGTTCATTTCTTTCAGCTCTGCTTTCACTGGTTTATTCTGCTTCTTAGACATTCCAGGGCATCATGTAAATCTTTTATTTGATTGGCTTTATTTCT
>NC_050533.1:15850830-15853435 GCF_002922805.2 Oryzias melastigma
ACACCAAACGTTAATGACCTTTTCTAGTATCAGATCTGCTTCTCTGAGTAATCTGCCACACACAATTCTGTGACATACCAGGGCATCATGTAAATCTTTGAATGGCTTTATTTCTCAAATCTGTGACAAATACATCAATGGTTTTTTGTGAAGAAAAATGTATGTAAGCTACATTTTTTCCAGGTTCAGCACTTCGGTTTAGTCTTTCTCATTGTCTCTAAAGTTAGAAGTATTGTATACTTACTGCCACCGGATCTAGACATGTGCTGGGGTGGGGGGGCATTGTCCCCCCCAGTCATTGCAAATTTCAAAATGATTTACACAAATAGTGGCTCTTTGCTCTCTGGCTCCCATTAAAAGTGACTGGTGATTGGTAGATGAAAGAGAGGGCGTGGCCTCACAGGAGTGGCCACTCCTTGTATCTCGGTGCACAGTCCTATCAGAGCACAGACGAGCCAGGGCTTAGCCACTGATCAGAGGACCTGCAGCAGGTATGGACATGGGTCTCATGAGCATCAACTGGACAATGGACAACGGGACAGAAACGCAGGAAACAGTCTGGACCTCTGGCAGGGCTGTGAGTATGAGCTTGGTTAGATATATATACAAATATATATATATATATATAAAAAACACGTTGCTTTACGTTTAACTTTTCTTTCATGAATAGATCATTTCTTTTGTAAACTTACTGCAAAAAGTAAATAAGCCCATTTTTGACAGTAAGTTAATGGAAATTTCATAATCAAGACAAAGAGAAGTTCTACTCAAATCAAATACAAATCAAAACAGAAACGTTAAACTAAATGTTACTTTCATTTTTCTGGTTGTTTTTTGGAGTCAAACTGAACTGCTATACATTTTACATTCATTCTCAGTCAAATAGGTATCTGTAATGTGTATAGAAAGAGACTGATGTAAGATATTAAAAACACAAAAAGTAGTTAGTAAATACCATGGGTTCATTTTTTGAGTCTGACAGAGTCAGTGACTCGTAATTAACTAAACATCACTGGTCTGTAGTGACGGATTTAATATCCAGACCTCACTGGTTCCCTGTCATCTCCAGGATACCAGAATTGCAAATGCGGTAAACTGGGTTTTTGTTTAAGGGAAATCATTCTGGATTTTTGAAGTGGGAATGTATGAGCTCAAAGACAATTTACCTAACATTCGTGCAACTTTTATAAATTATATTACCCTTTGGTGACTTGAAGCTAGTTGTGCTTTGACTTGGACTTTAGATTTACTTGTGACTTGTTCATGCTCATTGGTTTAGTTTGCCACTTGTACTGTTAACACAATATAAAGTAAAAACAAACAACAAATAAAACAGAAGTAGGTAGAAGCTATGAAGCTTATTTTATGTCCATACTGATCAGCATGACAAATTAATAGATACAATAAATAAACACAATTTACAAACAGATACAAGTAAATCAAATCATTTTACATATGTGATTTGTAATCATTTATACATTTAAAACTTTTTAAACTGTAGATGCGAGAATTTTAATTTTAATTAATCACTCAATTCATTCCATAATTTTACTCAGAGAACTGAAACACATTTCACCTTGACATTGGTTCAAACTTTAACCTGTTCAAAATAATAAAGACCTCTTAAATTATACTGACTAACAACAATAATTTGATCCCATCTCTGGTGATCAGTAACAAACAAACCCAAATGACTGTTCTGATGTTGAAGGTTGCAGACCCCTGCACCATGACAATGTTCCTTCATTTATTTATTCTGCTTCCTAATTTTGATAATTCATAAAGACTATTTAAAATGACGTCCAAAAGACTTTTTCCAGTAAAAAAAAGAGTATTTCAACATACACCACTCCAGGCTTTGTTGTCAGTTTTTTTTCAGTCGAAGCTTTGATTAGTAAAGATTTGGCGTCTCCTGGTGAACAAAGTTGAACATTGCAGACAAAGAGAAGAAGCACCTGTTTGATGTTGAAGTCTGCACAGAGGCAGAGCTACCAATAGGCAAAGGTAGGCGAGCTTAACACTCCAGAGAACATTTCAGTGTGGGCCCCATGTGTTACCTTTGGACTGAATCGGATATATATATATATATAAATATAGGGACAAATAAAAAAAAAACATACGGTAAAAAAATCTTTTGCATGTATCTCAGTGTTTATAGCCATGGCTAATTTGCAACATGTGTCCCAAGAGGAGCTTTTACAGAAATCATCTATGAATATTTTTACATTTTATTCAGACTGTTTTTGTCATTTTTAGTTTGCGCATTTGAAAGTTTTTTATCTAATTTTTCATCAAGTTAACAATCGTTTTGAAGAAAATGCCCCCTGTGTGCTCAGTTTAATAAAACAGCTTAATTTTACACAAAAGTGAAATGATAAAAAGTTACTCAGTCAGATGAAACAACAATAAAGACACAGACCATAGAATGTAAAAATAATGGACAGATCGAGCACTGAGGTCCCCCCCGTAGACTGTATATAGAATAACTGGACAGAGCAAGCCCCCCTACTTCCGTGTGCCATATAGGAAGTACCACTGGGTTCCAAAAAGGCCAAAGTCCCATTGACTTACATTGGGAAACAGACAGTTATTTCTCAGTCATTTT
>NC_050533.1:15853876-15860684 GCF_002922805.2 Oryzias melastigma
CTTCTGCTAGTTCCTGCTAACAATCCTGCTGCTGCATTTTGAACAAGCTGAAACCCGCACTCCCACCCCGGCAACCTGCTCCCAGCCCTGAGAACAAACCAGCAGAGACCGACTGCCCGAACTGGAAATATTTAAAAGCTACCGTTGACTTAATGGCCAGAAAACACACAGAAAGTGTATTTTTCAAAATAATTAAGTAGTACTGTGAAGCTCTTGCTGGGTTTTGGTCATTATGGAACCAGCCCAATTATTTTTAAGCATAAAAAGGTTCCACAACGCCGATTTAACGTATTGTCTGAGAAACAATAGATGTTGTTTGACTAAAAGGTGGTTCAGTTGGACTATTATTATCCTACATTTTAAAAAGCCTCCCTGGCTGCCGGGCTTTTTGAATGTTGTTGATAATGTGTGTTTGGATGTTTTGGCAGCGCCTCCTGTTTTTCAGCTCCTGACATCTCGTCCGCACCGCCTCCCCTCCCACATTCTTTATGTCACTCACCTCTTTATAAATGCAGAGAGATCCCTTGTCTTCACAGATCTCACTTCACTCCTACAGCAGGTAAGAAGAGCATCCTTTTTTGCAGAGATTACAACACCTCTGATAACTTTTCTAATGACTTTACTATTTTTTTCATCTTTCAGAAAGACTTTTCCAGCACCATCAGCTTGACAAAATGAGCGACCGTGGGTTTGAAATTCTTTATTCAAATCATTTTATGAAAGATATTTTATGTTTTTTATTTTTACCCCCTTTTGATTGAAAGTTACTTTTAAAAATCAAATGCAATGATCACGATTTTTATCGTCTCAGCAGCAGGTTTTGCAAATACTCATGTTTTTTCTCTCTTTGTTTTTTCATGAATGTAGCAAAGGCAAAGGTGAGTTCACTTGTTTTGTTTTGCATCTTCCCACTTCAAGGTTAAAATGTGTGGTTAATGTTGAGCTGTTTCTCGTCCCTCAGGATCCTGCAGTGAATGAGGGAGACGATTCAAACCCAGAATCTGGAAAAGTAAGACTTTAATTTGTTATTTCCTGTAGAAAATCAGGTTTAGTCGACAATTGTTTCTGTGAGGTGAGAAGTTCTTCTTGTGGCTCTTTCCAGGGAAAGGGAAAGAACAAGGACGGACATGGACATGGACATGGTAAAGGAGAGGCCCACGGTAAAGGAGAAGGCCACGGTAAAGGAGAAGGCCATGGACATGGACACGGACATGGCAAACACTAAAGAAAACCTATCGACATGATGCCAAATCAGAAATCAAGCAAATCAATAAATTGGAATCAAATATGTAATCAAAACTATTTTTTTCTTCAATAAAATAATCTTAAAAGCAAGAGTTGTGACTGGAGTTGAGATTTATTGCTTGAATGTTCAAAACCCTGGGAGAAGGTTCATTCATAAGTAAATGTGTAAACAAAGAAAAGTGTGTTGATTTGTGTTTCACATGTGTGCAAAGTCTTAAAAAACAGACAGATTTAAGGTTTTGGCTTGTAAAAAAAACTAGATTAAGCTTATAATGTGCATGTATATAAATGCATAATCAAAGTTGCACAAATGAAAAAAAAACAAAACACGCAAGAGTCGGTCCGTGCACGTTCAATATGGTGAACAGCTCCTCATTCCTGCATCATGGCAGTAGGAGCTAATTATCTCCAGCTTGCAATGCATCTATTCTACAGGACTTGAACATTTTTAATTATTCTGTGCATTAAGAGTTCTATAATGGGCAGCACAAGCTTTTTTCTACCAAAATTTACGTTACTCTAAACAAAATAGTCAGAAAAATAAGGAAAAAACAGGATTTTTAAACTGCGGAGCTCAGAGGAGACTTGAAGAAAGAAGTTTTGTACATGACTGATGCTTTTTATTGTACAAAAATAAAACGCAAACAAATGATATGAAACATTAAGAATGAAACAATTGAGAATTAAACAAGTAACAAACAAAACTTTTCATTGTTTTTCTTACTTTGTAATGAATGCAGACACACCTGACATTTTTGTAGCTAATTATGTTTACAACCTACAAGCTCTGTGATGTGTGAGTGAAGCCTTCCTAAAAACAGGGCGTCCACGACATTCAAGTTCGTTTTCCCATCCTGCAGATGAGCAGGGTGTGTTGCTTATGTGCAAAGTCACTCTGAGGGTCAGGAAGACGTCAACCGTCAACTCTACAATGGAGGCGATATGGAAAATAATCCAAAATTTTAATCTTTTTTTACTGAAACAGTTTTTCATTGAGTTTGTCCAACTGTAGAGTTTAGAGTTAAAACATTCTCATTTACCAAAAAAACTGGAGAAATTCAGGGAAAATTTCCACTAAGTTTGCCAAAAGGCAGAGCAAACATGCTATCTCACTGACTATTTCCCAGTTTAACACATTTTCCTTTTTTTTTTGTCATCCAGGGGTCTCTGCTGTGTGCTTTTGTTCTTCTTGTTTTCATTTTTCTTTCTCTTTAAGAGTTCTATTACACATTTTAGGGTTTTATGGTTCATGTTTTATATAAAACAATCACGTAAAAGTTAAAACTTAGCATTAGAATTTTTTAAATGCTGGTTGAAGACTCTTTTTTATCATTTCATTTGACTATGGATCCCCAAAAACCTAGATTTACATCTATTCTCTGCTGTAGCTTTAGATTGTGGTGTAACACTTTTAACTACAGAAATAAAGACACAAATTAACGTGTTACCTTCTCCCACTTTGAAAATAAAAAAGTTGTTGAGACTAATTTTAGGGTTTAACTGAATATTTCCATGTATTATCTTGCATGTAAATCTGTTAAAGTTTAACTCTTTGAACCCCCAACATTTTATTCCAGCTATGCAAAAAAACTAACACTTGTGTTTTTGCTCACATGTAAATGTTAAATGAAGGTAATTCTGGAGCCAAATTGGTACGATGCATATTTATGTCAATAGGTCAAGGATTTTAAAATATGTCACAACATCAGAGTTTTATATTAAATTTAAAAAAAAAACTTAAAGAAACCAAAGTTTATGATTGACATGTAACACCAGCTTTTCATTTTCAAGCAGTTATTCTGATTATAAATATTTTATTATTTAAAGTTTTAGATAAATGCTTTGATTTACATATTTAGTTTGGCATTTCATGCATTCAAAAGTTTATTCCTCTAAGATTTTAAGTATTATGTCATTTTAGTCCAGTTTTGCAACTTCAACTGCATACAAAACAATGTGCTGGTAGTTTATCTCACGTTTTCTGCCTCCAGCAAAGTCGCCATTAAAATAACATAGCATCTACATCATTTGACGGCGCTCTGATGCAGGTTTTTCCAGTTTTAGACATTTTGATTGTTTGTTTTAACGTTCAAACTGCAAAAATTACTCCACCTGCGACCAGGCATTACCGCACAGTTCAAAACAAGACTCAAACTTAAAAAAATAAAAATCTTCTGCAGTCTGAAAAACAAATTGGTTTAACTTCTTGCAGCTTTACTATTGTTTAACATTAAATTACATGTCAACATTTAGGAAGATTGTGCTTCACTTAATCTTTTTTACAAGTTTAAACGTATCGTTTTTAAATTTTTAAACAGACACATTTTACCTTTAGGAATATCAAACGTCCACAATTTTAATTCTTCAAGTTTTTAAGTTAATCGCTTTGCAAATAAGGTGGAAAAAGCATTTACTAAATGTCTTAGTAAATTTAACTGGTTTTGGCACAAGGAATATTTTAATTTAGTCTTTTTCAGCCAGGTCTGTTACAAAAGTGTGCAAAAATACTCTTTAATTTTTTGATGCACAAACTTACCAACAATAAATCAGTATGGAAACAATGTCAAGACTGCACTTGTATGAATCAAATTACAATCATATGATTTTTTTTTTGCATTTTGCATTTTGGCTCATGTTTTCTAACAAAAAACAGGCAAATAAAATGATCTGATTTGCAGTTATTTATTAAAAATCATTTGTTGGACCTTTTCTGATAAAAACAGCTTGATTGACAAAACAGCCGTTAAACATTATAATAGAACAAAACCAACAAAAATGTCAAGCAATGCTGCAAATAAAAGCTAAAATTATTTTTTATACGAAGGATTTTAATAGAACTACATTTAATCAAAATTATATCAGGTTTTAGTAAAGTACAGCTTCAGACATGTGTTACAACATTATGTTTTTTCTACTAGGAAATGCTCCAAATGTAGTGTTCAGGGGAAAAAAAAACATTAAAATGCTTTAACAAAACGAGTTTATGTGGTTCTGAATGGGGTTCAGAACTCCTCCTTAATATAGACACAAATACAAGTAGTAATTAAAGGCAGCAAACTAAGTCTACTCTGGTAACCGTTGACGACCAGCCCATCCCTCGGTGCTTTAAACAAAGCCAACTAAAACCAAAAAGATTCAGGGCGGATCCACTTAATGCGAAGTCCGACAAAACTCAAAGGGAATGTCTAAGCTATGAGGAAATGGAGAGGATGCATGTCAGCACACTTGAACTCTTGAATTTCACATGTGACTTGGCTTCCTTTGGCAGGTTCAGAAAAGCCCGTTGACCTGCTCAGTCTCAGGGTCCAGGTCGATGTCGTAGAAACAAGGTCGAGTGGGCAGGCCGGGGATGGTGGGCATCTACACACACAAAAGCACGGAAAAGATTTGTTACAATAATTTTAAATCTGTTTCATCACACTGAGGCTTTTTCCAGCATTTCCACAAAAAAATGACAAACAGAAGTCCTAAAACCGAAAATAAATGTTAGAATAAATATCCAAATCTCTTTAGGAAAATGAACAAAATCCTAAAAATTCAGTTCAAATAAGAAACCTGAGTAGTGTAAATGTGTTCAACATGCATCAGTGAATAAGAGAAAGTTGTGTTTTGGCTGGGCAGCAAACATAAAAGAATTGTTGTAAAAAAGTGTTCTTACAGTTCCGACTAAAGGGTAGAGGAAGCCAGCGCCCACGCTGGCTCGGATGTCTCTGATGGGCAGGACAAAACCGGTCGGCACGCCCTTCTTGTCCGCCTCATGAGAAAGAGACAAGTGCGTCTTCGCCATGCAGATTGGAAGTTTTCCAAAGCCCTGGAGCCAGAAGGAGAAGATAACAAAAAAGTTGGTTACTTGATGCTGAATTGAGCGGACATGATAAACAGGCTTAACTACGGTGTTAAACGTCCACATCGATGCACCTGCTTGGTGTAGAGCTCCACCTTACGCTGGGCCTCTGGGAGAAGCTCAATGTCATCAGCGCCATAGATCTTCTGAGCAATCGCTCGGATTTTGTCGGAGATTGAGAGCTATGGAGGATATGGTGGATTTAGTAGAAAAAAAGGAGAAACATGTATTTTGTTAGGTCAAGTCCGTACTTCCAAGTCGTAGAGGAATTTGAAGTTGCTGGGAGCCTCACTGGCTTTCTGGACGGCCTGACCGAGGGCCACAGCACCGGCTCCGCCCTCCGCCCAGTGGGAACAGTGCACAGCGTCAAAGGCTCCAGCAGCTTTTGCAATGTTGCAGATTAAGTCCAGCTCAGCCTCTGTATCAGTCCTGCAATCAAAAACTAATTTTTTTCCCTCCATTTTTGACAACTTTCTTCCATAATTTTGTGGTTGTCTTAAGTAAACAACTATAACTCACTTAAAAGCATTGACAGCCACCACCACGGGCACACCAAATTGTTTGGCATTTTCGATTTGCTTCCTCATGTTGCTGCAGCCGTTCTCCAGCAGCTCCAGGTTCTGCAGGCAGACATGTTTGTTCAGTTACACACACAGAGGCTTCACAATGTTACGCCTCACTTCTTACTCATGTTTGCAGACTTGAATTAGATGTGCTACAGCTGAGAATTCCTAGAAATCTCCGAGTTCGTTTTATTTTTTCCCTTTTTTTTATACAAGTCCATACAAGTTTTACCTAGAACTTTCATACCTCCTCTATATATTCTTTTGGCAGAGGCATTCCAGCAGCCACCTGAGGACATAAATTAGTTGATAAGAATGTTTCAACACGTTTTCATTTTTATTGAACGGTGTTCTCTGAAAGCCGAGTTAAAGTCTCACCGTCGGTCCGCCTCCGTGCATCTTCAACGCTCGGACCGTGGCCACCAGCACCACCACGTGAGGCCTCAGGCCTGAGTACCGGCACTTGATGTTAAAGAACTTCTCCATGCCGATGTCAGCACCGAAACCAGCTTCTGTCACTGGAGTGGGACAGAAATATTGAATACAAAGTTGAAAAATATATTTATACACTTGGGCCGGACCAGTAACATAATAGAAAACTAGTTTATCTTCACCGTGTTTTCTGTAGCTTTGTTTTTGTTTGTTTTTTCTCAGTTGGAAAAAAATGCTTCAAACAACCTAATCAATTATTATTATCCTTTTCCCCAGTTACATTTTGGTAATTGTGGTGTTATACCTGACCATTTTTAAAACAGTGGTGAAAATGGCACTTGCTAGCAAAGAAATGCTGTTTATTTGTATTTTTTTCCTTTGCTCCCCCTAGTGGTGGAATTGTGCATTGCAGTCATTTCTTTAAAGTCTATAACAATTTTTTTTATTTAAAAAAACGTTAGTATTTTAATTATGATTATGACGTTTTTAATCAAACTCACACAACCTAAATGCCTTAAAAAGCCATTTTTCCTGTTGATCTAAAGCCTCTGTTTCCAAAAACTCCTCTGAGGGGGCGTGGCTTTTGGAGCTCCCTCACCCCCCCTGTCTGATTATGATAGATCTATGTCTCACTAGCGTATACCTTCAACGTTGCTACATAGACATGTCAGCAATATCAATAATGATTGTATAGTTTAGAGCCGGACATGGGCTTGAACAAGAA
>NC_050533.1:15860722-15864111 GCF_002922805.2 Oryzias melastigma
AGCTCCGACAAGAAAGTGAAGAGCTTCATGGACCGAACTTTTATTGATTTACAATCCAAGAAACTTGATTTTTTTCCCAGCATCCTTATATTTTTTTCTCTTCATGACTGGCGCGGATGCGGCCTGCAGCCATATGTTTGACACCCCTGGTTTAGAGTCATCCTTACCTACAAAACCGTCTGGTCCAACCAGCTTCAAGGCGATTTTATCAGCCAGAATGGATGAGTTTCCGTGGGCGATGTTGGCAAAAGGGCCGGCGTGAACGAACACCGGTGTTCCCTACAAAACAAGAGAATTCCCGTTAACTCAGAAACATCATTACGTCAAAATAAAAGCGTGAACAGACTCAAACCCACCTCCAACGTCTGCATCAGGTTTGGTTTGATGGCATCTTTCATCAGCACCGTCAGAGCTCCACTCACACCCTGCAGGAGAAAGCCGTCATTGAACAAACAACTTGCTTTGGTTTGTAGAGAGGGTGATGCCGGACTAACCAGGTCGTCCGTGGTGATGGGCTCTCCGCTGCGGCTGGTGGCCACGACCATCTTAGCCAGGCGCTGCCGCATGTCCTTCAGGCTGCTGGTGAGGGCCAGAACCGCCATGATCTCACTCGCCACTGTGATGTCAAACTGAGCCTGGAGAAACAAAAAAAAATAAAATCATAAAATACCGTGACATTGACATTTTGAGCTCTTTTTTTGTTATATTTGTTCGGTTGGAGCCTCTCTTTTGAATAATCCGACCTCTCTTGTGTATCCCTTCTCCGTAGGAGACTGGCCAATAGTGATCTTCCTCAGGAAGCGATCATTTGTGTCCAAAACTGTAGTAAAACACAAACGTATATGCATTTATGTGTCTGAAGGTGAACCATGTGTTCTCCATAGCTTTTAAAAATAAAACGGTACGTCCTCGTACCCCTTTGCCAGGTAACAGAGGCTGGATCAATGTCCAGCCGGGAGAAGCGGGTGATCTCATCATCCGTGAGGGTGGAAGGATCCGTCTTGTCGATACCCAGTTTCTAAAAATATAAAACAAACTTAAACCTGATCTATCAATAAAACAGACACAATTCTGATGCCATCTTGAAAGATTTCATTGTGTACCTTAAGCCTGTTGATCTGAAGCGGTGAGAACTTTCTTTGTCCTCCACTGAGTGGAACCAAGCGATTATACAAAGCCTGCAGACACAAAGAAGAGATTATAACTATTTTTCACCAAAAATTACCTACTTTTATGTAAAGAGTTTCAAAGAGAGTTTACCTTGTCGGATTGTGTGAGTTCGTGAAACATGCGAGCATCAATGGCAGCAGCTACTAAGTTGTTGGCCGCTGTGATGGCATGAATGTCACCCGTGAGATGAAGGTTAAACTGGAGAGGAGTGAAAAACTCATCAGAATCATCCACAGTGGGTTTCTTAAAATAACACACAAAAAAGCTCAGAAACAACAGTGCAATACCTCCTCCATTGGGATAACCTGAGAATAACCCCCTCCTGCAGCACCACCTGTTGGTAGGGAAAAGAATTACAACAACCTGCAGTCCTCAGGTTTATCTTCAAAAACAAGGATTTCCAACCTGGTTCAGGACACAGATCGGTTTAATGTCTGTCTAAATAAAAAAAAAAAAACACTGGTATTTTCTAAGTATAAATAATCCATCGTTTTAACTTTATTAGCAGCACCGTTGTAACAACAGACAGCCAGTTCCTGAATATTATGCATCATTAGTATAGTGTGAGGGAACAACCGACACAATAAATCCATATTTGGATTAAAGACTCCTGGTTTTTGTCTGGTAAGTGCAGATTTCTTTTATTTTGAAATCAAATGCTCTTCTGTTTCCTCACTGGTCTTTTTTATTTTTGTTTTGGGTTTTTTTTGTTAACTTTGCTAGCTTTAAGGATTTTCATTTAGCGGTCGGTGCAGCTGCTTTAATGTGAGTCTAATGAGGTGGAGAATCTAATAACTTTCCAAAATAAAATTTCCTTGAGAACCAGATCTTAAATATATGACGGAGTATTAGGGCTACCACAAAAAAAAGGAATACTCCAAGATTTATAGTACTAAATTTACAGCTTGAAATCTTGTAAATGTACTACTTTTTTCTTGCAAATTCACAAGTTATTTTCTTGTAAATTTACGAGATTGATGAAGACATCAACATCCCTGCAGGTGTGCACTTATAATCTTATCTCACTCCTAAAAAACAAGATCTCCTCCGTTTGAGTGATGCTTTCATCTAAAGAGGCCCCGTTTCCGGCATTTTCTGTTCTTGTGCTAATGTAACAGACCATTTTCATCCCTCTTTGTTGGTTTGTGTTGAAACGGGACGTTTCATTGGGAGATGAGGACATATGTAACCCCATTTTCATTACCCTATACCTTCTGAATATGTGAATGAAGAGGGCAGAATAAGGTGGATACAGTAATAATGATTTGATTTGGAGTCGCCTAAAGGTTCAGAATTTATTTGTTTTGACAGTTACTCTCTCCCTGTGTCCCGGTACAAAAGGCCTACAGATTTGTACCGGTCTGCAGCCCGGGAGTTAGAGACCACTGTTCTGAACTGTACCCTTAATGCCAAACGTGGGTCCCTGAGAGGGCTGGCGGACGCAGGCGAACACATTCAGCTTCATGTGGGCCCCCATGCCCTGGACCAAGCCGATGGTGGTGGTGCTCTTCCCCTCACCCAGAGGGGTGGGTGTAATACTGGAGACAGAAAATCCATGTCAGCTCCAAAAAATAAAACATTCACAGGTAAAACAGTGAAACACAAATTTGGTAAAGAGATAGCTTAAAGCTGGGGTCACATACCCAGTGACCACCACATATTTGCCGTCCGGCTGGGACTTCAGTCGCTCCGTGATGCTGAGCTGGACTTTGGCTTTGGTCTTTCCGTAGAGCTCCACCTCGTCAGAGAGCAGGCCCACCTCCCTGGCTAGACGGTCAATAGTTTTGGGAATGCAGGAGCGAGAGATCACTATGTCACTGTGGAGAAAAAGAAACAAAACTCTTTCATATGAGCATGAGCCATTTTAGTCATTTTGGTTTTCAACTAGGTCCCAGAAGTAATCACATTTCACAAATGTGTCCATAATAAACTGTTTAAAGACTCACTCCGATGAGAATTGTTTTTATGAAGGAAAAATATTAAGAAAATTAAGCTTAAAATTCCATTTCTGAGTACTTCTTTTACTCAAATTGTTGTGAATCAGGGCTGCTCCATGTCAACGATCTCAACTCAGAGGCAAATTTCCAATGAACTCCTGCCGCTGTGCAAAAAATATATCATAGAAAACTTTGATTTTGGCTCAAAAGGGCATAATCATAATTAAAAACCATCAGGGACGCCTTTAAATCAACTCAAGAGAAGATGATTGAAGTGGATCG
>NC_050533.1:15864738-15867800 GCF_002922805.2 Oryzias melastigma
TCCATCAGGGACGCTTTTAAATCAACTCAAGAGAAGATGATGGAAGTGGATCTGAATCTGAAGTGCTTTAAAACTTCCTGTAAACTTCTGAATTCACTCATCTAGAACGACTTTTCCATTTCTTGAGAGCACTGACCTCGGCACCGGCTTCTGGAGATGAAGTTTGGTGTAAGAGATGTTCCACTTTCCAGGCTGGTGGCTGTCCAGGAAACGTTTGGCGCTCAGAACGGTGTTCTACAGACAAACAAACTGTTTCTTTTCCTCTTCTTTCAACAGATCATCTTTCTTCAGCAACTATTTCTATTCTGTTCAGTGAAAGTACTTGTTCAAAGTGAAAGCAGCTGGACAAAACAAGATCTCACCGCCATCAGCATGGCTACAGTCATAGGTCCCACTCCCCCAGGCACCGGTGTGATGAAGCTCGCGTGCTCCTTGGCTGACTCAAAGTGGACGTCTCCCACCACCCTCTTTCCACTGGCTTTGGTTTCATCTGAACCAGAGAATCACAAAAGCTCAGCAGCGTAACAGCGACTCCTGCATCTACCAACACTGACCGCACTGATACCTGGAACGTGGTTGATGCCACAATCGATGACCACCGCCCCCTTTTTGATCCACTCTCCTTTCACCATCTCAGCTTTCCCGATGCCGACGACCAGGATGTCTGCTTTACCCACCTGGACATAGATGTTGAAAGTTGTGAAAGGCAGCCACATGGTGGCAGCAAAGGTCTCCTTTCAAGAGGTTTTCACAGGTTATTAGCTGCAGTCAACAAGTCTACCAGAATGCATTCAAAAATGGGATGAAATTTCAGATTAAAGATGTGTAATTTTTTATTTAATTAATTGCAAAATTCACAATACAAGGAGATTTTTTCCTCATTCTGTTGCATGTAGGAATTTTCCTACAAAGATACTCAAACCCTAAAACCATTTAAATCTATGACAACCCCACATTCTCAACAAGAGAAAACATGATGCAAATTTTAAAGCAATCAACTCAAATCTTCTAGCTATGGCACAATAAAATATATATATCTATTAATTCAGTTTAGCTGCTTATCAACATCAGCAGAGTCCTAAAGATTAATTAGTGTAGTTTGTTCTGTGATTAAAGATCTATGTGAGGATAATTTTATGTATTAGTGAAACTACACGTTTTTCTGTTGCAAGAAGCTCTTGTAGCAACTCTGGTTAATCTAAAGATCTTATGCTAAATGTAAGAAGAAAAAAGTAGAAAAAGCGTTCTGAATTTCCAAATAAAGCTATTTCATTCAAGCCTTTAGGTTACTTATTTATAAATTTGCCATATTTAACTCATCTATTCTTGCTCTTATCATCTATGCTAAAAAAAAAAAACTCTTTATTCTGTTTTTTTTTGTAATTTTTACACACAAATCTGATGTGAGACTCTTCACGTCTCCAAGATTCGTGTGTAAGTGATGTGATGTGAATGCTGGATCATCAAAGTTTTCCTATGAACTTGTATTGTGAATAATATCAGGTAAAAACTTGGAATTTTCCCACTTTCTTAAACAGTTATACCCAATATTTTTTTAAAGTCTAAATATGCATTTTTTAAACACTCAACACAAAAAGTTTTTCTATTTTCAGCGCTCCATTGCGTCTGCACTTTCCCTCCCAGAGGCTTCGCCACGGAGCTCTTCCACAAGCGCCGGTTCCCATTCACGACGATAGCAGGCGGCGCGAGATCCGCCTCGACACTCAGAGAGCGTGTCCTGCTCCGCTCCCTTAAAAATGCTTATTTAGACTTTTTATGTTAATTATTGAGCCATATCTGCTTAAGAAAGTAAAAAAATTTCAAGTTTTTACCAGAAAATATTCACAATCTAAGTTCAAAGCGGCTGATAAGAAAACCCTGATGACCCAACATTTTAGTGGCATTTAAACGCATCACTTACATACAAATCTGGAGATGTGAAGAGTCTCACATCAGATTTTATCAGACGATTCCTGCCTACTTTTAAAAGATTTGTGTGTAGTTAGTTTCAAGCTGTTGTAGTTTTAAGTTGTGCATGTGTAATTAAATGAGACTATATTCTCTCCATACCAGGACTCCCATCGATGGTGACATTTGTGTAAAGAGTAACCAGATTTTCCTTAAAAAAAAAAAAAAAACCTGCTATTTTAGGACTAAACATTGCAATATATTTGAACTAAAAAGATGTAAACTAAAGCAAAAAAATGTTTTGATGTAAGATTTTAATCCAATGTCTGTAATGTAGTTAACATTTAGCACGCTTTTTTTTTTATATTGGGGGCCATAAAATGAGTAGATCTGCACTGAATCAAGCAGAAGGTAACTGAGATTTACCTCTCCGGGAAGGTCAGCTGTTTTTGAATGGCAGGTGGTGACGGTGGCGTGGTTCCACAGCAGCAGATCATGCATCGGAGCGCCGACGATCTTACTGCGACCGATCACCACCGCCCTCTTCCCGGCCACAGTCACACCTGTGCAGACAGTCGGATCCATCAGACTAGTCCCAAACATGAGCCGTTTTACCCGGAAACGCAGTTTCAAAAGTCGACGTCACCTGTTTGTCTGATCAGCTCCATGCAACCGTTTGGAGTGCAGGGGATGAAGCATTCACCAAGATCCCCCCGTGACAACTTCCCTGCATTTATGCTGGTCAGTCTGTGAAGAAATGATCATGAATGAGACTATCAGCTTCCAAAAATCAAGTCAAAACAACATAAAATTAGGCAAATCCACTCTTTAATTCCTGCAAGTTTAAGTCTGCTCCTACCCGTCTACGTCTTTCTCTGGCGCCACGGCGTTTGTCACCTTCTCTGTGTTGATTTTGTTGATCGAATCTAAGGGCAGCTGCACGATGAGGCCGTGGATGGAGGAGTTCTCGTTCACCTCTGTGATGGCGTGAAGAACCTGTTGGCAAACACTCTCTTCTCACTACATGTTCTTTCTTCAAGGTGCAATCTAATTGGACAGACAACCGACTTTCCACAATAAAAGCACTAAAAAAGTTTTTTTTTTTTGTTTTACACAAAAACATGAACATTTTTGTTTTGATTAAACTACAGCAA
>NC_050533.1:15867821-15874903 GCF_002922805.2 Oryzias melastigma
ACCAAACTGAAGGGGGAAAAAAAAATCTATATTTTTTTTTTACATATACAGTAAATGATTTAGCCAAGACAAAGGACAATAGTTGGGAAAAGCCCAGCTTTTACAAATCCACAGAGGGTTTTTTTTTTCTTTGAACAACTATACAAAAAAAAAAGAATTTAAGCAGGAGTAAATGCAGCTGAAGCATTTCCTTCATCTCATCTTTTCAGTTTTACAACAAATGTATAGTTACTTTCTCACATAAAGGAACTTTTTTATTTACACTTATAGATGTTAGTCAACAGATGCCTCGATGTTTACCGCAATTTGCCAGTAAAAACTTCACAATAAAAGCATAAAAAATATGTTTTTCCAATGAAGCAGAAACCTATTTTATTTTTGAATTTTATTGCCAAAAATATGATTTGATGAAATACAACCAATTGCTTTATTTTTCTGGTTATTTATTAAAAAAACAGCAATGATTAGTTTACGCTTTAACATTTATCACCAACAGGTTGTTTTCAATTGAATTGTATCAGATAATGCTTCAATTCAAGTTCTCGATAAACAAACAACCAGCCGACGTCTTCAAGATGAGTTATGGCATCTGGGCTTAAAATCTTCTCTCTTTATGGTCTTTATTTAAATGCTCACCACTCATCCAAGTGTTTTTATTCAGCTGATAAAGCCTTTATCATCAGACTCCATCATTACTTTGATAAATCCACCTGGATTAGTGATTAAATGTTTCAAGAAAGAAGATTTTAAGTCAACTTCAAGATGAATAATAATGGCTGGAATTGACAAGACCTGCAAACTTTTAAACCGATTTTAGCCACCGTGTGAGAATATTCATGTGCTGATCACCTCCTCCTCTGTCGCAGTCTTCGGGAGTCTCATGTGGGTCGCATTGATTCCAATCTGCAAAGATAGACACAAATGTACAAATGCATGGTAGACAAGTTAAACACACATTCTTAAACAGCTTGATGTCATTAGCTCAACTCTTTAAATTGTACTATATTATCTACTTTTATGTTATTTGTAAGCACCTTTTATAATTTATAAGTGGATGTTTCTTCTTGTATTAAAATGTGAAGTGAATGTGGTTCTAAGTGATATTTGACCTAAGAGGAAGAAAGTTACACAACAATCCGGATGGTTAAAGAGTAACATCATGATAGTGGGACATACCTCTGCTGCTGCTTTCAGCTTCATACTGATGTATAAGTTTGAATCCTCTCGATCTCCAACCTGCACAGACAGAAATTATAACCCAGTGTGCCCAAGCTGAAGGAGAGCGGCCTCTGCATATACATGTCCTTCCACAGAACCTTTAACCCAATGTTTACTCATGCTCTAACAACACAAAAGCCTCAATTCAGACTCTTACCTTCAAACTGCTCCCAATAAAAAGCTACGAGAAGCCAAATGTTCAATAAAAATGTGTTTAAAATGAAAAAAAATATAAAAATTTACCTGCAAAACTACCAGACCGGGTCTGAAGTTTGCATCTTTGAGTTTCATTTGCTCCACATCCTTCTTCAGCTGACCTCTCACTTGCCTGAGAAAACCAGACCACAATTTAGTTTATGGGCATACATATCTGACACATTCATCAAGCACAAAAAGAAAAAATTCCAACGCCTCCTGCCCCATCCAGGAAACAACTATTGTTTTTTTAAATCAAAGCTATTTCATCTAACTGCTTTGTTGTGCAACTAGTAATGATTTTCCACTCTCCTGCATTCAATCCTGATTGCAAAAGCAACAAAAAAAGTTTAGAAGATTTGGCTTCAACTATAATCAGTGTCTTTACTTTATCTTTGTTTATTGTTCTGAAGACAACTCTGAATACTGAACTGAGGAAAGGAAATAGATGCAGCAGAGCCAAAAGATCTCCTAAAAACAAGATAAACTAATCAAAGTCTAAAATGGAAATTCATCTGTTAACTTTCAGCTCTTAGTTGTTAAAATCTGTGAATTTTGCCCTTTTTTGACCTAATCTATATATCTCATTGAGTCAGAGTTGTGTTTTTATTGCAAAATAAAAACAAATATAAATAAAATGTTTCTCAAAACCTGAATCTTGAGGTTTCTCTAAGTCGATTTTAATATTTTCACACGTCTAAGCTTCCTTACATTTATTTTTTTTTTATTAAATATTAACAATGGATTTTAAAAATCCACAAAACAAAGATCTTAATCGGTTATGGCTTATAAAAGTGTTATGTGACGAAACAGCTGTGCTGTAAACACAGGTCATAAAGCAGGCTTGTGTCCCCCTGGTTTCACTTAGGAGGGTGGATGGGTATTATTATTATTATAGAGTTATCCTAATGAGGATGCGTGCAGGCGTTAACAGGGGGCAGGTGGTCATGTCTTGTGACCAGCACATGCTATGAAGTGTCCTGCATGCTGCTGCAGGAACTAAAAGCCTCAACAATCTGACTCAAACTGTTTCAAAACACAACATTTTTCTAGTATTTGCACATACATTTCTATCATGCTTTTTGGAGCTTTGAGAGAGAAATCTTTAGAGTTCGTAGGTTGGATTTAAGAGAAAAGTCCATGGACTTTTGTTGCCCCCAACCCCTGAGGTCAGTGACCAAAAAGGAGAGGTTATCTCGTGCTGTCCAACAGAAATCTTACATAATGCTGCAGAATTCCCACCAGTGCATGAATATTTCTTCATAAAATGCAAAACTACAAATGTTTCTGTGATTTTGTTAGTGCAAATACATACACTTGCAATTAGCTAAAGTGCCATGCTTGACAGACAGAGCCCACAATGCTTGAGCTCTGCCTCGTGCAAGTCATGCATAACATATTTACTGTTATTTTCATAAGAGGGCTGAATAATACACAAACTCTGTTAAAATCCCAAAAGCAAGTGTTTAGTTTTACGGTTTACCCAAATAATGTACTTTAGCAACAGAGATGATCGATTAGCGTAACGTGTTAGATAGTTTAAGATTTATTTTTGATATTCATGCATTCATAAATGTGCAAACTACTTACGCCGAAACTTCTTTTCCGCTGAGAATGTTAGCTGACATTCTCGTTTGGACTTTGTTAACGTGGTAATGCTGAGTTGAAGTCTTGCAAGAGTGAAAAGCGTGGTGACCGTGTGGCGTTTAGTTCAGAAACTTTACTCAATTCAGATCAGACTTAACGTTGTTACGCAATCCTCCTTATTTAAGCACGAGTCTCTGCAGAGAAAAGAGCGTAGAATGTTCAGGAATACGGCTAACGGGGAGGCTAACTTGAGAGCTTAAGGCAAGGGTGGGGCTAACTTTTACCCATCAGCCAATCATCTACCTCGTTTTCCACGCTCGTGCTAGTAGATGACCAATCCCCTGACTGGTGGTCATGAGTAGAGTCTAGAGTGGGCGGAGCTAATGGTGTAATCCTGCGGAGAATCGTTAGAGGGCAGTGCCGTAAATATACACGGTTGACGTAAATATCCAAAAACACACGTCTTTTTGTTTATATAGGTCAATTCAGCGCTTCTAGTTTTCTCTTAATGATCCTTGCTGATATTTCGTAGAAAATGCGAGTAAAATCGATGTAAAGTGTTTATTTGCGGCGTTTATCTCCGACTGAAGACATGACGAAACACGACAAACTATGGAGAATAGATTCAGTGTTTTGATCGACAACGAAGACTTCTCTCGCTTTTCTACGACAGAGAACAATCTCCATTTCGAAAGGTAAACCCTGCACATTTACTAGATTATTGAAACATGCATACTTTTGGGCGTGAGCTTTTCATTTTCATGAACTTTTCTGCACGTCTCTCCTTGCTAGGTTAGCCTACGTGACCAAACGTGTTAGTGTTTACGTTCGAGCGGCAGCGCCCCCCTTTTGGAACGACTTCCTCCAAATTAGCATAACGTGCTTTAGGCTAACAGAATTTCTTATTTTATTTTATTTACTTGTTTTAGAACTAAGACGCTTTTTGAGGAGATACGTGCCTCCATAAACAACAATGAAGAAGAGGACCGCTCGTTCTGGAGGCCTGTGCTCCCGTGGGGCGGAGTTTTCACCATCAGGGCTGGGCGGAAAGCCGTGTCCTGCATCCCCCTGTACGTGGAGATCCAGCTGAAGAACACATGCACCATCGACGGCTTCCTCATGATCCTGTATGTGATTCTTCGGGACAACCGGGGTTTCCACAGGGAGCTTGCTGTCTTTCTCGGCAAGCAGTTTATTGAACATTTTCTGTACTTGATGGACTCCTGTGACTACACCACAGTGAAGATGCTGTGGATCTGGAACAGGATGTCCAAGAGACAGTATCGCTCAGAGATCCACCAGACTGCATTGGAGATTGACCTGTTCGGGAATGAGCACCAGAACTTCACGGAGAACCTGGAGAACCTCATGTCCACCAAGCAGCAGAGCCTGTGCACCAACTGGAGCTGTCCAACTCGCTTCCAAGACATCACCAAAACAACCATCAACATCAGGTGAGTGTTGCAGCATCTTTGGCGTATGAAGATCCACAAATCCTAAAATATTGCTTATTTTTCTCCATCAGCCCTCCTCACGAGCTCCCACACAGAGATCCGATTCAGTCAGCTGTGGATGAGTTCTTCAGCCCTAAACTCCTCCTCTGCACAGAAAAAGGGTGAGACACCAAACGGACACCATTTTCTTTCAGTGCTTTTATTTTTTTGACTTGTTTTTTAAATATACATCTATCCAAACAGGTGTGATGGCTTAAGGGAGTTCTCTCATAGGGTGTTCTGCCATGGTCCTCCACCCTTTGTTATTCTCAACATGCAGCAGTGGAGGTCTGAAGATCTGTCGTATGTTCCATACCACCTGGTTCTCTGTCAGCACAGGTAGGAAAAATCTCATCTCACTTTCAAAAATTGAAGTCCCACTCTGATCATATTTTGATTTTTGGTAAATCCTTCCCTCTTTTAATCCTGATTATGCAGTTTTAAACCAAAAGTTTGATGAGTTTAGTCTTTTTTTGCGGCGTAAGCCCACCCCCACTTCCCATCACCATCTGTGTATACACTTTCACGCTAGCTTAAAGCTCCTAACACCGCCGGTGCAACAAAAATGATGAGCAATATCCAGACATATGAGGAAAAAAAAACATACATGGATCTACTGTATTTGTCTGCAAGTGGAGACATCAGAATGAAGTAAATCAAGCACCTTGTGGCCTGCCGATTGTATTTTCTATGTCACAACTGCAGGCTTTTTTTAAGCAGAGTTTTTTGTCTGCTCCTGATCCACAACAACTTGAATGAATAAATTCTCCAAAATGCAATTTTAACCTTAATTGTTTAAATAAATATTTCCATCTTAAGAAAATGCCACAAGAACAAGTTAAAAATATCAAAAACTCAATTTCTGTGTAGAAGTGGGTCTTTAAACTAATGCAAAAATATCCGTCTAAGTTTACAAATTTCACAAATGTGGCACCAAATGTAATTTTCCTGACAAACTTTTTAAATGCTGAGTTGCTTTTTTATTTTTACGTCATAAATGAGCTGATCAAAAACAACACAGGTTCATGCTTTTGTTGATAGCACGATTGTTAATATTTTTCTGGATGTCTTTTTACAAAAATTAACAATAATTCCTAAAAAGTTTGCCTATTTGTCATTATATTTGGATATTTAGATGGGATGTCTTTTCTACAGGTATTTGCTAGAGGGCGCCACACTCTTCAACAAAGAGGAGCATCACTACTCTGCAGCCTTTCAGATTGACGGCTGCTGGATGCACTATGATGGCCTGAGAAGTGACAATCTAATCCTGCTACACAAGCCGCCTGAGCTCCTGCTGCTCTCCTCTCTGGTCTACGTTCGCGCCTCGCAGAAATGAAAACCTTCGAGTCCCAGAAAGACGTTCAGGATAGTTGAGTCCTCATCAAGCACAAGGGCATATCATCTTCTGCGACCTCTCTGGCTTTTACGTCTTGGCGATACAATTATTCAACAATTTTTCTCCCCGATTTTTATTGTGAGTTTTCACAAACCTTCATGATTCCTGTTTCAGTTGCAAACTGATGTGTTGCACTGTTTCTCCTGGGGTCTTATACAATATGGAAGTTAGTTTCCTTCTTGGGCTGTAATCCGAGAACATAACGGACTATAATAGTTCTGAGTTGATATACATTATGTTGGTGAAAAGTACGTTTTTTTAATATTCCTTCAAAGCAGCTCACAGCAAAGACTTTGATCTGCTCTGATCAATAGATTAATGTCCTTTAGGGATTGGCTTCACTGCTTAAAAAGTGAAAATTTCCCAGCAAAAATACATTCTCCCTTAAACATACATATATATGTACTGGTGCTTTTTCTATTTACACTGTGCTTTATGGAATAAAATGTTAGTTTGAGCATTTCATGTAAAATTCCTAAAATCTAGAAAGATTTATGGAAAAAGTTCACGTCTGATTTTAAACAATGAAGCATGCATGTGAATGGAAGTAGTTCAACACTCTCCTATGCTATTTTATAAAACGTGTTTGACCTCAATGACCATATAGTGCCTGTGGCATAGAAAGCTTGTATGTATTTTGCTGTTAAGTCTGAATCAACTATTTTTGTCCCAAAATGTTCTGTTTAAATGCAAATAAAACATTTGAAATATGTTGTGCATTTGTGAAAAAAGATGCAAGACTCCAAATAGTACCTTAAGGCAAGCATTTATTTATTTAAACGGTACAACTGCACCACAAAAACTGGCTGAAATGTATGGAAAATGTCCTCAATCAAATGTGATCGGCTACATCTTTAGAATGTTTTTACACTTGATGAAGTCTCGTCCTTCCAGCATTTTTCCACAAAACTCAGTTCAGACACACAATGGAGAAATGCAAAAAGTAGCGAAGGGTTTCACGGGAGTTTCTCCCGACTGAAACATAAGTGGGCGGCTCATTGCATACCAGGTTATGTCGTCTTTCTGTATACAAGCACTTTGGTGAGAGTGGCGGTGACAGAAAAAAAAACAATAACACTTAATTTTGCAAGAATTTAAAGTATTTTGTTTATCACGATGTGGATGAATCAGATTGGCAGCACATCATTACGCCTGCGTGATCAGTGCTGAAGACGAGGACAGAACGTTTA